>NW_024412391.1:5838608-5969560 GCF_014898765.1 Herpailurus yagouaroundi | reverse complement strand
AGCCTTCTTTTTTTTTTTTTAATTTTTTTTTTCAACGTTTATTTATTTTTGGGACAGAGAGAGACAGAGCATGAACGGGGGAGGGGCAGAGAGAGAGGGAGACACAGAATCGGAAACAGGCTCCAGGCTCTGAGCCGTCAGCCCAGAGCCCGACGCGGGGCTCGAACTCACAGACCGCGAGATCGTGACCTGGCTGAAGTCGGACGCTTAACCGACTGCGCCACCCAGGCGCCCCAAATGAGCCTTCTTATATTTCATCTCCCATACTTTTCTTCCTATTTTAGACTAAATACTATTTTCTTCCATTCCTCCCATTTTGTCCCTCTCCGTCTCAGGAGATAGTTTTAAGGGAGAAGATTTTGGTTGGACCCTCACTGCCAGATGTGTGACAGCAGTTAAGTAGAATGAGGGCGGGAGATTAAGCATGGCATCTCAAAGGAGTAGAGTCAAGGTTCGGACTGGTGTTGGGATTAGGGTTTAAAGAAGTTGAGCATAAAATTTGCAGGATGCTGGGGTTCCTGGCTGGCTCAGTCAGTTGAGGGTCCAACTTCAGCTCAGGTCATGATCTCACAGTTCATGGGTTCAAGCCCCATGTTGGGCTCTGTGCTGACAGCTTGGAGCCTGGAGCCTGCTTCACATTCGTGTCTCCCTCTCTCCGCCCCTCCCTCGCTCGTGCTCTGTCTCTCCCTCTCTCTCTCTCAGGAATAAATAAACATTAAAAAATGTTTTTATTTAAAAAGTTTGCAAGACGCTACTTCTGGAATATTCTCCCTGTTGACTAGGCAGACACTTCCCAGCATCCCTTGGGCCATTGCAGAAGAAACAATGATGCAACTTCAGTTACTGGCCACAAGATGGCACTGTGATGCCACTGAGATCTGAGGGGTTCGGAAAAGTCTGGGAGAGCAGCCTGGGGAGGGAGAGGGTTAAGAAAAACAGGCGTGGATCCAATACCGGGCAGATGTTGAAGTTTTCCGTTATTGCTAGGCTACCTACAGCTATGGAAGAGGTGGGAGGTCCCTCTAAACTTTAATGAGCTCCACAGTTGAAGGATTTGGATGAGGCAGGCTTGATGTCAGGGGCAGGTGCAGACAGAGGAGCAACTGTCTCAGAGGAGTATGGGAAACCAAGGGGGTGGGTGCACCCTAAACTCAGTGCACCGCGGCCACACCCCGTTGCCCCTGCAGGCCTTGCTAAGCAACGTCTACGTGAGGAGTAGCTGACCCCTCCTGAGCCAAGTCAGAAGGGACCCTGGGCCAGGCAGAGTTGGAGAGGTGGGAGGCGATGACATCCCAGGCAGACCCGTTTGTCCACTGAAGAGCTTCCAAGCTCGCTCCCCCAGTCCTGCGGATGACAGCATTTAGTTGGGACAGCACCCTTCTCACCCTGCCCCTTCCATGAGCCTCAACCTCTTTTGTGTGACTCTTGGTCTCCTGGGAGCAGGTGGGTTCTGGACTCAGCTGGAACCCCGAGCCATGATTTTGCCAAGTCCCAGCTCCAAGCCTTTCCCTTTGCTTTGCAGATTCAGGTCACGCCTTCAGCCTTGCCTCGACCCTCTGTCTCCCTCTCCCGCAGGCCCCGTGGATGCTGCAATCACCCAGACGCCAAGATACCATATTATACAAACAGGAACCAGGATGATCCTGGAATGTACTCAGGATGAGAACCATTTTGCAATGCACTGGTATCGACAAGACCCAAGACAGGGGCTGAAGCTGATCCATTATTCAAGTGGTATGGGCAGCTCTGTCGAAGGGGGTGTCACAGAAGGGGTACAGGGTCTCCTGAGGGAAGAAGGAGCATTTCTCTCTGACCCTGGAGGCTGCCGGCACCAACCAGACCTCTCTGTACCTCTGTGCCAGCAGTGAGACCACAGCACTGCATGGCCAGCTGCTCTCTGCACAAAAAGCTCAGCCGCAGGCATGAAGGACACTCCTGCCTGAGGCCTTGCCTCAAGAGGGGAAATAACATCCCTTACCGAGGCTTTTTCGAGGCTTTCGCCTGACTTCCCAGCGATGGGATCTCAGGCCGAGAGGCCTTCTTCCAGGGACCCTTGGTGTGAACTGAGGTCCATCACTACAGGAGGGGGGTGTGTAAGTAGAAGCAAATAGCACCTAATGTTATTCCACTCGATCTGGAATATTCTGGTAATTGAGTCAAGCACAGAAACAGTAGCATCTAACATGAAATGTATATTTCACTCTATTTTCAATGGAGAGGAACAAAGCAGAAAGCAGCTAAGCAGGTTGAAACTCCCTGGATGGTCTGGGATTCTCCAGATCTAAAACTACTACATAAAATCTCAGGCTTCAAAAACACTGCACACCCTGCAAAAATTCTCTGGAGGAAAAAAAAATTGTTAACAATTTATAAAACACATACGGGGAAATTTCCCGCTCAGGGGAAATGTTAAAGGCTTTAAACAGCAGCGTTACAGCCAAAGAGACTACAAACTAAGTTTCTGTCTGTGGTTGTCGCCTAGTGTTCTGAACCTTCTGGGGCTCGGGAGGGTTCGAATTCTTAAGGAAGGAACCGAGTTCTTACCATCTCTTTGGTTTACACTGAAATCCACAAGCTCCTCAGGGTTTTTCTTGTAAAATATTACAAAATGATATTGGGCAATCATTTTATCCTCCCCACAGTCCATTTCCCTCCTTGGGTCCCTGTAGGTAAAAGTCCAAACCCAGGAACAATGTGGCCTGGCTTGGCATCCATTAACTCCCAACAGTGGGCAGTCCATGGTTGGGCTTTACAGGAAGTGCAGACCCCAGGAGGGTGTGGTCCTGCACTGCCCTTGTCCACTCTGAACAAGGTGACTGTACCTGTGATTTGCTGCAGGCTCACCCACGACGTGCTCACAGAGAGGGGAGAAGGCTGCTTGCCTGGCAAAAAAATCAATTCACTGATGGGACAATCTGCTGAAAGCTGAAATGAAATGCTGGGTGGCAAAACTAACAAGTGACCAATTTCCCAAACTATGGGGCTTACAGCACTTTAGGGTTCGTGGAATTTCTAAAGCGTTGGAGGATATTTTTTTAAGTTTTTGACCCTTGAAATCTCAGCCATTGATCCTCAGCTGTTTCTTAACAAACTTGTTAGTCAAGCTTATTTTGATGCCAAATTTGGAGGCTTATATATTTCATTCTTGGAGAACTTCTAACATTTTCAGTATTTCATGTATGTGAGTGCTCTTGTCTTCTCTTATTTGCGTGTGATTTATTTCCAAATCAGACTATGTGGAATGCAAGCATAAAATTGTGTAGGTCTCCCACCTTTTATGAAACTTACTTATGCTTTAGTAACGCTTTATTAAAGTATAATTAAGAGAGAGTAAAATACTGAAATTAACACATGATACAGGTACAGCTTGGTAAATTTGGACGAATGTATACACCAGTGCGACCTTGACCAAAATCAAGATAAAGAACATTTCCATCACCCAAGAAAAGTTTCCTCATGCTCATTCCCAATCAATTTCTCTCCCAGAGCTAACCACTTTTCTGATGTTTATCACCATAGTTTTGCCTATACTTGAACTTCATGTGAAGTAATTTCAATCTAAAATGGGACCAGAGGATATAAATTGAAAAAATCTCATGCATGTGAACCCTCAGAAAAACAAAACGTAAGGACTGAGAGACTGATTTCCCACAAATGCCTCATTTATAGAAAACTGTTAATGTTGGAATTTTCTTAATAATAGGGAGTTGGTCAGGACTTGCCTCATATCGCCCTCGGGAGATTTTTGCTTATGGTTTCCAGAGGCATAACCGAAAAATGACCCAGGTCATGTTGGTGTTGCAAAAGAAGCTGAATTGAGCTTTGTTTGCCTGACTGGACTGGTTTTTGTCTGTATTTTCAAAGCTGGTCTCCCTTTGTTTTCAATTCTAACAGACCTAACTGAGCTCTCTCCTCTCCCCACCCCTGCCCATGGGAACAGCCCATCCCCAACCCTCGGTGGACTCCCCTGGAGCTTGCTTCAGTCTTCCTGTCCTGAACCGTACTTCCTCTGCTGTTTCCCCAGGCTCATCTTTTTGACAATTTTGATCTGGCCTCAGTTTTCCTTTTTATTTAGGTTGACAGCTACATAAATAGAACCATATAATGAATGCTCTTTTTTAATTGGCTTTAATCTTTCTCAAAAATTAATATTTTTGAAATGTACTCACGTTGTTGTGTTTATGAGCAGTTTCTTCTTTCTTATTACTGTGTGGTATTCCATTGTATAAATGTAGTGAGATTTGTTTTTCCATTCTATTCTGCTTGGATACCAGGCTTGTAACAGTCTTCAGCTGTTATGGATAAAGTTGTTCTAAACATTCTTGGGCAAATAGTTGTGGATAAATGCATTTATTTCCCTCAGGTATAGACAAAAGAGTGAATTACTGATTCGCAGGGTGGATACACATTTGACTTCATTAGAAAGAGTTGAACGGTTTTCCAAAGTGGCCAATTTACACTACCGAGGGATGGGGGTCCCCTGGCTCCACTCCATTTGGTGACCTCCATCTTTTTATTATTATCCATTCCGTGGGGAATGTAGTGGTATCTCGTTTACATTTCACCACTGAGTAATGATGTTTGCTTTTGGGCCATTTCTATGTTCCTATTTTCTTTTGTAAGGGCCTGCTTTTATATATGTTCATTTAAAAAAAAATGGGTGGTTTTTATACTATGGATTTGTGGGAGATATTTTATGTTCTAGATAGGAGTCTTTTGACCATTGAATATGCCGAGTCTGTCTTCCTGGAGTGGCTTTGCCTTGTGCTTGCCTGATGTTGCCTCTCAATGAGCTCAAGTTTTACATGTTTGTAAAGTCTCATTTACAATTTTTTACTTTTGGGACACCTGGGTGGCTTAGTTAGTTAAGTGTCTGACTTCAGCTCAGGTCATGATCTCAAGGTTTGTGAGTTCAAGCCCCGCATCGGGCTTTCTGCTGTCAGCACGGAGCTTGCTTTGGGTCATCTGTCTCCCTCTCTCTCTCTCTCTCTCTCTCTCTCTCTCTTTCTCAAAAATAAAATAAAACATTAAAAAAATTAAAAATAAAACATGTTAAAAAAAGAAATTTATGTATTTTTTTTACTTTTCCTTCTCGTGCCCTTTGCATCCTGTCTAAAACATGTTTGCCTACCCCAAAGTTGAGTCTTTTCCTCCTTCTTTTTTTTTTTTTGAGGTTTATTTATTTATTTTGAGAGAGAGAGAACATGAGTGTAGGAGGGGCAGAGAGGGAGGGAGAGAGAATCCAAGCAGGCACCACATCATCAGTGCAAAGCCTGATGTGGGGCTTGATCCCATGAACCGTGAGATCAAGAGTTGGGCCCTTAACCAACTGAGCCACCCAGGTCCCCGAGTCTCTCCTTTCTATTTCCTGCTCTGCTCGGCTGTGGCTGCCCCATTCCTTGTTCTCTGTCATCAGCTGAAAATGCTCCACCTCCAAAATCACAAGGTAATGACCCCACTCTCTGCACACAGTTTCTTATCCCTCTTGTTCCTTGACGTTACTGGGATCTCCCATCCATTGGTATCCATGCTTCCTTCCTGTTCCCTGGGGTCCTTCCAAAGTCTCATTACCTCACACTAGGGTAAATTCAATGATGTTACATTCTTTTGATACAACCTTACAAACCATCTTCACTGTCCCACCAGAAATTTCTTAGATTGCCCTTACATCGCAGAAACCAAGCCAGAGTTGCATGCACTGATCTCTCTTTTTCACAGCGACAGCCGAGTGCCATCCTAATGAGCCACACACCTGCATGAACCAGTATCGTGATAAATCACTGGCTAATAACCTTACCTGCCTTTGCATCCCTGCTTTGAGATTCCAGTGTTCTTGTTAGCCTTCAAATATCTAACATGTGTCTAATATTTCAAACCTTTCTCACTCACCTTAAAATTTGCGTTTCTTTCCTTCTTGCTGTTTAAATCAAAAGCCAAGGGCACTGTCCCGTGAAGGACAACAACCGTGGGGGGGGGGGTCAGAGTGAGGGTCCTGAAGAGGGATCTCCCCAGAGCACCATGCTGTCTACCACATACATGAAGAAACTGGCCTGCCTTGAACTTGCCTAGGTGAGAGTAGGTGAGGAATATAGCCATTCTTCCCTGAAGCCTCTGGATTCTTTGTCCCCGAGTCACACTGTTCATTCTCATGTTCACGCTTCTCTACGCTTCTGCTGAGTATCTCAACAGTGCTAATTGCAGAATGTTTGGGCTTTTGTTGCTTTATTTTTTTAAGCCAAAATACCGTCTCCAGACCTCCTTCTCCCTTGTTATGTCTATTAGTGCACAGGTGTGGCGGGGCTAAGGGAAACTAGTTAGGGAAGAAGCATCATCCTAGGACTGGGGTAAGTGGGTGGCTCTTAACCCCTGAGCCAACTGGGCCCAAGGAAATGACACGTGTGGGTCCCTGGACACTCAGGCGCCGTGGCTAAGCCTGTTGGTGCTGTGGCCTCTAGCGGGGAAAAGAACTGACTGTGAGACGTAGCCCCGAGAAGGGAGCTGAGGGAACAGATCTCGCAAAGAGTCGGTGACCCCGTCCCCTTTTCTCCCCTGCCGTTATGTCCCATACGCAGAACCCAACTGCAAGGTCGAAAAGAAAGGACCCCAGTAAGTATCATCCACAGAGGTCAGCCCCTTAGGACAGGGTGGATCTGAAGGGATAAACATAAACTATCCAGAACATTACACCTGGGATTGCCTCGAGGGTGAGAAACCCCAGGGTGGCTAAGCCTGTGCTATAAGCCCATAAAGTCACGGAATGGTTTCTGGGGAATCTTCACTCCTAGTAATTTATAGGCAACCCAGGCCCCTCTGGATCCAATCAGATGGACTGAATCGTGGTGACTCTGCAGCACCAGCTACTCAGGACGAGGGGCTGGGAATGCTGTCGGGGAAAGGCACATGCAAAGACAAAGCTTGGTTCGAACCTAACATCTGACAGGGGATTTGAGGACACACAGGGAGGGTGGGGACAGAGTTTACTCACAGCCCGTCACCCCAGCCGGTGCGATGGTGGGCGAGCTCCAGCCGGAGAAGAGGTGGGGTAGGCAGGGCGGGTCGGTGGGGGGGGAGGGGTGGTCAGCAGGTGCCTCAGAGGAGGCCAGCCTCAGAGAAACATCAGCGCAGCCCCGTGGGCCCGCCTTCCTGCCCGTAGGCTGAGAGGGGAGTCTGGTGTGCCGGGCCCCGCTGTCCGTGGGGTGATGCCAACAGGGCAGTGCCGTCACAGAATCATCTTCCAGCCAGGAAAAGGGAACCCGAGAGCTCAGCTCTTACCCATCAGGACCAGAACCCCAAGCACAAGAGCCACGGCACTGCCATGGGCTCCAGGTTCCTCTGCTGGGTGATGCTTTGTGTGCTGGGAGCAGGTGAGTCCCGTGAACAAGGACAAGCATCGGTCTTCTGAGCTGGCTGACTCCTGAATCCTCCACTTTACCTTCTGGGTAAGCCATCAGGCTCTCTCCCATGCTCATTTTATGTCTGCATTTCCCACAGGGCCAGTGGAGGCTGGAGTCACCCAAACTCCAAGATACCTGATCAAAGCAAGAGGACAGCAAGGGACGCTGAGATGTTCCCCTATCTCTGGGCACTCCAGCGTATCTTGGTATCAACAGGCCCTGAATCAGGGTCCCCAGATCATCTTTGAGTTTTTTGAGTATACACAAAGAACAAAAGGAAACTTCCCGGATCGATTCTCAGGGCAACAGTTCCACAACTACACCTCTGAGCTGCATGTGAGGTCCTTGGAGCCGACGGACTCGGCCGTGTATCTCTGTGCCAGCAGCTTGGCACAGCCCTGCAGAGTCACCAGCCTTCTGTGCACAAACCTCCCTGCTTGCTCCAACAGCGACAGAGCACACAGGCTTCCACCCAGGGTTCACTCCTTCCAGGGAGCTTTTCAGTCGTTTCGAAGACCTTTCCTGCATCCCCCTGAGTTCAGAGCACGGCCCACACAGAACCCAGGCTCACGGGCACGCACGCGCACTGAGCATTTCCACACCTGTCCCCACAGTACCAGGCGCTTGTCAAGTCCTGGGTGACTCCAGCATAGGAGGGGCAACCGAGCCCCCAGCGTGGGCTAGATCCTTTGTATATATTCTACGTTTTAACACTTTGTGACGATCATCCAAATCAAATACTCCTCTACCTTTTTTGTAGATGAAAAGAGGTGAGGAGGCTAAGTGGTTTCCCACGTGTCTCCTGGTCTAGAAGAACTGGGAGTCAGCTTGTCTGTGTTTCTCAAGCCCCAGCTTCCCCCACGTACCCTTCCCCCACCCATAGCCTCTGAGCCTCCCCATCAGTAGTTAGAGGCCCAGGCACCCCCAGAGCCCCCTGCGGCCCCGCTGAGCCGCGATGGAAAGTCCATGCACCATCATGGCCTGTTCCGTGGCAGCACTGGGGGACGTATAATTCCACACGGATTCCTCGTCATCTGTACCCATTCCTCATGTCTTTTCCTAATCTGTAGTTTACGTTTTCATTTTTACGGGGTGCTTTGCTGCACGCGAGTTTGATGTAATGCAGTTGAAATGACAGTTTTCTTGGTGTCTCCACGAAACAAATTCTTCCTTAAGTGAAAGCCTAAAAGTATTTTCCTTAATTTATTCCAGGAAAGTGACAATTTTACGTTTCACAAGAAAGAATAAGTGTACCTGGAATATATTTTCATGTGAGGAATGGAGCGGAGATCCAGGAATAAGACAAAGGGACATATATTCATTCGGGGCAGAGGAAATAGCCCGTAACAAAAGATTCCGAGGGACGAAAGGAGCACGGCACGTGCAAGGAGAAACCTGGACCCGCTTGAGCAGAGAGAGAGAGCCAGGGGGGAGGTGGGGGGCAAACAGTATAGGACCTTATAATGCTATAACCTCATGGAAGAAAGGCAGTCAGGAGCAGAGACCATATGAGTGAAGGTCTACGTCTGGATGTGGAGGGTGGTTGAGGGTAGACGAAGGTGGGAGGTGAATGAGGGAGTCACTGGCTGGCTCCACTGAGAGCCAGCCTTATTTCCCCAACACCCAGGCTGGAGAAATGTCCCCTTCATCTCCCATTCTGCCGCGACTCTGCATGGCCACCAGGCTCCTGTGCTGTGTGGCCCTTTGTCCCCTGGGGCCGGTGAGCCCTCTAGAGCCCTGTCCTGGGGCACACTAAGCCCTATTCTAAGCCTTTACTTTGAGTCTACCTTATCAGGGTCGCTCTTGGGCACTGTCTCCTGCTTCGGCTTCTCTCAACCTCGGGTGCCACGGATACGGGAACTACCCAGACCCCCAAAGTAACAAGAACGGGACAGAAAGGGACATTGAGATGCGTATGGTTGTCATCTGCACTATATGTATAGGTATCAATAGGACCCCGAACAGAGCTAAGCTGATATAGTATCGCACCCACAAAGGAGAAATCCCCGACAGGCCTGTGACTTTCTGTCACAGCCACAGGTGTTGTCCTCGTGTCTGACAGTCCATCCTTGACCTCTGGGTCCTCTTGTTCCAGCCGTCACCCCACAGCCACCTCCCTGCACAGACAGGCCAGCAGAAGACACAGGTGGGCCTGTCCCCATCAGGGAAGATGTCGTCCCAGGGAAGCCTCTCCTGGGCTCCCTAAATGGCAGCATGATCAGAAACAGGATGTCAAACACTGGTATTCAAAGGTGACGGAGAAGAGAGAAAAATGGCTCCTCTATTCTGTTGCGGGGGATGGTGATTCCCAAGGCACACATACCCATGGGAAAGGTTGGGGGCCAAAGTAACCAGCCTAAAACCCTGAACCATGGCATGGATGTCCATGTCCACGTATCCCTGGGCAACACCAGAGTCACCGAGCTGAGGGTCCCTCAACCCTGCGCCCCGGCGTCCCCCAGCTAGCACCCTGACAGTGTTGTGGACGGGGTGCAGGACCCTTGCCCGGCTCCCTTCCTTTGCCAGATGAGTAAGGCTGTTTGTGAACTCAGAGGCTCTATTTATAGGGAGAGGCCCTGTATTAGTCCTTGAAGAATTGTAAGAGTCTTTCTGGGTGGAAATAATGAACCGCTTGCCTAGGATGGCCCAAGGAGAGACTGAAACCCCAGTTTGCCTGAATGATTCACATCAAAGCTTTAAAGACTAATACAGTTTCATCTCCTAAGGCAGAGGAAGACCAAAAATAGACTATTTATTTCAAAGAGTCAAACCTGACAAAGACCGGAGTCAGAACATCTTCCCTGGGGACAGCCTCTCTTCCCACTCATTTGCAAAGACTTTATTTGAGGAAGCTGTGACCTGTTGACAGACCCTGGGACAACATCACAATCAGCCTGTAACAATGCTGCTTGAATTAGAAGCAAAGAACAAACTGAGGATTGCTGGGGGGTGTTGGGTGGGGGATGACTGGGTGATGGGCGTGAAGGAGGGCACTTGTTGGGATGAGCACTGGGTGTCCTGTGTAAGTGACGAATCACTAAATTCTCCTGAAACCATTACAACATTATATAAAAAAATAATTTAAATTTAAAAAAAAAAAAAAAAAAAAAAAAAAAGCATTTCTAGCCTGTAAAAACGCCAACTTATTTTTACTGAGTTTGGAAATGCAGGCACTAGAGGGCGCTCATGCCCCTTCTTTTTCAAATCAAGGGATTCTTCAAAGCTTGGTCTGTAATGAGGAGTCAGGACCTCCCCTCCGTGGCGGTGGTCAGTCTTTCAGAGATAGGAGCCGTGCAAATTCACAGTCGGCACCAGCTAAAGGCAACATCAAGGGTGCGAACCTCACTGCCCACCTTCCTCGCCAGGGAGAGGCCATTCATGTGCACCGAGGGCTTGTGATCTTTTACGCAACAGTCTCCCCTTGGCGTATTCAAAGAAAATGGGCATTTATAAGTGTTCCATGGCTCGTGCCTTTCTGGACTTTGTCCATTTAGACCCCACACGTCTTGCAACCCGATCAAGGGTCTGAATGTAAAGTTGTCATGCGGTTAAGCTATGTTTTGTAATTTAAACACCAACAATGTGTAAAGAAGATATTTAAGGTTAATAACACTCTCTCCTCTCCAAACACACCTCTACCTGTCCCTACCCCAGGCGGGAAACCAATATGAACACCCCAGTGTGTTTCCTACCAGCTCTCTCCTCTGGGCTCATGCAAACCTGTCCACCCAAACACACCTACAAAAAGTGGGACCGCCTGTGCACCTTCATTGCCACATGCATACTTTCCCCCTTTAATCTACTTTGGACTCTATTTGTCCACGTTGATAGACACCTAACTGGCTCCTATTTGGTGCCATCTTCAGATTGCACGATGGGGTGACAGATACGTTGACTCTGTCATCATTGTCCTACACCTTTCCTGATTGATCTTTCCCAAAGTGATCGGACAGCACCTTTAAAAAACAAAAAAGTTTATTTACTTGTTATGTTTAAGTGGGGGCCAGAGAGAGAGAATCCCAGGCCGGCTCCGGACTGTCAGTGCAGAGCCTCAGGCGGGGCTCAAACTCACTAACCACGAGATCTTGACCTGAACAGAAACCAAGAGCCGGTTGCTTAACCAACTGAGCCACCCAGACGCCCCAGAAGAAAAGCTTCCTTGACCGGGAACAGAATAGCCTCTTGATGCTCCCACGTTCTCGACTCCAACTCCTTCTTGATAAGTACAGTGTTTCCATCACTCATAGTCCTGGAGGTCTGAGGGCCCCAGCCACACCCCCTCACAAGACAAGACCGGAGGGAGAAAGGGGTGGGCACTTGCTAGAAACTACACAATCTCTCAGTTCCTCCTCATAAGACATTGTGAGGGGGTGTTAACCCGCTTTACAGATGAAGAGGCTCAGGTTTGCGGGGGTTGATGGCCTTGTGCACAGGCTGAGCTAACACATGCTGGAACCAGATTATACAGGACAGTCTGTTCGTCTTTGTGTGGGAGGAGGGGCAGGAACCACAAGGTCACTGGGAGGACCATCTTCAGACTGGACGCAGTGCTAGGAAGATCTGTGGAGCCTGACATCAAGCAGCTCTGAACTGTGAATTGGAAATGTTTTCCGGACAAAGATGTGGCCGCCCCAGCCCCCACAAGTCCCGTACCCAAACCATGGATTCAACCAGGCAAACGCAGGGCTGAGGTCGAAATAGAAGCATGCAGGGGGAGGTGATGAGGCCAGCATTCCAGCCGTCAGGTTGGAGGTGCCATGCACACACACGCACACACACACATACACATGGAGAAGTCACAAGACAAGGGGAAGGCCACACACCCGGTGCGGGTACCAGCAGCTGAGCGCTGTGGCCAGAGGGCTTACGACCAGTGGACTGAACGGAATCCGCGTATCTGTCCATCTACTTTCAAATGACCAGTTTCCATTCATTCTATGCCTCACAGTTTTTTCCCTTTTAACATTTCTGAATATGAGCAACACTCATCTTTTTTCTTCCTTAATGGTCAGGATAGAATGGTGCATCTCGAGGTGGCTGGAACCTTAGATTTAATTCATTGATAGCAGCTGAACGTGAGGTTCAGTGATGTCACTAAGCCAACTCCCTTGTGTGGATGAGGGGCCTCCCTCCTCCTCTGCTCGTGCTCAGGAGAACCTGATGTGGCGAACATCCTAGCCCTGTCCTGACCCTGCCATGGGCACCAGACTCCTCTGCTGCGTGGCCCTCTGTCTCCTGGGGGCAGGTGAGTCCTCAGAAAACCGAGTGAGCGCATGTGTGTGAGCGTGAGGGATAAATACATGCAGTGATTGCAGTCGATTTCCTCCTCGCTGATCCCAACTTTGTCTCCACAGGTCACACAGGAGCTGGTGTCCTCCAGTCCCCCCGGCACAAGGTCACAAAGAGGGGCCGGGACGTGGACCTCAGGTGTGACCCAATTTCTGGTCATGCTGGCCTCTACTGGTACCGACAGGCCGTGGGGCAAGGCCCGGAGTTTCTCGTTTCCTTCCAAAACAAGGACAAATTAGACTCCTCAGGGATGCCCAGCAATGATCGGTTCCAGGTGAACAGGTCCGAGGGGTCCTACTCCATTCTGCAGATCCAGCGTGTGGAGCCGGGGGACTCAGCTGTGTACCTCTGTGCCAGCAGCCCTACCACAGTGGGGCACAGCCACCTCCTTCCTCTTCACCAACCTCATGTGTTTACTTCTCGTAGTTCACAGAATCCCCGCACAAAGGAGTTGCCTGCTTCTTCTTCATCAGGGGCAACATGTGGATTTGGGACTTAGGCTCTTCTTCTGATAGTAAAAGGTCAAGAAATAACCTTCAAAATACCAGAACATCTATTGGGTTATAATAATTTTGGCTCCTGTGCTTCTGGGATTCCTGCATACAGTTCAAGATTCTAGGGGCGCCGGGGTGGCTCGGTCAGTTAGGCATCCGACTCTTGATTTCAGCTCAGGTCATGTTCTCACAGTTCTCACCGGCTCTGTGCTGACGGTGAGGAGCCTGCTTTGGATTCTTTCTCTCTCTCTCTCTCTCTCTGCCCCCTCCTCCACTAGCACTCTCTCTCTCTCTCTCAAAATAAATAAATAAACTTTTTAAAAACAGATTCTATAATTGGGATAGAATGTCAGAGCTTAGACTCAGGTATAGTGACATAGCCTTTTGTAAAACTATGAAGTTTCAGCACATTTATAATAAACTATTACTCAGTGTCACTAATTCAGGCCACGCTCTGCCCAGGGGTGGGCCAGCCGATATGGAACACCGCTAAGGCCATATGTAGCTACCAGCCATAAAGATAAACACATTAGAATCCTTAGTAACTATTGCCACTGATATCATTTGTCCAGAACAACCGTCAGCCGCAACAATGCACATTAACATATGTTCCTCTGTTCCTTTTTTATTTCTTGATGATTCTGTGTTTAATTTCTTTCTTCTTTAGTTTTTTTTTTTTGTTTGTTTAATAGAAGCCCAGCTCGGTTTTTGTAAAATATGACTCCACTTGAGAAGGTGGTGAAAGGAAGTGATTCAGAGAAGATCTGAATGACAGTTTTATCAGCCATTTGGGACTCTGAGGTTTCCAAAGTAGCTTTGCCACATGATGCCCCCACCAGGGCTATCGGAGGGTTCCAGCTGGTGCACACATGCACATGCACCCACCCACACACACTCATGCTCACCCATGCATGTGCACATGCACACACATGCACATATGCACACACCCTGTGGGTTGCTCTGCCACTCTCTTAGTGGTATCTTTTGATAAACAGAAAATTTTAATCAAAAACCATTCCATTTTGTATTCTGGTGTCCAGTTTAGGAAATCTTTGCCTACTTCAGAATGATCATGCTTTCTTATATTTTCTTCTAAATTCTTTCTATTTTATACCTTTTACATTTAGATCTGCAGCCCAACTGGGATTAATTCTTTGTGTATGAAATGGGGATGGAGTCACTATGTTTTTCCATATGTTTTTTCCAACTGACCCAATACTGTTTGTTGAAGAACACTTTCTTGACTACTCTGTAATACTGCTTTTGTCATAAATCAGTCATTGTATATGTGTGGGTCTGTTTTCTTACATCTCTAATCTGTTACGTTGGTCTGTTTTGTCGGTCCCTGTGCAAATAACACACTGTCTTGATTACTATAGCTTTATAATAGTGCTCGATATCTTGAGGTCTAATTCTCAAGCTTTGTTCCTTTTTAGTAAGAGTTCTTGACCACTCTTGACCCTTGTGTAGTTTTCATACATGTTTAGAATAATCTTGCCAAATTCTTCAAGAGTAAATGCCTGCTAGGAATTACTTGCTTTTTGTTTCCAAGTAACTTAACTGAATCACAGAATAAAGCTAAGAATGCCATGGAAGTATAGAAACATCTAGCACCTAAAAATGTTCAATACGCAATGTTTGGCATCTAATCAAAGATTATAGGAATGCAAAGAGGCAAGAAAATATGACCCATGATGGGGAGGAATATCGGCGAACAGAAACAAACCCCCTTATGACAAATTGGTAGACAAAGATATTAAAACAGTTGCTATAACTATATCCTATGTGTTCAAAATTAACTCAAAATCCAAATCAAATTTCTGGAGATAAAAATATATTTCTGTGATGAAAAACACAATCGATGGAATTAGTAGCAAATTAGACATGATGGGAGAGAAGATGAATGGTCTCGAAGGCGTAATCGTAAACGATTCATCATGAAATGGAGAGAGAAAGGAACTGGTGAGCTACCGGGAAACTTCAAGGAGTCCAATGCGTAATGACCCAAAGGCAAGGTTTTAAAAACGTAAATGTCTTTAAAGGACAATTGGGTGTATCTGCCAAAATAATTCCAACGTGGGGGGAGTTATAATATATGTGAAAGTAAAATACATGGTAACATACCATAAAGATCGGGAGGGAGAAAATGCGTAATTGTCTCATTATTGTCAGGTTTTCATAATCTATGTGAAGTGGTATAATAGCACTTGAATACTGTATCCCACAACCCCTAGGGCCACTAAAATGACAAAACGCATAGCTAAAAAGGCAACAAAAAAGATAAAATGGAATTATTATAAAAATGCCCAGTTAACAAACCATAAGAGACTCTTATTAGATACAGGGGACAAAGTGAGGGTTACTGGTGGGGTGTTGTGCTAAACAATGGGCATTGAGGGGGGCACTTGTTGGGCTGAGCACTGGGTATTCTTTGTAAGTGATGAATCACTAGATTCTATTCCTGAAATCATTCTGACACTATATGTTAACTAACTTGGATTTAAATAAAAAATAAAAACAAAAATAAAATAATTTTGAAAATGCTCAATTAATCTATAAGATGTTTAAAAAAGGATAAAGGAACAAAGAAGAGACAAGACTAATAAAAATAAATAGCAACATGATTGACATGACCATAACCAGATCAATAATCACATCAAATCTAAATAGTCTAAATGCCCTAATTATAAAGAATAAATTGTGATATTGAATGAAAAAACCCATATGCTACCTTCCAGAAATGCACAATAAAGACTCAGAATGTAAAAAGTAAAAGGATAGAAAAGGTGTACCATGATAACACTA
The DNA here is from genome assembly GCF_014898765.1 of Herpailurus yagouaroundi. Lineage (NCBI taxonomy): Eukaryota > Metazoa > Chordata > Mammalia > Carnivora > Felidae > Herpailurus > Herpailurus yagouaroundi. The sequence continues at coordinate 5,953,578 of NW_024412391.1, read as the reverse complement.
ATCAAAATAAAGCTGGAAAGCAATACTGATACCAGACAAAGTAAATTTAAGAGCACAGAAGATCCTCTGGAATAAAGCAGCTTCATATTCTAATGACCAAGGGGCCATCTCTTAAGAGGATGTAACAACCATAAATGTTTATGCTCCTAAAAACAGAGCTTCAAAATCCTGAAGCAAATGGGTAGGGCTGCAGGTCCACAACTAAGACCATCATTGTAATACTTTTCAGTAACTGACTAAACAAGTTAACACGCGCATGTCAGTAAGGTCAACGCTCTGAACCAACTTGACCGAACTGGCATTAATAGAATACTTCACACAACAGCAGCAGCAGAATATATCTTTTTTGCAAATACACATGGCCATGTACCCAGATGGACTATAGACTCTGGGCTTGAAATAAGTGTCAATATGTTTACAAGAATCTAAGTCATACACAGTATGTTCTCTGACCATGGGACAAAGAGTGAAAGAAAAGGGAAACTATAAAGTGTTTATAAATTATAAAATACTAAAGTCGTCCTTGGGGGGACAATGGAAGGATAGGGAACCCTCCTGTACTCATTCTGAGGCCAGTGCTACTCTGATACCAAAATGAGACAAAAACACTGCAAGAAAACTACAGGCCCATATCCCTCATGATCACAGATAAACAATCCTTTTAAATTTTAGTATAAGGAATCCAACAATATCTAAGAAGGGTAACGCATCATGACCAAATGGAGTTTGTCTCAGTAACGTGCAGTTGGCTAAACATTTAAAAAACTATCAATGGGGGATCCTGGGTGGCTTAGTTGGTTGAGTGCCTGACTCTTGATTTTGGCTCAGGTCATGATCCCAGGGTCATGGGGTCAAGCCCTGCACGGGGCTCTGTGCTAAACATGGAGCCTTCTTACGATTGTCTCTCTCTCTCTCTCTCTCTCTCTCTCTCTGCCCCTCTCTAAAGTTTTCACTCTCTTTCTCTCTCTAAAAAAAAAAATTAAAAATTAAGAAAACTATCATTGTGATTTACCATATCAAATACTCAAAAAGGACAATCATCTGATCACCTCTATAGATATTCAAAAAGTAGTTGAAAAATCCAACATCCATTGCTGATAAAGAGTCTTCGCAAATAAGGAGAATTAGAAACTTCCTTCCCCTAATAAAGGGTATGAATAAAAAGAAAACAATTACTGCTTTTGCAGGTAGACTATGATAAGTTAAAGATGCCCTTCCGTAATCCCCAGACCAAACACTGAAAGTAGCACAGAGAGGATAACAGTCTTTCCAACAAATGGCGCTAGAGGCACTGTAAATCCACATGGAAAAAGGATGAATCTCAACACTCTGGTCACACCATAAATTCGGAGTGGGTAAACTAAGGCCCACAACCCAAACATGGCCTTTGCCTACCATTTTTTTTAAACTTCTTTTTAATGTTTATTTATATTTGAAAGAGGGGCTTGAACTCAGGGACCGTGAGATCATGACCTGAGCCATAGACGCTCAACCAGCTGAGCCCCCCAGGCGCCCTGTCTGCCTGCTTTTATGTGACCCCAAAGCCAATAATGGTCTCTGAATTTTTTAATGGTTAAAAAGAATAAAAAGAATGATATTTTGGGACAGACAATAATTACATGGAATTCAGATTTCAGTATCCATAAAGCAAGTTTTGTTGGAGGACCAGCCATGCCCTTTCCTTTACAGACGTCTCTGCCCGTTTTTGCACTAAGATGTTGGAGCTGAGTGGTGAGAACGGGGACCTTAGTGCACCACATTGACGCCATGTGCTCTCTGACCCCTTACAGGAAAAGCTTACTGGCCTTGCCGTAAAGGAAAATTATTATGAGCCGGGTCAATATCCTCAATGACCTCTACAGCTTCTGAACTATACAGCTTCTGAAAGAAAACATAGCACATTCGCTCCCTGACCTTGAAGGGGGCAGAGATTTCTTGAAGAGGACAAAAAAAAATGTTCTCTTCTTGAAAAAGTAAATTTTTCTTTATCAAAAAGTTAAAACTTCTGTTCATCAAAAGATATTAAGATAGATAGATGGCTATCTGAGAGAGGACAGGTATCCACAATGTATAGAATTCTTAGAAGCCAATAATATGAAAAGCCAATAATATGAAAAGACAAGTCATTCAATTTTTAAAAAATAGCAAAAGATGTGAACAGGGTATTTAATATATATATATATATATATACACACACTATATATATATACACACTATATATATATATATACACACTATATATATATATTATATACTATATATACATATATATAGTATATATATAGGCACTTCCCTCTTCAGTATAGTATATATACATATATATATAGAGAGAGAGAGAGTATATATATAGGCACTTCCCTCTTCATGGGATTGATGGGTTTATTTCCCCAGCTGCTTAGATTTTTTGGCTGCTAGAACTCTACCCGTCAGCCACTTGCAGGAATTCTCTTTGGTTAAAGACAGCACTTTGCCCAAAGTCCTATCCCTCTCCAGGGCAACGGGCATCCAATGACTGGCTGGTATCCCCTTTCCTAGAACACTAACTGATGAGATTTAGAATATTTATTCTTTTCTCGGAAAAGGTTTGCTTCATGCCTCCCACGTCGTCACGTGCAAAGGGTGAGCTTGATACAGGTGAATGTCCAATCCCCCAGAGCTGTGCTGCCCTAGCGGATCCTGGGGCCCAATTCTGACAGTACGTGGCCTGCTTGGGCCACTTGGGGGCGCTGCGGGTCCACTGAGGGAGCCACTGACGGCAGCAGGTGGGAGAGGGAGGATTGAGGGGAAGCGGTGCCCTGGTGGGCATCAGGAGATAGCAGGTGAATCGGAGTTAGTGCTGGCACGGGAAGGGCTGATCAGAATCTTCCCACGGGAACTGATGCCACAACAGGGAGCTACAAACTCCACGTTTCTTGGTGTAAAGGCATCTCTCGGAGCCTCCACTGGTGCAGTGTGACTGGCTTCAGGGAGGCAGCCTGCATAATCCAAGCCAGGTGCAGAGAGAGGAGCACGGAGGAAAACAGAGAAGCTGCGGGGGATGGCCACCTGGCCCGACCCTGCCCGGCCGGGCTTAGCACGGCCAGCACGCCTGCCCAGTAGGCCTCTGGACAAGACGGAGGGGGCCGTGCATCCACTGAGCCCGTCCAGGCAGTGCAGGGTGCCTGCCGGAGCCTACACAAGGACAGTGACGTCAGAAAAGTGACGTCACAGGCAAGCCCTCCAAACAGAGAAAAGGGAGGAGACAGGAGCCCTGAGTAGGAAGATGGCGGGTCCTGTCCTGCCTGAGTCAGCCAGGGGCATCCAGCTGTTCTGCTGTGTGGCCCTCTGTCTCCTGGGGACAGGTGAGTCTTGAGTTCAGGTGGGACACCCCCTGAACTGCTGCTAGAATCTTCAGACTCCTTCCTGGGCCACGTTGTCAGCCGCTATCTCCTTCCTCCACAGGTCCAGTGGGTGCTGGAGTCACCCAGTCCCCCAGACACCTGGTCAAAGGCAGCGGGGGGAAGGCCGTCCTGAAATGCCGTCCTATGTCTGGACACAGAAGTGTGAGCTGGTACCAGCAGGCCCCGGGGCAGGGCCCCCAGTTCCTCATTGAGCTCTTTGACCAGGAGACGAGAGAGAAAGGAAACCTCCCCAGTCACTTCTCCGTTGAACAGTTCAGTGACTACAGCTCCCAGCTGAACATGAGCTCCCTGGAGCTGGGAGACTCAGCCTCGTATCTGTGTGCCAGCAGCTTAGGCACAGCCCTGCCGCATGACTGGCTCTCCGTACTCAAACTTTCCTGTCCCAGCTGAGGATGTAAGAGGGAGGGGGGAAGGGGGCCTCAGCCAACTTCCAGGGATGCTTCCGGTTTTTTCCCAGCACTCTGCCTTGCTGAGATCAGCCGGAGCACTCCTGAACATTTTGGGGCCCAGATTCCATGAATATTCTCACGGTCCCTAGCCAGTGTGAGGAGCTGCTGCGTTTGTGCTAGAGTATCTGCATACGATACATGTTTTAATGCAAGATAGACGTTAAGTGTGTCCGTTTCACAGATGAGGAAATTCTCCAAATGCCATATTATAGATAAGAAAGAAACAGTAGCTCATGCGCTTTCCATAGATGTCGTATTTCAAGTAGCAGAGGTAGGAGTCAAATCTATGTTTCTGTGCCTCCGAAATCAACATTTCCCTAAAATTCCATGGCGTCTCCTGGGCCTTGGTCACTATGACGTAGCAGAGCACCGTCTCTTCCACTTCAGGACCAGCTGAGCCGTGGTGGGGAGGTCGCACGTCACGATGTGGGGTGACCGTGGCTATTGCCTCCCCCGCTTCTAGGACTAGCTTCCAGCCAGAGAATGTGTGTTTGTCCTGTGTTAGTCCTGTCTTAGTTCCACTAGAGTGGGGCCAGGGTATCCCCCAGTACAGGAGCTAAGTGACTAGGGGGCTCCCAGCCTATCAGAGGATTCAGCCAAGAAAACAAGAGCTCTCTGGGAATTTTAAGCAGAACGAGAGTTAACAGGGGAGGAGTGCTTTTAAGCCATTGGGAGTTCTGGAAGGCGGGGAGGTCTCCGGAGGCTGCCGCTCACTCCCACACCTAGCCCTTTCGGTCAGAAAAGCTGAAATTGCGACTTCTGCCCAGGTCGGTACCTGCAGAAACCAGAAAGTAGGAGTGGGGCAGGGGCAGAGAGTGGGCGGAGAGAGAGAATCCCAAGCAGGCTACGTACGCACTTTCCGTGGAGAAAGTGCATCAGTACATCCTGCATCAGTGCAGGGCTCGAACCTATGAATCGTGAGCTCATGACCTAGCGGAGGCTGGGTGCTTAACCGACTGAGCCACCCAGGCGCCCCAAGGTGCCCTATACTTAAGTACATTATTTCAATTATTTTTCTTAAGACCCACGTGAGATAGAGCAATTTACCCACATTGCAGGTGAAAATGCCAGTTGTTAGAGTTCAGGTGATTTGCTGAAGGAGGCACAGCCCGCTGATGGCGGATTAGCACACCAGCCTAGGCCACGCTGACCCTACCGCTGCCCCTTCTGCATTTTGGTAGAGGGAGACATCTTCACGACTGGAACATTGGCCCAAAAGTGCCTTTCAGAAACACCGGCGCTGACACAGTCCTTGACTCGCCTTTCAGCTGGGAGGCTACCTGCCGAGGAGGACTTCGGATGCTTGTTACTTTCTGTCTGTTCGTATTCTGACCTGCCTTGGACGGGCGACCTGGGAAAATATTTGGCTGGGTTTTCCCACTTGTAAACTGACGCCAATAATATGTGTCTTGCAGAGAATTTATGCAAGGAAAAAAATAAAACAAATTCCCCAAGACAAAGCGTAGGTCCAAGAAGTCTTAGTTCCTCTGCTAACTCTGATAAATCTCTGCTCTGGCACAATTATTTACTGGGTGCAGTTGTGGGATCATAAGGCAGGCACGGATTACTCTTGCCTGACTCACCTGTGTTCCGGACACAAAGTCATCTGAAACGTAAATACAGTCGTCTGAACATTATTATGTGAAATTCACTGCAAAAAGGTGCCACTTAAGGGAATGCAAGAATGAGGCCTATGACAGCACTTGGTGTTTGATATTAAGTCTGATATGCAGGAAGGTATGGTGCTTCCAAAAAGCTGTGGCTTCGGTGGCCACACAAAAGGTCTGATAGAAGGGACAGTTTCGACAGTTTCCAGGGGTGCCCTGGTGGCTCAGTCGGCTAAGCGTCCAACTTCGGCCCCGGACGTGAGTTGGACCCCCACGTTGAGCTCTGTGCTGACAGCTCAGAGCCTGGAACCTGCTTCGCATCCTGTGTCTCCCTCTCTCTCTGTCTCTCTGCCCCTCCCCCACTTGTGCTCTGTCTCTCTCTGTCTCTCAAAAATGAATAACCGTTAAAAACGAAAGGGACAGTTTCATTCAAGAGAGTCCGGTATGGTGGAGCCTGTAGTGCCTTCTGCCCCGCCTCTGATTTCAGCCTCCACTGCTGTGCACAGTACGTTCATGCAAGTCTGCCTCTGCTCACCTTGTGCTGACGGCACCCCTCATACGCATCCCGGGATCCCTCTGCTTTCTGCCCCAAGGCCGTCTGACATCACAGGAGCCCGCTTAGCCCGTACAGAAGGGCAGCCAGAGCCGCAGGGGTGCTGATACTCCTGAAGCAACATGAGCCCAGACATGAAAGCTCCAGTGTCCGCATTCAGGGGGAAAATTTAGGGAGGCATTTCATGGGCTTCTCAGAAGGTCCCAGTGCAATCCGTCTCCTCTTGCCCCAACACATCCTCAATATTGTACCTTTATCCTGTTTCATCCTGCTGCTCTCTGACAGTGATAGAATGAAGTGACCATCACAAGACCTTTCCCTTTGGAAGAGATGGCCATTTTTCTTTCATTCATATTGCCATCCATCCGTTCAAAGTCTTATAGTAACATATAGGAATGAATCTTTTCCCAGTTCATTTCGGTTTATTTTGAACTCCCAACAGACTCATATGGGTCTCTGCTCCCTTGAAGCTCCAAAGCTATCAGAAATTGAATAGACTAGGGTTATGTTTATAGGAGGAGAGTCTGCCTGGACTTTCTTCATGAATTCAACAAATACTTATTGAATGCCAGTGCAAAGCAGATCCAGGTTTTATAGAGCCTAAACCTTATACATTTCAGGGTGCTCTTTGCAAAAGAGGATTGAAATTTTTATTTTAAGTCTCAGAAAGGTCCTGGGCAAATGAGAAGGGCCTGAAGTTACTCATTAGCTTCACGGACAGCCCACCCTTGACTGTTCACCATGTGTACGAAGTGTTCCAGTGTTTGGGAAACACAAGTGCAAAACAAAACAAAAACACAGACAAAGCTTCGAGATGAGGTCTATATTTTTAGCAAATTTTGTGATGAATTCGTGACTCAATATTTAACTAATTTAAAAATAAATTTGAGAAGAAATATTCATGATAAATGCTTAACTCCCTAAAGAAATTAGGTATCATTGAGAATACCGATATTCTGGGTGGACCATACTTTATCGTAAGAACAATCCTTAGATCTATGGGATTCCATGTACCCTACGCCCAAGAATGTGAGTCCTGATGGAAACACTCCCCCTTTTTGCACTGACCTAGCCATGGGAAGTAGGCTTCTTTGCTGTGTGGTTCTTAGGCTAACGGGACCGAGTCCTGGGCGTAGAGGGGAAAGTCCTTCCTGGGTTTGCCAGGCCCCAGCCACAAGCCTTTCTGTGTGGTACTACACAGCCTCCACCCGTGTCTGATTTCTTATTCCATGTCCTCTCTCGTTACTGTGTGACTGTAGGAATTACCCACCAAGAGTATGTAAGACATGCAGTCACAGAAATAGGGAAGCTTCACACCGAGAAACAACCGACATATGAAATAACACTACGTACTGGTGTTGACTACCTATAAGTTTTACACTGCAGCAAATTTAGGATCCCACCAATATTCACCCATGTGGTGGGTGCAAGACCTTCTGAATGGAGACAAAACATCAAGCATGTGTACTGCTCGATGAGGATCTCATCCATGCGGCTAATGAGCTCCCTCTTTTTTTCAAAGAAAGCACAGCCATGGAACTGCAGTGGTCCAGTGCCCCGTGGCCTCCTCTGAAACAAAGGAGGAATCCTACTCATGACAGCACAAAGACCTAGATACAGATGGCAGGGCTTCCATCGATCAGTGATCTGTGAGACAACATAAAATAATTCTTCAAATTCCAACGACCCTGACCTTGATACTTTGGAAACTTTCCAGGCAGGGTTATTTTAAACAAAACAAAACCAAAAAAACAAAACAAAACAACAAAACAAAGCAAACAAACACCATAGGCTGACACCCAATTATCTAGAGTTAAGGCAAAGAGAAAGACTAGTGAAAGGTGTTTGGAGGCAAATTTTGAGCAGCAAAGTCACAAAAGTACCAAGAGCATTATAATACTATTTCTTAGTCTACAGAAATTGTATGAAAAATTGCTACAATATACAAGTAAGGAATTATATCATTTTTCATAGAAGAACGAGTTTCCTTACTAAAAGGCAGAGGAAAAGCATATACACCTGTAAGACCTCTTCAAAAAGCACACTTACAAATCCTTCCCTTTCTGAGACATTCAACTTCGTATATGTTAATGATTTGCTCCTGTGGGGAAGGGGTGGGGCAGGGTAGCTCTGCAGCTTGAGCATTTGTCAAGGACAGTGACGTCACGGAGTGACCGAGAACCCCAGTTCTATTTCCGCAACACAAAACTGGGAGACAGAAGATCTTGCCCTTCACCAGAAATGGTCACCAGGCTCTTCTTTGGGGCTGTTCTTTGTCTCCTGTGGGCAGGTGAGTACGGGACGGCTCCATTCCCTGGAGTCCCCGACACCCAACACAAGCCTTCCTCCAGAGATGACTTCAGCCTGTATCACTCTCCTTCACAGGACCCATGGATGCTGAAATCACCCAGAACCCAAGATACAAGGTCACAGGGACAGGAAAGAGGGTGATTCTAAAATGTGACCAGACCGAGAACTATGATTATATGTACTGGTATCGACAAGACCCGGGGCACGGGCTGAAGCTGATCTACTATTCAAACGGTTTTGACAGCATTAACAGAGGAGATGTCCCCGATGGGTACACTGTCTCTAGAAAAAATATGGAGGATTTCCCCCTCGTACTAGAATCGGCCACTTCCTCCCAAACATCTGTGTACTTCTGTGCCAATAGTTACTCCACAGTGACACACAGCTGCCTCCTCTCTTCACATAAAGGGTGGTTAGAAACACTGAGTTACCCTGAGCTCGCAAGGCCTGGCCCAGACCCCAGCATCCAGTGTTGCCGTCCATCCCTCGGCCAGTCTCACCCCGACTGGAAGTCACCCTAACATCCTTGGTTTGTTCTTTCTCTCTCCTGCTGGTCTCTCTTTCTGCTGGCAGAAAGAAAAACACACCTTTAGTTGAGGTACATGAAGAGTCTCTTGACAATCTCAGAGCCCCCACATTCCTCCCTCCCGCTATGGGTTTCAGGGACTTCCTCACTGTTTTCCCCACCCTCTACTACCCTTCAGCTTACAGTCATAGACCTTCACTCATATGGTCTCTGCTCCTGGCTGCCTTTCTTCTGTGAGGCGATAGATAGCACTACAAGGGCCTATCATGTCTGTCCTGCCCCTGCCTCTCCACCATCAGCTTGGACGATTTTCCCCCGGCTTTCTCTCTACCCAGTCCACACTCGTGTACATTCAGTTGTCTCCTCATACACGCCACGTTCTTCTCCACCACAGGGATCCGTTTTTTACAGGCTATTTCTTCACGAAACATATGTCCCTCCCTCTTATTCCTGGATCTCTACTTCATCCCTCATATGAAAATATATTTCAGGTCTACTTTTAACTACGAAAAGTAAGACTTAAATTTTACTAGAAGAGATTAAGAAAGATATTTTTAGGCATTTATTTGAGGAAAGATCTTTTTTTTTTTTTAAGTGGAGACACAAAAGAACACAAACCACAAAGAAAACTATAATTTCAGTTGCATTACATTAAACTCTTTTCCATCAAAAAACACCATAAAAATGAAAAGGTAAGGCACAGACTGGGAAAAGACAGGAGAAGTACAAACAAATGATGAGGAACCCGTGGGACAGATACCATTCCTGCTCCCCAGTGATTCCCAGCCTCGCCACTGGGATTCCCGGCCTCACTTGCAGTTAAGGGGTTGGGGACCTACAACCACGTTCTGAACAATGAGATGTGTATAAAAATGACTTAAGTCAATTCCAAGGCTTGCCTTGTAAAATATCCTGCGGCGCTGTGTTGGGAGTCCCCAAGTATACACCCATGTTTGGAGATGCGCTAAGAAGATTCACAGGAGCTGTATGTAGTTGTAGTCAAGGCTAAGAGTTATTGGTGACACAGTAAATAGTCAGTGGCAGATCACAAGGGGAAAAGACACAGGCAGAGTTTGAAGGAATCCACAGGCAAATTTTCTTATGCTCTCTTCCTCCTTGGAGAGGTCACACAGAGCCCACACTTTCCCCCAACAAAAAGGCAGCAATGTTTTTGCCACAGGAGCCCCTTAGGGACTTGATACCCAAGTTTGTTTGTTTTTTTGTTTGCTTACTATCTTTTTGTCTTTTTTAATCTTAAAAAACATTTTTTTGAGAATGCGTGCACATGCTCATGAGCAGGGGAGGGACAGAGAGAGAGAGAGAGAGAGAATCTCAGGAAGGCTCCACCCCTATCGCAGAACCTGACGCGGGGCTCAATCCCAGGACCCTGCGATCATGACCTGAGCTGAAATCAAGAGTTGGACGCTTAACCAACTGAGCTACCCAGGTGCTCCCGCCCAAGTTTTTACTGGGGGCTGTTTATATAGGCACCCACTGCCCACCACGTACTAAAAATGTGGTTTCCCAGAAGTTTATGGTGCTCAGCATAAACTGTGTGTTTCCATTAACAGTCTAGGCATCCTTCTCAGCTGGGAAAAGTCGGTATCAGTACAGATATCTGTCTACCTGCTAAGTTCCCAGATGCCAGCCAAAGGTCCATCTTATAAGGCTTTCTGAGCACGACCGTCTCAGGCTGTGTTAACTGCTTTCTGCGCAGACACCCTTCATGTCTCTTTCCCATGCCATGGTGAACTTGAAAGGTACAAGTTATAGATTGTCTAATGATAATATTAGAAGCAGTTTGGCTCACTCGATCATAATTTGGTGGACAATCACTGAAGAAAGCTGCTCATGGCACCCTGGGCTTTACAGTCATGGGAGATAGAACTTCATAGAGTTAAACAACTGAAATGTTAGGATCTCTTTCGTTTTCTGTAGCATAGTTGACTTTGTCTAATAGTATCCAGAAGGAATAAAGAATTCTTATTACTTAATAAAAAAGAAAACCCAATAAAAATGGCAATACTTAATCTAGGTAATTCGCAGGGGCGCCCAGGTGGCTCAGTTGGTTGAGTGCCCAACTCTTGATTTCAGCTCAGGTTGTGATCTCATGGTTTGTGAGACTGAGCCCCATGTCAGGCTCTGTGTTGACAGCATGGAGCCTGCTTGGGATCCTCTCTCTCCCTCGCTCTCTGCCCCTCCCCCACTCCTGTGCATGAATGTGCATGCTCTCTCTCTCTCTCTCTCTCTCAAAATAAACTTTGAAAAAAATCTAGGTAATTCACAGAAGAGTAAACATGAATTACCACTAAACATGTGGATAGATTCTCAACCTTGCCTAGAATCAAAGTATCGCAAACTGAAATAAGTTATGACTTCAAACTTATCAGACTGGAAAATGTTTAAAAGACTAACAGTCTGAAATTCAAGTAAAAATATAGATTAGTGGAAACCCTCTTACTCTACACTAGATGCGTTCACAATATTGTGCAACCACTACCACTATATTTTTCCAAAACTTTTTATCACCTCAAACAGAAACTCTGTACTCATTAAGCAATAGCTACCCATTCACTTCTCCCTCCTACCAAGCCCTAGTAACCTCTAATCTAGTTTCTGTCTGTATGAATTTGCTTGTTCTAGACAGTTCATGTAATGTCGAAACGTACAATATCCTTCCTTTCGTGTTTGGCTTTTTTCATTCAGCATAACGCTTTCAAGGCTTGTCCATGTTGTATCAGAACTTCATTTCTTTTTATGGCCAAATAATATTCCGGTGTATGGATAGACCACATTTGTATATCCACTCATCAGCTGATGGATATTTGGAATGTTTCCACCTTTTGGCTATTGTGAGTGATTCTGCAATGAACATTGGCCTATGAGTATCTGTTGGAATTCCCGTTTTTGATTCTTTGGGGCATACACCTAGAGGTAGAATTTCTGGGTTATATGGTCATTCTATGTTTAACTTTTTGAGTAACTGACAAGCTGTTTTTCTCAGTAACTGCACCATTTACATTCTCATCAGCAACGTACAAGTGTTCCAGTTTCTCTACATGCTCACCAACACTTGTTTTTCCCTTCCTCCCCGTCCTCATCCTCCTCCTCTCCTTCCACAGCCATCCTAGTAGGTAAGAAGCAGAATCTCACTGTGGTTTTGATTTGCATTTCCCTGATGACTAAGGGTGTTAGGCATCTTTTCATGTACTTACTGGCCATTTGTAAATCTTTGGAAGTAATGTCTTTTTTGTCTGGTTGTCTTTCATTTCAGAGTTTCTCTTTGTTTTTATATTTGAGCACTTTTACTGTGATGAGGCTAAATGAGATTGACGACGAAGTTCACTTGGGAGATTTGTTCCCAATGTTTTTAGTGCACGTGGTACTTCTGAAACATTTGTAGTATACTGTGGAAGACACAAAAGAGTAAATTTACTGATATTGTGGGAAACCAGGATTCCTACTAAGAGAAGGGAGCTGTAATGAAAAAAAAAAAAAAAAAAAAACAGGGAAAGATGAGGAAGAAATCTGTTCTGATTTGAATTGGAGGTATTGGTATGAACTTACGACTTTATTTTTTATGTTTATTTTTGAGAGAGACAGCACGAGCAGGGGGAGGGCAGAGAGAGGTGGGGACAGAGAATTCAAAGCAGACTCTGCACTTAGAGTAGAGAGCCCAATGCAGGGTTTGAACTCACAAACTGTGAGATCGTGACCTGAGCCACCCAGGTGCCCCCGGTATGAACTTATGATTTTAAAGATGATGTAGTTGCTGAAGCGCCTGGGCGACTCAGTCAGTTAAGCACCGACTTCAGCTCAAGTCATGATCTCTCGGTTTGTGAGTTCGAGCCCCCTGTGGGCCTTGCTGCTGTCAGTGCAGAACCTGTTTTGGATCCTCTCTCTCTCTCTCTCTCTCTCTCTCGCTGCCTCTTCCCCTGCTCACACACTCTCTCTCAAAAATAAAATAAACATTAAAAAAAAGATGATCTAGTTCCTAATTCTATCCATGGAAGGGTCTAGGAAACAACTCAAAAGTCAACTGGCTAATTGTTTTATTTTCCTCGTGGTTGTGCTTCCAGCACCAATGAGCAACACTGTTGCCAAATATTTGATCTCTAAATGTTATTCCCCAATAGAAAGAACAGAGCTGAAATTGATTCTTCCAGATCCAGGGCAGGAAAAGTACCAGGAGCATCATCTACAGATCATCTATAGTGTGTACTTGCCAAGATATTTAACAATAGATAGATATTTAACAATATCTAACAATGGAGGAATTCTGATTGTGGATCATTTTACCAGTCAGCTGGCCTGGACTCTTCAAAATCTCAAGGTCATAAAAAACAAAAAAGTTGAGGACAGACATGCCTATTTTAAAAGTGACTAAAGAGACCTGGCAATCAAGTGAAATAACTGATCTTTGATTTTTGTCCCAGGAAAAAAGTCAAAATCTATAAAATAGGACACTTTGGGGACAGCTAGAGGAAGCTGAATGTGAAGTGTATATTAGATAATGATATTATGTGAATGCTAACTGTTTTAATTGTAATGATGGCATTTGTGATTATGTAGGACGATGCCGTCTTTATATAGGAGAGGCAAATTGAATTATTAAGGATAAAATGTTCAGGAAGTTAAAGGTAAAATATATACAAAGAGATAAAACAAATGTTACAACATGTCAACAAATGGTATTGTTGTTCCATTTATTATTCTGTTTGTTTTACTATTCTTTCAACTTTCCCATAGGTGAAAAGTTGGAGGAAAAATCTTAAGATCCCATAATATTGGCATTATTTTAGTGTGATGGTAGGTATTTATCACATTCATTGATTTATGTATTTATTTGGGAGGCATGGGGGGAGAGAGGGAGAGAGAGAATCCCCAAGCAGGCGCCTCACCATCAGCACAGAGCCTGATAAAGGGCTTGATCTCGTGAACCGTGAGATCATGACCTGAGCTGAAATCGGGAGTCAGACGCTTAGTTGACTGAGCCACCTGGGCGTCCCATATTCATTTTTAATCTCTATTATATCCTATAGTGACCATACAATAAAAGTGTAAGAGAAGACCTCTTACAGCCCTATAGCGTACTTTCCCCACAGGAGACAGGCTATGATTGAAAAGACGTCCTGAAAGGCAAGACAGTTCATAGTTTGAGGACAAAACAGCTCTATGTCTCTGAGATGAGCACAAAATTTAGCCAGTGGTGAATGCCAAGAGGCCTTTCAGCAAATGTATAGGCTTCTCTGTGCCAAGGGAGTCCAAGCATCCTGAAGGTTAGTGAAAAACTCACAAAGTGGGAAGTTCATTGACTGTAGACCGAAGAAAAGAAGCGTGTCCCCAACTTGTGGTTGAACAGCATGCATCTGACTAATATGGGAGGGACAAGAGAATCGGATGGAACTGGAAGGATTTACCCTCATGAGAAGTGTCCCTCACAAATGCTGTCCCTCATGAACACTGTCACCTCATGAGCACCATCCAATACTAGCCTGATTCTAGTGCAGGTGGTGTAGTTACACTAGGCTCCCTGAGCCGTGGACGAAGGACCTCAGCCCAGCGGCCCTGAACCAGCGGTGGTCAGGATGCACATCGAGGGTTGGATGGAGAAGTTTCCCAGACGTAAGATCACAGAAAAAAAGACAGGCTGTCGCTTTGTGGTATGATCCTATTTCTGGCCACAGAACCCTTTACTGGTATTGACAGACCTTGGGACAGGGCCTGGAGCTCCTGATTTGGTTTGGGGATGAGGCCATGTTAGATGATTCACAGTTGCCTGAGACTCGAGAGAGAGGCCCAAAGGAATAGACTTTATTCTCGAGATCTGGCCTCCGAGCTGGGCTTCTCGGCTGTGTATTTCTGTGCCAGCACCTTGGCCACGGCATCACAGAGGCCCTTCCCTTCTGTGCACAAAACATTATGATTCTTCTCTCTATTCAGCTCCTGGAGGCTCTGAACAGAGGCCTTACCTTATTCCTCATTATGCAAGGGATAGAAGCAGGTTTGCAGAGATAAGTTATGATTCATATAAAGGGAAGACATGGCTTATTTGAGACATAAGGACTGAAAATGTTGTGTGAAAATAATTATGACTCAGGGTTCAGAAGCACCTCTTGGTGACAACTCAAGGATCCCAAACTAAAAGTGACTGGTCACACACTCAGCCACCAGGGGCCAGTGATGGCTGTTCCCCTATAAAATATGCAATCACCAAACACGTACGATAAACTTTAATAATACAGGTGGCGGGTCTTCGAGAGGAGCGAGTAGCAGGCTCTCCCTCTGTGGTTCTTAAAACCGTCTGAATGATTCGAATTGCTCTCCAGCTTCTCCTCTGCTGTGGGAAGTTTTCTGCATCGAAGTCTCAACGCAGCGTGTGCTTGGAAAGCATCTTTTTCCTGTTTTCCTGATGTTGTTAATGATGATGATGTCAGCTGTTCTCTTCAGCCCTTTCCCAACTTGAAAGGAATACACACAAACGGATATCCTGGCATCTGGTCCCAAATCTTAGCTCTGAAACGGATTCTTTCTCCAGAGTGCTGTAACTCTTCAAAGTGACCAACACAGTTCAGCACTGTGCCCAGGCTTGAGCCAGTCAGCTCAGGGGCTTTGAGGGCATTTCCAGCCTGTCTGCCTTAGTACATTAAAATAGCTCCCCCGTGCATTCAATATTCCTTAGTGAGAACTTCTGAAACAGTCAGTTGCCCACTTATGCCCTCTGATGAACTCTCTAATTAATGCCCTTTGTGTTGAGATTCATATCCTCTACTACAAATTCTGCTGGATTCTCTAAGATAGTACCGGATAGCTTTCTGAACCATTGGTTGGAACTGTCGGGAAAGCAGTTAATTGAGATTTCCCTGAAATTCCCTGCCCCTCAGCCCCTGCTGGCTTCCCTTCCTTCTTTATCCAACCAAGAGGCAACTCATCAGTTGTGTCCATTTAACTACTGCATATCCCTTCACCTCCTCTGCCTATATCACCTCCTCTGCCCGTATCTTCATCCAATTTACGTGGCTGAGAAAACCTCAGTCATTGATGAATCCCGCTATCCACCATATCCTTGCCAGAATTTTTATTTGGTTCTTTTTCTAGTCTGCTGTTTTATATATTTGTATTTATAAATTTATTGTCTATATATTTATGTATATTTATATGATAAATATTTAATATATCAACTTATTTATATATAAAAGTGTGTAAATCATATATATATATATGTATAGTTACCATATAGTGTTATATTTGTTTCAGGTATACAACAGTGATTCAACAATTCTACACACTACTCAGTGCTTATCTTAATAAGTGTACTCTCACTACCCTCTACCTCTTTCACCCACCGCCCCACCCACCTCCTCTCTGGTGACCTCCAGGTTGTTCTCTCTATTTGAGAGTCTGGTTTTTTGTTGGTCTCTTCTTTTCTTTGTTCGTTTGCTATATTTTATGGTTACGATTACCCTCATAACATGTCTTTTGTCTCCTCACACCTAGGAAATCTAGTTGCTCCTGAGTCTGCCTGATAATTTTCACATCTAACGTCTTTGTCGGGCTGTTTTTGTTGATTTTTTCTGCTGCTTCCCAAGCCATGATGTTTGTATTTTTCCTTATGAGCCTGATTCTCTTTGGCTCTGTGCCAGACACTAGATTTGTGGAAATAAATTCTTGTCTAGGATGGATGGATCTTCCTCCAGAGAGAATTTCATTTTGCTTCTGCCGATAGCATGTGGGTATAAACGACCTGGGGCTGCTGATTCAGAAGTCAAGGCCCGAGGTGGCCTGGATCACCTAGAGAACAGATTCCTCTCTCGCTCATCTTTACATTGATTCTGTTAATGTTCCACATTTGATACATTCTTGACTTTGACTTCTCCTGGCCTGTGAGTCAGCTTCGTGAGTCCTGAGTGAGGGTAGGCAAGTGACCCCAAAGGCAAAGAGGTTATTATGCTCTCCTCTTCAGCTGTTCACTTTCTGCAAGGCTCCAGCCTTGTGTCTCTCACTATATTGGGGGGACATTAATTAACTGAGGTTTTTGATATTGTTATTTGTCTCATCTGTTTAGATAACAACAGAAGGATTGATTTGAGAGCTCTTATTTGTAATTACAGGATTGAGGTCAAGGAATTTCAAATAAAAATTCATTCATGTTAGATTCTCAGTCTGTAATTTCTTTGTATTTGACTTATGTGGCATAGAGATGTAACACTTAAACTTTAATTTCAATCAGAGAATTTTTTAAGAACTTAAAGAGTATTGGGGCACCTGGGTGGCTCAGTCAGTTAAGCATCCGACTTCTGCTCGGGTCATGATCTCATAGTTCGTGGGTTCGTGCCCTGTGTCAGGCTCTGTGCTGACAGCCTAGAGCCTGGAGCCTGTTTCAGATTCTGTGTCTCCCTCTCTCTCTGCCCCTCCCCTGCTCACGCTCTGTCTCTGTCTCAAAAATAAATACACATTAAAAAAATTTTTTTAAGAAAAAAGAACTTAAAGAGTATTTACAATCAAGTTGAGACATTTGGTTTTTGTCATTTTATTATTGGAGTATTTTTATGTTCTTTTTTACTTTTATCGCATAATCTCTGACATGCCTTTGAACCATGTGGCAGGATGGAAAACAAAATAGGGAGTGAATATTTAGATTTGGTCAGACAGCACAAAGTGGACTTGGAATTCATTTAGTTGCGGTGCTGTCATGACACTTTTGAGCTGTTTTTTCATGAGTACTCCCAGGAGCAGTGGTTGGAATTGAGAGAATAACTGATTAGTGACTCTGTCTTCCCCCACTTAAACCAGTCTCCTGGGACAACACTTTATTCCACATTCCCCATTTTGGGAGGCTTCCCTAAAGTAATTCTCCCGTTCTAATCTTCCTATTCCTTACCAAGCTTTCTCTATGGGAAGGGAAATGAATGATCTTGTTTAATTTCCTCATCTTTCTTTAGTCTCTCTTCATCTTTGTGGCTTCCTCCTAGTACCTAGGGAAGAGATCAATTCCTTCGTGGTTTCTCAACATGCACTAAGATTAGTGGAGAACTTTCTTTGCCATACACGGTAGCCTGCAGTGTGGAGGGGAGAGAAAATGGGTTAAATTCTGATTCGGTATACTGCTAGCCAGCCCATTGGGTTTCACATCTGAGTCCCATTATTTACCAAATCAGAAAGGGCATTATCATCTCCACCTGTGTGACTCCAGTGTCTAACTCTCAGGTGGTTATAAGACTATATTATTTGTTGACCCTCTAAGGCAAGCAAATGAGAACACCCATACTCCCTGTACTCAGTGACACAAAGCACAACTCCCCTTACGTCCTGGCAAGAGAGCACATCGGTGCTGTTTCCATCCGTTGGCCACTAGGAAGCACTGTGGCTTCGCTGTCATCTAGAGTCTAGAGGGGCTGAACAAGCTCCCTGGAAGGAGGGGGCTTAAGAGTTAAACCAGGGGGCTGGGTTTAGATTCAGGGAGCTGCAGATGCCCTGAATGCTGGCTAAGAATGAAGCAACTAGAGACCAGGCCTTCTTCCTCTATTTTGTGGAGATGACTTTTGCTCTGAATTGGGCTCTGAACAGAAAGCATGCCTGCAGTGGTTTGCTGACGATGTGGCGGCTCACAGAGCTGGGGGTGGTGAGGCTTGCATGTTCTGGGCTCTGGGAAAAGCTGAGTGTCAGAGGAGTCTTAGCGAGCCTGACCCAAACCAGCCCCGGCCAGCCCACCTGCTCTGTGGTTCTGCAGAGGATAAAGCAGGGAGACCTGCAGGTGATACTTTGCACCACATCAGAGGGACCTGCGCCCCAGGGAGCTGGCAAGCCACAGGGACGCCACCAGCAGATCCACTTTTCAAGCAGGGACTGGGGTGGACCAGAACAACAGAATTTCTCCCCAGGGTCTGTTGTTCTCACCACTAAGAGGCCACAATGTAGTTCTGACTTTGCCATTTGCCCCAGACTCCCATGTGTCCCTTGAAAGCAAATGATGTCTGGGGATAAGAGATAAGAAGGCTTTGCCTGGACTTCCCTCGGCCTGATTGTGTGATTGTGTGTCAGGCTCTCCCCTGCCCGTATCTTGTATCCAGCCACTGCCTCTTCTGCCCAAGGCTCATGGACACCGTAATGTATTCCATTCCTAGGCTGCTCTGACAAACGACCACACATTTTGTGGCTTGAAAGGATAAAGATTCATTATCGTACAGTTTTGAAAGCCAGAAGTCCAAAATGGATTTAACTGGGTTAAAATCAAGGAGTCAGCAGGGTTCTAGAGGCTCTAGAGACACTCTGTTCCCTTGCCTGTTTCAGCCTCTAAGCCACTGCCATTCCTTGGCTCATAGCCACTTTCCATCTTTTAAGCCAGCGATGACCGGTCGAGTCTGTTCTCACACCACATCACCCTGATCTGACTCCTTCTTCCTCTTGTTGGGACCCTTGTGGTTCTGTTGGGCACACCTGAAAATTTCCATATACACTCCCTATATTAAGTTCAGCTGATTAGTAGCCTTAACTCCATTTGGAACTTTCATTGCCTCTTGTTATGTAATATAACACAACCACAATTCCAGGGATGAGAACCGGACGTCTCTGGGGAGCCATCATTGTGTCTATCGCACCTCGGTACATGGTAGCAAGGAAGGAACAACCAATGATCTTTTTGGAAACAGACTGATGGCCACAGTTTTATGCTCTGGGTCCAACACACCCCACAAGGAAAACAGATACCTCAGGTAACAATCCAGTCTATAAACAATCTGCTCTTTAAAATTAGTATATGGTCATCAGGTTCAGAGGACTCAGCAGTACCACAAAATAAATACAGGCTTGAATGGGTCCTTCTTCTTGGTTAACAAATAACTTAATTGACCAACCCCCGAAACAGGCTTCTCTCTGCGCCCCATAATCTCTACCATGAGAGGAAGTGGGTTTGAGGCATCAGACCCCTTTTGGAGGGAAAGGCTTGGGTGTTATTGATCTAAAACCAATGAGCTTTTCTAGAAGCAAGAATAATATTTAAATAAACTCTAGAGAATTTTATTTGCAAGTCTTGAAGAACAAGAAAATCCTTCACTTATTTCATGGTGGGGAGACAGCAATATGGGAGATTCTATCCTATGGGCTTTGAGAATTCAATAGAGCTCAAGGATGAATAAACTCAGTTTTTCACTGCAAATAAGAGCTTTCAAATTCAATCAGTCCTGGGAGCATCAATTCAGCCCCTGGAGCCCTAACCACGCAGTTAGTATTCTTGTTCTTCCTGGGGAGCTCAGAGCCCAGCTCCTAACTGATGGATGGTTTTGAGCGTGTGTGTATATATATCCTGGTCATATGACCAGGAGCCTTTAGCCACCAGTGAGGGGAATATGAGAGTTTGCAGAGAAGCTAGCTTGCAGGGAGACCATGCAGTTATCTTTAAATACGTGGAGTGTAGGTTCAAATGGGAATAGTTGGCAGACTCTAATGAAGACATAGTATAGAGAGGGCATTATGAATTGATAGTTTCAAAACAAACCTGTGAGTAGCTTCTGGATGTGTGAATCTGTCTCTCGCATCAATTGTAATTGGGTCCAGGTGTATCCGATTCACTTCAAGTGAGCTTCTGACTTGGGGGGGGGGGGGGTGGCTTATTTAGTGATGTCACTGACAGACACATCTTGTGGAGATAGATTGTCCCCAAACTCACTGCTCCGCTCATGCTCACAAGGGCCCTGGTCTGGGCTGTTCCACGTGTGTTTGTCACCCTGCCATGAGCATTCCGGCCATCTGTCTCCTTGGGGTCTTTTGTCTCCTAGGGGTCGGTGAGTCTCCAGAAAATTTAGCATCCTCATTCTGGGTTTCTCTGTTATGACTCCAGTATTTTTCTTATTCTGTGCCCTTCCACAGAGCCCACAGATGCTGGAGTCACCCAGACACCCAGGCACAAGGTGACAATGAAGGGACAAACAGTAACTCTGAGATGTGAGCCTATTTCAGGCCATGCTTCCCTCTACTGGTACAGACAGACCTCAGGGCAAGGGCTGAAGCAGCTGGTTTACTTCAACAATCAAGCTTCTATAGATGACTCGGGAATGCCCAGTGACCGCTTCTCAGCCAAGATGCCTGAGAAATCACCCTCCACCCTGGAGATCCAACGCACAGAACCCGGAGACTCGGCCACATACCTGTGTGCCAGCAGTTTAGACACAGTGCTGTAGAGTCATCCCCAAACTGTGCAGAAACCCTCGCTTCCCCTTCTCCCTCCTGAGTAAAGGTCTTTCCTGCTCCTCCTTCACGAAAGCAATGAGTGGGTTTGAGGCGCGACAAGGACAGAAAGTGATAAGGTATCAACGTAGAAAATCTTACGTAGGAAATGACACAGGAAATGGGTTTCAGGGATTCCTCCCAAATTGTGAGCTCAAAACTCACCACACATGTAAGATAAACTTTGATTACCCGCCCGGTAGACTTCCCTGCCTTCCTGCCTTGGCCATCCCCATCTGAATGGTGGGCACTCCTGCCAACGGGTGTCTTCAGAGCTACTCAGTCTTCGTCATTCTTTTCTAGAATTTTGCCACCCACCACAAGTTCTCCTGATGGTGACAGAAACCTCTTTACTGTCATTGTAGACATTCCTTAGTGTTAATACAACTTAACATTTATGTGAGGCCTTTTCATTGCATTCAAAGAACATCACAAATAGAGGTAAAGCAGCCAGGTTCATACATGAGATTCAAGCTACCACTCCTGGAATCTTGGGATTTGTCTCTGTCCTGCCAAAGGAGAGCCCAGGCCTGACAGAGGATAGACAGCAGAGGCCAGTGCCAGCTGGAGGCTGGGTGGGGCCTGTTCAGCTGCCCTGCTCTGGAACAATAAATATGGAGTCCACAGTGAATATCTAAAAGCGTGCTGACCCGTACACACTTTTTTGCCTGCTTTCCTCCCTGATCACACATCCTGAACACCCAAACCTATATTTTTCTTCTGATTTATGCCAGAAACTCCCATCCCATTCTGCACGGTCATGATTACTTTCTTCTATGGTCTTATTTTATGTACTGATTCTTTCTCACCCCTTATTAAAGCATCTTTGGCAACTGGTGCAAAGATGCCTATATTTTGACTGCCCAAGGAAATTCAGGGTTACATGAATGAGCTCTGCATATACAGCCAAATTCCAATTGTCGCTATTCCGCTTTTTGCCCTTCCAGGGTCCTGACTTTTATGATGGAAACCATGAAAAAGCAAATTCCGTTTCTATTGTGTTTACACTGACACAGAATCTGTTTCCGTGTCTGATTTCATGTGTTCTTTATTCTTCTGGCTCTTCCCTGCTGCTCCCAGACTGTGTATATATACACAATATAGCATTAGAATATCACTCTTGAGTGTTGCACTGACTTCTTTGCCATCAGGCCTTTCCTTCCCCTTCTGTTCCCTCTACCACAAAGCCTGTCATCAGTCTTGGTGACTTAGTCATCACATACATGATTTATATATTTAATAAGTATGTCATCATGTGCACAATTGCTCCATGTCTCATAGTTTCAATGTTTTCATCTTTAAAGCAGGAATAATTGTGATAAGTGCCTTGTGGTGTTTTTTAAGAGATAAATTAATCCATGAAAAGTACATAAAAGCTTTCAACACCTATAGCCATTTATTCTCACTGTTGGCTTTGGATAAAAACCCATACGCAAAAAAAAAAAATGTAAAAGAAAAAGATGGAGATAGACTTACTGACCCCCAAATAATGGCTACACAATGGAGAAAAAGAAAGAACCCAGGGGAGTGGTAAAGAGGGGCTTAATTTTTTTTTTGCCATTATTTATCTCTTTAAAAAAATTTTTTTTTACATTTATTTATTTTTAGACACAGAGAGAGAGCATGAGCAGGAGAGGGGCAGAGAGAGAGGGAGATACAGAATCAGAAGCAGGCTCCAGGCTCCGAGCTGTGAGCACAGAGCCCGATGCGGGGCTCGAACCCACAAACCGTGAGATCATGACCTGAGCTGAAGTCAGATGCTCAACTGACTGAGCCACCCAGGCACCCCCATTTATCTCTATTTAAAACTAAGTGGCCAAATGTTGCAATGTGTCCAATGTCAGTGATCAGAGATATATCTCATTAGGAGTTGAACAGACCGTGGTCTCTGCAGTTCCTGCTTGTGTATCAAATCTTATGAACTATTTCTAGTGTCTCTGAGTCATGCCTAAGTGTGGCCATTATCTTTTCCTGAGACAATTCATCATCCCTGGTAACTCTTTGACACGTAATTACAAATTCAACAATAATCCTTTTCCAAAAAACGTAATACAAAGGACTATTTGCCTTCACATGTAAAAAGTCATGCTCTTTTAATTTTCCATGTAGATTATTTGAATTTATGTATTAATAACATCCAACAGATTTATTTGGGTTTAGTAATAGAACTCTTCTCTTCCCTACTCCTCAAATCAAGTGCAGAATCTGTATTTTGGATGACATAGTTCCAGGCCCCGGGCTCTCCATTACACAAAAAGCTATAAAATGGCAAGTACTCTTGTCTGGATATTTTCTGAGATCCTGGTTGATGACAAACTCCCCATTTACTGTTGAGAGATTAAAAATACAAGGTCAAATCTAATACTAAGTCTTTTAGACAGTGAGAAGGTACCTATTGAAATAGTCTCATTAGGTGGCTTGTCATGGAAGAATTTATATTTCCAAGGATCTTCTTGAAAGTCAGAGAGAATTGGGGCGCCTGGGCGGCGCAGTCGGTTAAGCGTCCGACTTCAGCCAGGTCACGATCTCGCGGTCCAGGAGTTCGAGCCCCGCGTCAGGCTCTGGGCTGATGGCTCAGAGCCTGGAGCCTGTTTCCGATTCTGTGTCTCCCTCTCTCTCTGCCCCTCCCCCATTCATGCTCTGTCTCTCTCTGTCCCAAAAAATAAATAAACGTTGAAAAAAAATTAAAAAAAAAAAATAGAAAGTCAGAGAGAACTATCAGTAACCGGTGAACTCTCAGACAGAAATACTTTGTCATATGCAATAGGAAGCATAACTGGCCAGACCCTCTCTCTCAAAGAAAAAGTAATTAGGAGGACACTCTGGGAGAAATGTTAGATCACGTATACACAAAGACCCAAAAATCAATCAACATAATTATAGCAAAAGTTTAGAGGACAATTAAAAGGACTCTTGTGGGGCACCTGGGTGGCTCAGTCAGTCGAGGTCATGATCTCGCGGTTCTGGAGTTTGAGCCCCACCTTGGGCTCTGTGCTGACAGCTCAGAGCCTAGAGCCTGCTTCGGATTCTGTGTCTCCCTCTCTCTCTGCCCCTAACCCACTCGCATTCTGTCTCTGTGCCTCTCAAAAATAAATAAACATTTAAAAAAAATTTTTTTAAAAGGACTCTTGTGGCCGGAACAATGTCACAAGGAGTTTAATTTGCTAAGAGCCTGGATGAAACATTACATGTTGTCTTTCCTCTTTGCCACCAGGATAGGAAC
Source organism: Herpailurus yagouaroundi (assembly GCF_014898765.1). Classification (NCBI taxonomy): domain Eukaryota; kingdom Metazoa; phylum Chordata; class Mammalia; order Carnivora; family Felidae; genus Herpailurus; species Herpailurus yagouaroundi. The sequence continues at coordinate 5,929,287 of NW_024412391.1, read as the reverse complement.
AAAGGAAGACTATTTACAGTAGAAAGTTCTTATATGGTTCTTAATATATGTTGGGCATCCCTCTAGAAGCTGAAAACAGTCAATTAGTACATTCCATTCTACAGACAAGGAAATTGAGGAAGAAATGTGATTTTCCAAAAGTCATACAGCTAAGAAATGATGGAAGGGAGATTTAAACACAAGAAATTTGGCATCAAATTCTTTTTAACCATTTTCAAACTATTGCAAACAAATTTAAAAATCCAGATTTACTCAACTAGAGAAAGAAAGAGATTTTCTTGGGAGAAGTGCTAAAATCTTAGGAGACTTCGTATTCACGTGTGAAATGAAAAGGGAGTCCGGAGGGCTAGGAAAGACAGGTTTAAAGGGAAAAGGGAAGGCATTGGGGTTCAGTTGCTCTCAAAGGAGTTCTTGTTTCTGAGGCAGATCAGATAATTGGGCCCAAAGAATCCTAATAGAGGAAATAGTACAGGACCTCAGGGGACACATGGGAATGTCTCCCCAAAAGATGAGGATGACCTTCAGAACCATAACTGTAAGAATGGCTACATATGGGGGAGCCTGGGTGGCTCAGTCAGTTAAGCGTCTGACTTTAGCTCAGGTCATGATCTTGTGGTTTGTGAGTTCGAGCCCCGGATCAGTCTCTGTGCTGATAGCTCAGAGCCTGGAGCCTACTTCAGATTCTGTGTCTCAGTCTCTCTCTCTGCCCCTCCCCCACTTGTGCCCTGTCTCTCTATCAAAAATAAATAAAACGTAAAAAAAAAAAAAATGGCTACATATGATCTGGATAGTTCTGACAGGGAGGCCTAAAAGATCAGTTGAAAACACTAAAATTATTCTGTGAGTGCCAGCTATAGTCTGGCCTAAAAGACATGTCTATTAAGTATAAAATATATAAATATTTTTAAAAACATATTATAAATATAAAATTATAAATCTTAGCAAAATCTTAGGAAAAATGGGGCATATTACAAAGGAAACAGGTAAAATATGAGAATACCTTGTAGATAGGATTACTCAGCAGAGGAAATTGAAGATATGCAATATTTGTTTTAATGGTGCTTGTCTTAGAAGACCCAGACGTTGTTAATGTCACAGATCTCGCGAGGAAGGATCACAGAGATAACATCAAGATTATATTAGAAAGATTTATGACTTGGACCGGGATGCAAACATAGAATTTTGAAAACATATTCAATTCCAGTGATTATTACTAACATCACTGTGTTTGAGAAGGAACAGGATGAATTTTCAAAGCATTTTAAACTCCGGGAAATTCAACCCAATCTTTCTTAAAGGATTAGGTAAGAGCCAAGGGAAATAAAATGATTACATTTGTATCGTTCTTGTAGCAATAAAAAGGTGTAATGGAAATAAATACGAATCAAATCCTGGAACATTCCATATTTGAACAAGAGTCAGCTGATGAAAAAAAAACAAAAAACAAAAACTGGATTGGATTTTCCTGGTCCCTTATAAGGAATTGTATAATGAAAGTAATACATATCAGATTCAGGGCATCTCTGGGATTTTATTACTGGTAGTTCATTACGATGTCATTTCATTGTGGCATCATGGGAAATACGGCAGGACGGATTGGGGAGGGAAGAGAGAATAGAGAGCCAGTTTTCAGTTTTTCAGCCAGTGTGGACTTGGAATTAATTACTATACTGTTGTGAACCTTTTCCTGTCTTCCAAGGCCCAGCTTAATTGCACAGCCTTGGTTCCAGGAGGGTATCCTAAGGAGCAGGGATGATATTGGGGGAGATGCCTCCAGGTGGGAGCAGAACTGTCCTAAAAGATGCTCATTTCTTGCTGCTCACAGGCAGAGTTTGCATACCAGGCACCTTTATTCACCACTCTCTTTTAAGGGGCGGTCCTCCAGAGCAGTGCTCCCAGCCACCACCCCTCCCCTCCCTCTTCTCGGTGGCAGGAGAGCAGAGCTCGCCGAGGGGGACTTGGGAAAGGAAGGACCTGAGCAGGCTCAGCTCACGGCCTCCAGCTTGGACCTTTGTGTTTGTCAGCCTGTGGGGAAGACACGTTCTGTTTTCCTGCCTTGAAATTATAGTAAAATTAGTAGGCAGACCCAATTCAGGAAGTAGGAAGTCCGGGTGATGGGCCGTTCAGTTTAGGGGAATGCTCGCTTGCCCGCGTAGCTGCGCCCTTCAGTCCTACCTGCACCAGCGCCAAAGCTGCAGTTTGGTTTTCAGTTTCTCTGACGTCAATATCTCTTTCTCAAATGTTTTCCGTCTTAGAAACGGGGGTTAGTATTTCCGAAACCCCTAAAAAACCAACAGCTCTAACTCCGCTCTACCCCTGTAGGCATGGGACACGGTATAGGGCACTTTGGATCCTGACCAAAAAAAAAAGGCTCATTTCTAGTGACTCTGCCCCACTGGCCGCCAGGAGGCACTGTGGTTCCACTACCTCTCAGCGGCTCTGCGGGGAGCTGGGAGCGCTGCCTAACAGCAGCGGCCCTTAGAAGCACTGGCTTGGTAGCTGAATCGTGAACCTGATTTGCAGACACCGGCTGAGTGTTGGAAAGAAGACGAGGGCGCAGAGACTTCTATTCTTGCGCAGATGGGTTAAGACCAATAGGGAGCATGGGACTTCAGGCAAGTTGTGAATGGGCACCATACACAGGGGCCACAAGTTCACACCCCAGAGGTACCAGAGAGTCCGAACTAAATTAGTTTTCATGTGTGTTGGGCGAACAGACACTGTGGAGGAGTAAACAAGCACATAGGATTCCCATCCCCTCCCTCCCCCGACCCAAGTCTCGTGGACCCACAGAGGTGTGTGTTTAGGTGGGTCAGAAGTAGACTGCAAAATCACGGCCGAGTTTCTGTTGAGGGGGCCCATTCCCTGCATGGGGACAGGAGGGCCGGGCAGGGTTCATTTCTGCGACTACGTAATAACGGAAGCCCCTTCCCGGTGGCAGAAATGCCTTGATAGAAAAGAGGATCTTGTTGTTCTCTAAGTTGGTACAAATCATCGAGTCAGCTCTCTGCTATGTTACTGAAGAGATTTAGGAAATGAGCCCCAAGGCCATCTGTCTCTGCTCTGTGGGCACCTCCGAGCCAGCACAGGATGTGGGGGCGAGGGGCTGCGTGGATAAGACTGCGTGTCCTGCTAGAAGGAAAACAAAGCCGAGTCAGGAACATCAGAGAAGCTGTTGACATGCACAGTCCTCTAATCCCAACCTGGTCCCAGCCTACTGCTGGGGATGGCGTTGGGCAGGGGGTTAAGGCAGGGCCCGGAGGAGGATGGCCACACTGTGCTAAGTCGAGGGGCTCTGAACCTTCAGAAGTCCACGAATACATTGACAACACCAGGACCTGGAGTGACTTTAGGTCTGACTTTTCTCTCAACCAAGGATCAGAGTATTGAGGAAGGAGCTAGCCCGCTCACCCTCTGAACTTGTTACATGCTCACAGCTTCTCTGTTTTATGACCTTGTGTCTCCCAGAGGAGATAGATCCTGCAGAGGAGTAAGAAAATCCCCGCTGCAATGCTATGCCCTGATCCAGGATGCTTCCCATGCATCTCTGTCAATATTGCACCTCCTAAGGTCTGTATGCAGCTCTGACTTCTTCACCCCCAGGCTGCAGGATGCTACCCAGAAACAAGTAAACACAGGACTGGGGTGTGAACGCTGCTGATTCTCTTCTGTTAAGAAAGTTTTACTGTTATAACTTCCAAGTGGCTAATCATACCTTTCTCTCTCATACTGACATATTCCCAGTTTGGGCAACGGGAGGAGTGTAGCTCTGTGCCAATAGCAGAGACCTGGGAGCAAACGTGCTCCACCTTCTCCATGGAAAGAAAACTTATCACTATTCATACCCCAAGAACCAGGTCATTTTCTAGATTTGCATCCCCCTGCAGAAAGAGTTAGTGTGTGGGTATTGGTTGGCTTAGTATAGGGAGAGAGACAGGCGCTCATTTTTGAGGAACCTTTAGGAGCTGAGGATTAACCGGGGACACTTTATTGTGGATCTTCAAGGAGAACTAAAGCCCTCATTTATCACACACAATCCACACCAGTGCCTGAAGGATTAGCACAAATTTGGGCTTCACCACAGAGAAGTCAAATGGGACCCCTATGTGTGGAAATGCAGAAATACTAGCAGCACTGTGATGGGGGGGGGGCAGGGATCACACAGCACAAGGGCATTGGTCTCTAGGCTTCACCAAGAATAATGTCTTCACAATCCTGTCTCTTCCCAGGGATTCCATTTAGGCTCCTCCCCCACGAGCACTGTGGCCAAGTCAAAGTGCTTCTTCACAAGGATCTGAGGCAAAGCCCTAACTGAGCAAGGAACGATTTTGACTTTGTGTTTGGTATCACGATAGGGATTGCCCACGAGAGGAAGAAGAAAAGTACGGAGATCTGAAAAGTAATTTATTTTTTTAAGTGTTTATTTTTGAGAGAGAGAGAGAGAGAGAGAGAACACACATGGAGAAGGAGCAAATAGAGAGGGAGACACAGAATCACAAGCAGGCTCTGCACTGTGAGTACAGAACCCGACGCAGGGCTCGAATTCACAAACCGTGAGATCGTGACCTGAGCTGAAATCAAGAGTTGGACGCTCAGCTGACTGAGCCACCCAGGAGCCCCAAAAAGTGATTTATCGATGTCAGAATCCCGAGTACTGGTGGCACACCCAAGTGGAAATATCCAGTAGATGGTGGATACGTGATGTGTCTGGGAGGGTAGAGTGGTGGAGGCCTGGGTTGTGGGAGGTATAATTGAGGAAGGTGCTTTGAATGAGCCAATCACATCCTGGGGTAGTTATGATCGAGTCCAGTCAATCCTCTGTAGAGAAGTAATGCTCACTTTTGGAAGGAGGTCCCATGAGCAGTGACAGAGAGCAATATCGCTGTCAGGCCATTCTCTACTGTATGGAAATGGGTGGGGTTAGAATGCCCCACCCCTCTGTTCATGCCCACAGGGGCCTCATCTGGGTGAAGCCCCTTCCTGGCCACCCTGCCATGGCCACCAGGCTCCTCTGCTGTCTGGCCCTTTGTCTCCTGGGAGGAGGTAAGTCCCCAGAAATAAACAATCTTCATTTTTAGATATCTCCAATTACAATTCCATTTATGTCCCTTATCCTGCCCCCAAATTCTGTCCCCTTCCACAGAGCCCACAGATGCTGGAGTCACCCAGACACCTAGGAACAAGGTGGCAATGATAGGACAAACAATAACTCTGAGATGCGAGCCTATTTCTGGTCATGAAGTCCTTTTTTGGTACAGACAGACCTCAGTGCAGGGACTCAAGCTGCTGATTCACTTCAATAATCAAGCCACTATAGATGACTCGTGAATGCCCAATGGCCGCTTCTCGGCCAAGATGCCTGACAGATCATTCTCCACCCTGGAGATCCAGGGCACAGAACCTGGGGACTCAGCCATGTACCTGTGTGCCAGCAGTAAAGACACAGCGCTGCAGAATCACCCCTTCCCTGCACAGAAACCCTCAGGTTTCCCCTTCTCCCTCCAGCCCCCAGCTGTCCTTGGCTGTCTTTCCAGGCTTCCCTTCTCTCAGCACAAGGACGTGAATCTGGTGTTCTACATGTCCCCGGGGAAGGCAAGAACAGATCAGTAGAAAACTTTGGGTAGGAAGACAATAGGGGGTTGATTTCTGACATTCCTCACAAATTCTCACAGAGGATGACTGAGTTCAAGACTGAGGGTGAATGTCACCCACTGGGCTTTCCAGTGATTAAGTAAACTCACAACTGTGCCACAGCATAGCCTGAGTTCTCTTCAGTTAGTGATCTGTGCTCCTCCAGCCCCCCTACCCCCCGCCTTTGCCTTCATCAGAATGGTTGACCGAGAGTGGTTATCTCCACAGAACAACCCGGCCCTTCCCATTTCTTCCAACCCTTCTCATTCTCAGTTTCCCATAACAGTCTTCCTTAATTGTAGTAAAATTCTTTTCATAGTCTCGTTTATTTTAACTTTTCATTTAAAAATAACTGTGGGGGGGGCACCTGGGTGGCTCAGTCGGTTAAGCATCCGACTTCAGCTCAGGTCGTGATCTCACGGTTGGTGAGTTCAAGCCCTGCATCAGGCTCTTTGCTATCAGCACGGACCCTGCTTCAGATCCTCTGTCCCCCTCCTTCTGCCCCTCCCTGGCTCTCTCTCTTGCTCTCAAAAATAAATAAACATTGCCCGCCGGCCAAGCAGAGTCCCCAAGTCTGGCTTGCAAAAGCGGAGGGGCCGGACGGAGTGTGTTCCGACAGCAAGCGGGACTTGACATCTGGAAGGTTATAAACTAACAGCTCTGCTCGGAAAATGGGAGGGCTGGAGGACAACGGGAGGGAGAGTGGTTGAGCCCCGGACGACAGAGCTCACCTTGGCGGGGAACAAAGGCGCTCGCCAGCACCATCTCCCTCGCCCATCCCCCAGCCAAAAATCCCAAAGGGAACCAGTTCCTGCCAGGGAACTTGCTGGCACCGAGCAAACACCCAACGCTGAGCTTCTGCGGATCCATCCCTCCAGCAGTGGGTCTGATTCCCTCCCGCTGCCACAGGGCCCCTCCCAAAGCGGATCTCTGAAGGAAAACCGAGTTGAGCCTGCCCCTCCCGCCCCTGTGCACCTTGCCGATCCACCACAGCTAATACGCCAGATCCCCAGCACCACAAGCCTGGCAGTGTGCAAGTAGCCCAGATGGGCCACGCCACCCCACAGTGAATCCCGCCCCTAGGAGAGGGGAAGAGAAGGCACACACCAGTCTGACTGTGGCCATGCAGCCCCGACCACGAATGCAAGTTATTCAAGACAGCACAGGGGAAGTGCCCTGCAGTCCCGCACCACTCCAGGGACTATCTAAAATGACGAAACGGAAGAATTCCCCTCAGAAAAATGTCCAGGAAATAACAACAGCTAACGAACTGATCAAAAATGATTTAAACAATATAACAGAAAGTGAATTTAGAATAATACTCATAAAATTAATCGCTGGGCTTGAAAACAGTATAAAGGACAGCAGAGACTCTCTTGCTACAGAGATCAAGGGACTAAGGAACAGCCAGGAGGAGCTAAAAAATGCTATCAGTGAGTTGCAAAATAAAATGGAGACAACTACGGCTCGGATTGAAGGGCAGAGGAGAGAATAGGTGAACTAGAAAATAAAATTATGGAAAAAGAAGCTGAGAAAAAGAGAGAGAAAAAAATCCAGGAGTATGAGGGGAAAATTAGAGAACTAAGTGATGCACTAAAGAGAAATAATATACACATAATTGGTATTCCAGAGGAGGAAGGGAGAGGGAAAGGTGCTGAAGGTGTACTTGAAGAAATAATAGCTGAGAACTTCCCTGAACTGGGGAAAGAAAAAGGCATTGAAATCCAAGAGGCACAGAGAACTCCCTTCAGACGTAACTTGAATTGATCTTCTGCACGACATATCATAGTGAAACTGGCAACATACAAGGATAAAGAGAAAATTCTGAAAGCAGCTAGAGATAAACGTGCTCTAACATATAAAGGGAGACCTATAAGACTCGTGACTGATCTCTCTACTGAAATTTGGCAGGCCAGAAAGGAATGGCAGGAGATCTTCAATGTGATGAACAGAAAAAATATGCAGCTGAGAATCCTTTATCCAGCAAGTCTGTCATTTAGAATAGAAGGAGAGATAAAGGTCTTCCCGAACAAACAAAAACTGAAGGAATTTGTCACCACCAAACCAGCCCTACAAGAGATCCTAAGGGGAATCCTGTGAGACAAAGTACCAGAGACATCGCTACAAGTAGGAAACCTACGGACATCACAATGACTCTAAACCCATATCTTTCTATAATAACACTGAATGTAAATGGACTAAATGCGCCAACCAAAAGACATAGGGTATCAGAATGGATAAAAAAAACAAGACCCATCTATTTGCTGTCTACAAGAGACTCATTTTAGACCTGAGGACACCTTCAGATTGAGAGTGAGGGGATAAAGAACTATTTATCATGCCACTGGAAGTCAAAAGAAAGCTGGAGTAGCCATACTTATATCAGACAAACTAGACTTTAAATTAAAGGCTCTAACAAGAGATGAAGAAGGGCATTATATAATAATCACAGGGTCTATCCATCAGGAAGAGCTAACAATTATAAATGTCTATGCGCTGAATACAGGAGCCCTCAAATATATAAAACAATTACTCACAAACATAAGCAACCTTATTGACAAGAATGTGGTAATTGCAGGGGACTTTAACACTCTACTTACAGAAATGGATAGATCATCTAGACATACGGTCAATAAAGAAACAAGGGCCCTGAATGATACATTGGATCAAATGGACTTGACAGATATATTTAGAACTCTGCATCCCAAAACAACAGAATATGCTTTCTTCTCAAGTGCACATGGAACATTCTCCAAGGTACATCACATACTGGGTCACAAAAGAGCCCTTCATAAGTATACAAGAATTGAAATCATACCATGCATACTTTCAGACCACAATGCTATGAAGCTTGAAATCAACCACAGGAAAAAGTCTGGAAAACCTCCAAAAGCATGGAGGTTAAAGAACACCCTACTAAAGAATGAGTGGGTCAACCAGGCAATTAGAGAAGAAATTTAAAAATATATGGAAACAAATGAAAATGAAAATACAACAACTCAAACACTTTGGGATGCAGCGAACGCAGTCCTGAGAGGAAAATATATTGCAATCCAGGCCTATCTCAAGAAACAAGAAAAATCCCAAATACAAAATCTAACAGCACACCTAAAGGAAATAGAAGCAGAACAGCAGAGACAGCTGGAATCCAGCAGAAGAAGAGAAATAATAAAGATCAGAGCAGAAATAAACAATATAGAATCTAAAAAAAACTAGAGCAGATCAACGAAACCAAGAGTTGGTTTTTTGAAAAAATAAACAAAATTGATAAACCTCTAGCCAGGCTTCTCAAAAAGAAAAGGGAGATGACCCAAATAGATAAAATCATGAATGAAAATGGAATTATTACAACCAATCCCTCAGAGATACAAGCAATTATCAGGGAATACTATGAAAAATTATATGCCAACAAACTGGACAACCTGGAAGAAATGGACAAATTCCTAAACACCCACACTCTTCCAAAACTCAATCAGGAGGAAATAGAAAGCTTGAACAGACCCATTACCAGCGAAGAAATTCAATCAGTCATCCAAAATCTCCCAACAAATAAGAGTCCAGGACCAGATGGCTTCCCAGGGGAGTTCTACCAGACGTTTAAAGCAGAGATAATACCTATCCTTCTCAAGCTATTCCAAAAAATTGAAAGGGAAGGAAAACTTCCAGACTCATTCTATGAAGCCAGTATTACTTTGATTCCTAAACCAGACAGAGACCCAGTAAAAAAAGAGAACTACAGGCCGATATCCCTGATGAATATGGATATAAAAATTCTCAATAAGATACTAGCAAATCGAATTCAACAGCATCTAAAAAGAATTATCCACCATGATCAAGTGGGATTCATTCCTGGGATGCAGGCCTGGTTCAACATTCGCAAATCAATCAATGTGATACATCACATTAATAAAAGAAAAGATAAGAACCATATGATCCTGTCAATCGATGCAGAAAAGGCCTTTGACAAAATCCAGCACCCTTTCTTAATAAAAACCCTTGAGAAAGTCGGGATAGAAGGAACATACTTAAAGATCATCAAAGCCATTTATGAAAAGGGCACAGCTAGCATCATCCTCAATGGGGAAAAACTGAGAGCTTTTTCTCTGAGATCAGGAACACGACAGGGATGCCCACTCTCACCGCTGTTGTTTAACATAGTGCTGGAAGTTCTAGCATCAGCAATCAGACAACAAAAGGAAATCAAAGGCATCAAAATTGGCAAAGATGAAGTCAAGCTTTCGCTTTTTGCAGATGACATGATATTATACATGGAAAATCCGATAGACTCCACCAAAAGTCTGCTAGAACTGATACATGAATTCAGCAAAGTTGCAGGATACAAAATCAATGTACAGAAATCAGCTGCATTCTTATACACTAACAATGAAGCAACAGAAAGACAAATAAAGAAACTGATCCCATTCACAATTGCACCAAGAAGCATAAAATACCTAGGAATAAATCTAACCAAAGATGTAAAAGATCTGTATGCTGAAAATTATAGAAAGCTTATGAAGGAAATTGAAGAAGATATAAAGAAATGGAAAAACATTCCATGCTCATGGATTGGAAGAATAAATATTGTCAAAATGTCAATACTACCCAAAGCTATTTACACATTCAATGCAATCCCAATCAAAATTGCACCAGCATTCTTCTCAAAACTAGAACAAGCAATTCTAAAATTCATATGGAACCACAAAAGGCCCCGAATAGCCGAAGTATTTTTGAAGAAGACCAAAGCAGGAGGCATCACAATCCCAGACTTTAGCCTCTACTACAAAGCTGTCATCATCAAGACAGCATGGTATTGGCACAAAAACACACACATAGACCAATGAAATAGAATAGAAACCCCAGAACTAGAACCCACAAACGTATAGCCAACTAATCTTTGACAAAGCAGGAAAGAATATCCAACGGAAAAAAGACAGTCTCTTTAACGAATGGTTCTGGAAGAACTGGACAGCAACATGCAGAAGGTTGAAACTAGACCACTTTCTCACACCATTCACAAAAATAAACTCAAAATGGATAAAGGACCTGAATGTGAGACAAGAAACCATCAAAACCCTAGAAGAGAAAGCAGGAAAAGACCTCTCTGACCTCAGCCGTAGCAATCTCTTACTTGACACACCCCCCAAAGGCAAGGGAATTAAAAGCAAAAATGAACTACTGGGACCTTATGAAGATAAAAAGCTTCTGCACAGCAAAGGAAACAACCAACAAAACTAAAAGGCAACCAACAGAATGGGAAAAGATATTTGCAAATGACATATCAGACAAAGGGTTAGTATCCAAAATCTATAAAGAGCTCACCAAACTCCACACCCAAAAAACAAATAACCCAGTGAAGAAATGGGCAGAAAACATGAATAGACACTTCTCTAAAGAAGACATCCGGATGGCCAACAGGCACATGAAAAGATGTTCAACGTCGTTCCTCACCAGAGAAATACAAATCAAAACCACACTCAGATATCACCTCACACCAGTCAGAGTGGCCAAAATGAACAAATCAGGAGACTATAGATGCTGGAGAGGATGTGGAGAAACGGGAACCCTCTTGCACTGCTGGTGGGAATGCAAGTTGGTGCAGCCACTCTGGAAAACAGTGTGGAGGTTCCTCAGAAAATTAAAAATAGACCTATCCTATGACCCAGCAGAGAAAGACAGATACCATATGGTTTCACTCTTATGTGGATCCTGAGAAACTTAACAGAAACCCATGGGGGAGGGGAAGGAAAAAAAAAAAAAGAGGTTAGAGTGGAAGAGAGCCAAAGCATAAGAGACTCTTAAAAACTGAGAACAAACTGAGGGTTGATGGGGGGTGGGAGGGAGGGGAGGGTGGGTGATGGGTATTGAGGAGGGCACCTTTTGGGATGAGCACTGGGTGTTGTATGGAAACCAATTTGACAATAAACTTCATATATTGAAAAAAAATGAAAATATCTCGGGTAAAAAATAATAAATAAATAAATAAATAAATAAATAAATAAATAAACATTTAAAAAATAAATAATAAAAATAACTAAATTCACAGGAAGATGCAAAGTAGATCAAAAGGGTCCAGAGACCCGTCATCCAGTCTGCCAATGGTTAGATCTTACATCATCATACTAAAGTTAGCAAGACCATGACGTTGACATTGGCTCCATGTGTGGAAGCAGTTCTAAGCCATTTCTGTCACATGTGTAGGTTCACACAGCCACCACTGTAGTCAAGATACAGAACTTTTGCAACACTACAAAATCTCCCTTTATAATGTCACACACACACACACACACACCCCATCTGTAACCCCTGGGAAATACTGATCTAGTCTCTACATCTATAATGATGTCATATTGAGACCGTTGAGACTGTCTTACAGGTGGAATCATATGGTAGGTGACCCCTGAGATGGGCTTTTCTCCTGAGCGTATTCCCTTGAGATTCACCCAAGTTGCTGCATTTAGCAATAATTCATTTCTTTTATTGCTGAGTTTTGTTCTGGAGGCATGCGTGTACCAGAGTTTTTTTCACCATTCACTTATCGTAGGACATTTTGGTTGTTTCTAGTTTTGACTATGACAAATACAGTGTCTATACATAAACATCTGTGTGCAGGATTCTGTGAGGACACAAGGTCTCATTTCTCTGGGATACTTTTATGCCCAGGAGTGAGGTAGCTGGATTACACGGTGAGTGTGTTATGACTTTTTTTTAAGTTTATTTATTTATTTAGAGAGAGAGAGAGAGAGCATGCAAGAGTGGGGGAGTGGCAGGGAAAGAGAGAGAGAGAAAGAGAGAAAATCCCAAACAGGCTCCATGCTGTCAGCACAGAGCCTGACACAGGGCTCGATCTCACGAACCCTGAGGTCACGACGTGAGCTGAAATCAAGAGTCAGACACTTAACCCCGAGTGTGTTCTGACTTTTTAAAGACACAGCCAAATTATTTTCCAGAACGGCTGTACCATTTGACACTCCTAGAGATTCATTTTTCATCCAGTGATTTCAATTTACATGCGACATGCCATTTTATTATTTCCATAACACGTGTGCAAAGGACCAAAAGAACAGAAAATCAAAAACGGTAGATTCAAATACTCTTTTCTTTGGATGCTTTGGTACGCTTCTCTTTAGAATATTTGAATTCTTTCTATCCTCATCCAACTGGGGATCTGCCTCTTCAGTGTAGTCATCACTCGTTGCGGCTGTCTGATGCAGGGTCAGCCGTTCAGAAAGCTGTGAATCCACTGCTGGCCACGTGATTCATAAAAGCATCAAGTTCCCAATGATGTCTCCTCCAACGTGCTTAGTTCTACCGGTTCCAAGTGTACACACTGACTTCTCTGGGCATGTTCTTGCCAGAGACAAGACCACATACCCTTCTCTGGATTTCGCTTGGAATTCATAGACGTTGCTTGCAACTCATTCTGGTTGTGCTAATTGTCAAGCTATTTTATACAGCCATTCCAATGGCAGCCCATGTACACATAAGATTGTAATGTAGTCAGCAACGCTTCGGTGGCATTTGGCTTTAAGAAGTCTATGTTTGAAGTTTCGCTGGAAATTTAGGATCACGTGAATACTGTCCTATGACCACAAATCTATTGTCATAGTCGGAGATTTGCTGTTCCCAGATCCTGACCTCCCAATGGAAATGGAGTGGTGGAAAAATTCGTTCCTCTTGCTGGTGTTAATCAGTGGCATTATCGGTTTCTGTGAGTGACCCTCATCAGCACTGAGGTCCCTTTTGCTGTCCATTGTTGCTTCTCAACCATTTCTTGTCTCTCCTACCTTAAAATTCCCAGCATCTTGAGTGGATTGCAGCACCTAGATGATGCTCAGTTTCTTCCTTTGCTCACCCCAATAATCATTCCTTCCAATGCATCTCAGATACTCACTTGCATTCTTTATATCCTAGTCTTGTAATTACAAATAGTTTGAGTTGCCTCCAAAATCAATCTCTCAAACATCCTGGTCTCTCCCACAACCTCCTCTCATCCCATCCTTGGTTCTACCCTGAAGCCACTCTTCAGCCCCACTACTTTTCATACCTGGAGTTCGGGTGGTGTCTACTCTCCGGATCTTTGAGTGGCACAGAGAATCTGAAAGGTTCCTTACTCTCCCCAAGCAGCATTACAGTTGCAGACTGTGTCTTGAAGTCTGTAAGGCCATCTGAACATAGGAGGCCGTAGACTTTTATTAAAAGAATTGTTGTTTTTTATTGCTTGTTAGTTTCATCCATCAATCATAGTTACACTTTTTTTTAACTTTATTTATCTTGCGAGAAAGAGCATGAGCAGGGGAGGAGCAAAGAGAGAGAGAATCCCAAGCAGTCTCTGAGCTGTCAGCGCAGAGCCCATCACAGGGCTCCATCTCACAAACTGTGAGATCATGACGTGAACCAAAATCAAGAATCAGATGCTTAACTGATGGAGCCACCCAGGCACCCCAATCATAGTTAAATTTTTGATGACTACAAAAACACTAAGAAAACATATGTTTACCTAGAATGTATGATCTGATCGCATTTATGTGTATGTGCTTTACCTTACAGGCACAAAGAAATTAAAAGAGAACCAAATAGCATGTTTATTTATTTTGTAGGGATGATCAAGGCAAACTGTCAAGGGGGAGATAATTTGCAGAATAATGCATAGTATGTAAGGTTATTTAAGAATAATTAAATCAATAAAACCCCTTATTGAAGTTTATATACGTTTGCATGTTTGTACAAGGAAGGCAGAAGTGGTAAAATGTACCACTGATTATTTAGGACAAAGCTACAGAGGAAGAGCAGAAAGATCATTACCCTTGTCTTAGTCCATTTTTCTTTCTAAATTTGAAATACCCTTTACCTCTACATGATACATAGGTAATCTAAAAAGAAAAAGAAATTTGCCAGTTAGAAGAAAAAAGAGAGAACTTATAGGCAGAGCAAGGAAGAGCTAAAGGTATAGGAACTTAGCAGGTTTCAGACCAGATCTAGGTTTTCAATGCCCATATAATAGAGATGACACGGGACCTATAATAACAACTCCTACATTAATCCTGGAGTCTCAAAATGGTCACAGCCTTCACAGACTAAAAGTATTACAACCCAAAGACCCAGAAATGCAGTTAGAGAATTGTATGTTTGGTCAGGACCTTGAGTGCTAGACAAAAGGGAAAAGTTAGCAGAGAAATTGAAATTCTGGACTGTGTCTCACACGTTTTGGAATTAAATGTTGCCAATGTTGTGTGAAATGGAAACCACGCACTCAGAAACTGAAAAGAAGGTCTACAACCATTGAAACCCTTGGGGACCCAAGAGTAAGAAATTCAGTATGGCCCTGGAGTGGACTTTTGCTTCCAACCCAGATGGATTAACAGGAATCTGATTTAATCTGCTCAAAGCAGCTAAAACAAACAAACATAATACATGAAACAACAGTTTTCAAAACATTATAAATCCGGCAACCAAAGACGGTGATCCCCAAGAGATGAGAAATAACCAATATGAGCTCTATGGCCATCCACCTCACTACCTGGAGGGAGGCCATGATGGGGCCCAGGAGAGGAGACCCAGGCAGAGCATGGTGAGCTCCCTGATGTCAGAGTTCAAGTTGGAAATATAAGAAGTGAAAGAAGGATGCTTGTAGATACTTTTCTACTGGCCACAAGGAGGCATTATGGTGTCACTGATAGCCAAAAATTGTAGAGAATGTTTTTGGCATTCTATGAAGTGTGGATATAAACAGAGGATTGCAGGGCTTGACTTCTGTATTAAGAAGAGGATAGTTTGTTATCAACAATAGCCAAAGTATGGAAAGAGCCCAAATGTCCATCGATGGATGAATGGATAAAGAAGATGTGATACACACACACACACACACACACACACACACACACAATGGAGTATTACTGAGAAATCAAAAAGAATGAAATCTTGCCACTTGCAACTACGTGGATGGAACTAGAGGGTATTATGCTAAGCAAAATAAGTCAGAGAAAGACAAATATCATATGACTTCACTCATATGAGGACTTTAAGACACAGAACAAATGAACATGAGGGGAAGGAAGCAAAAATAATATAAAAACAGGGACGGGGACAAAATATAAGAGACTCTTAAATATAGAGAAGAAACAGAGGGTTACTGGAGGGGTTGTGGGAAGGGGGATGGGCTAAATGGGTAAGG
This sequence comes from Herpailurus yagouaroundi, assembly GCF_014898765.1. Lineage (NCBI taxonomy): Eukaryota > Metazoa > Chordata > Mammalia > Carnivora > Felidae > Herpailurus > Herpailurus yagouaroundi. Next base: position 5,913,485 of record NW_024412391.1, on the reverse strand, counting down.
GGCACTAAGCAATCTACTCCTGAAATCATTGCTGCACTATATGCTAACTAACTTGGATGTAAATTTTTTAAAGAAAAAGAATTCTTATCATGTCCAAAAGAAGAAATGAAATAAAATCTCTCATCATTAAAAAAAATTGGGGGGACATGAATAGACACTTCTCCAAAGAAGACACCCAGATGGCCAACCGACACATGAAAAAATGCTCAACATCACTCATCATCAGGGAAATACAAATCAAAACCACAATGAGATATGACCTCACACCAGTCAGAACGGCTAAAATTAACAACTCAGCCAACAACAGATGTTGGTGAGGATACAGAGAAAGAGGATCTCTTTTGCATTGCTGGTGGCAACGCAAGCTGGTGCAGCCACTCTGGAAAACAGTATGGAGGTTCCTCAAAAAACGAAAAACAGAACTACCCTACGACCCAGCAATTGCACTACTAGGCATTTATCCACAGGATACAGGTTTGCTGTTTTGAAGGGACACATGCACCCCCATGTTTATAGCAGCACTATCAACAATAGCCAAAAGATGGAAAGAGCCCAAATGTCCATCGATGAATGCATGGATAAAGAAGATGTGGTGTATATATATATATACAATGGAGTATTACTCGGCAATCAACAAGAATGAAATCTTGCCATTTGCAACTACGTGGATGGAACTGGAGGCTATTATGCTAAGTGAAATTAGTCAGAGAAAGACAAAAATCATATGACTTCACTCATATGAGGACTTAAAAAGACAAGACATGTGAATATAAGGGAAGGGAAACAAAAATAATATAAAAACAGGGAGGGGGACAAAATAGAAGAGACTCATAAATATAGAGAACAAACTGAGGGTTACTGGAGGGAGTGTGGGGGAGGTGGGCTAAATGGGTGAGGGGCACTAAGGAATCTACTCCTGAAACCATTGTTGCACTATATGCTAACTAATTTGGATGTAAATTTAAAAAAAAATTGGCATAAAACTAGGGAAACAATGAGCAGATGATTTGATCTTGCTATTTTTACACCTCCATTTTCACCCTGCCATCCTGACTCAGACATTCCATCTTGGAGAATTTAGCTCCCACACACAAACAATTTTGTTTTGGTGCTGTGCTTAATAAACATTGAAATCAGAAATATACGGGGGAAAAAAAAAGATGAGGATAGGTTGCAGCCATCAATCCCATCTGTGATGTAGACAGCAAGACGTTTTCTCAACAGGTTTATAAATGATACTTTAGCAAAAACTATTCTTATGTTGAGGAACCCCTGAACTGCTTACGGGGTGTAGGAAATGAGGAGTGAGACAGAGAAGCCTGGATGAACGTGGGGCAGATGTAGGAAAAGGGGCAAATGAGGTAACACGGCATCTGCTCCATACGTGATCCAGCCAAGCCCAGGTCCCACTGCCAAGCAGGAAGCTGTGTGTAACATCACAAAAAGGAGTGACCCTTGTCTTGGTGAAGCCAACGGCAGACTGTCATCACAGATTTACCTATCAGGGACCAGGTTCTCTGAACTCCCATCTCTCCACCCAGAGTCAGAGTCTAGAAGACACAGACGCCCCGTTCCTGTTGTGGCCCTGCCATGGGTCCCCGGCTGCTCTACTGTATGGCCTTTTGTCTCCTTGGGGCAGGTGAGTCCTGGTCAGAAAGGAAATCTTTGAGAAAGTGATCTTGTCCTCAGTTTTGTACCTTTATTTTATGGCAGGAATAACAGTCTCCTTGGCTCTGTCTCTGTATTTTCTTTCTCTCTCTGCAGGTCACACGGGTGCCAGGGTCATCCAGAGCCCAAGATACCAGGTTACCGGGATCAGAAAACGAGTGCCTCTGAGCTGTTCTCAGAATCTGAATCATGATGCCATGTACTGGTACCAACAGAAGCCGAACCAAGCCCCAAAGCTGCTGCTCTACTACTATGATACAAACCTTTACACTGAAAAAGACACCTCTGATAACTTCAAAGCCAGCTGGGCTAACTCTTCTTTCTGTTCCCTTGACATCCTCTTGGCTGGCTTCGAGGACACAGCAGTGTATCTCTGTGCCAGCAGCAAAGACACAGAGCTAGGGTGTTACCTCTCCCCTGATCATAAACCTCTCTGTTTCCCAGATCCAAGATCCTTCGACAGACCACCCTCCCACCCTACAGCAATGGTAGGATGTGGGTTTATGGCTGTCGCCATTTCATCTCTACATAGAAGTTGGGCAGAAACCTACAAAAACCACTGACAGTTATGCCAAGAGTGGAAAAGTGGTTACATTAACCCAACATACAGTTTGTGGTATTTTCCCAGGATCACCTTAGTTGCCCATTCTGTTCTCTTCAGTAGATAAATAGGGACTTTTTTTTTTAGGTAGTTTTTTTTGTTAAATATAAGTTGGAGGGGCACCTCGGTGACTCAGTCAGTTGAGCATCCAACTCTTAATTTCGGCTCAAGTCATGATCTCACGCTTCATGAGATTGAGCCCAGTGTCAGGCTCTGTGCTGACAGCTCAGAGCCTGCTTGGGATTTTCTCTCTTCCTCTCTCTCTGCCCCTCCCCTGCTTTCTCAGGCTCTTCCTCTCTTTCTCTCTCTCGCTCTCTCAAAATAAATAAGCTTAGAAAATAGATAATAAAATAAATAAATATAATCTGGAGACATAGAAATATGACAAGGGGCAGGACCAGGCAAGAGATGGCCTCACTGTCATGAATCCTTGCCCTAAGGGAAGAATGTGCCCTCAGAGGCATTGCTGCAATCTCACGGTTTTCTTATTGAGTAGGGAAAATTAGAACTGCTAAAAATTTGTGCCAGATTCAAAGATGAATGAATTGCCTAGGACATGAATTATTCACAATGCATTTAGCTATTTTGCATGATATAGATTTGCCTATAAACCACTTAAGTGGCACGTAGATAGGACACATATCAAAACCCAGCTGCTGTGCTTTAGAAGATATATTAAAATTACTAGATTTGCCCTATGTTTTTAATATTAATAAAAAATATCAAGTCCTGCAGTTTGTTTGAAGCAAAAGGGATTTCTGGAACGTATTTGAACAGCTTTCTGAAAGCCAGTATGTATCTTATGGCCTTTAAGAGACTGAAGTATTCACGATAACCGATCGAAAAAATACATGTATCATCAGTGCAAGAAAGAACCAGCATCCGCCAGCTGCGAGATGCCCGCTTCAGAGGATAGGACGAAGTCCTCGTTTTAATTCTGAAGAACACAAAGATATTCCTACCAAGCAGCGATTTATTACATCTCCTCATAGAGTCATCAACAATGCCATATGCTTCCAACTCTGTAATCAAGAGGCCAAGAGGTACCACCCAGTACCTGATTTGATAACTAAATGAAATTCAGAGAATCTAACCACTGTCATCCGGGCCACCCACCGTCACTACAGTGTTCTGCTTTTCCTCTCTCTTTTGCTCACCACCGTCCGTACTCTGTTCCTCACAAGTGTATCTCTATGCTTCTACCTACATTTCAAAACTTTCTTCTGTAAAATGAGATGTTGGGGTCAGATTTCTTTCTTCATTTGTGGCTCCATGATGAGGCTTAAGAAATTGATGCGTCTTGAGCTAAACAACAAAATAATCCAACCCAGGGGCAGGTTAGAGCTTCTTTAGGCAATGTAAATACCCAACGTCCTCTTGAATAAAGGGAGGCGAGGAATAAAGAGCAAAGACTCACCCCATTCCAGGCTCAGATAACAGCTGAGGCCTCGAGACTGAAGGTGAAGTCCTGCTCCTGGTGACCATCTGATCCTCATACCCAGCCGGGGGAGGAGGAGGTGGAAGGGGGTGGGATTTGCTGTAGCGAAGCAGAGCAGCAGAGAATCCCCTTGTTCTCCAGCAGGTATGGTCGCCCAAAGTGCGAGGGCACACTTAGGGAAGGAGAAAATGAAAATCTTTGGAGAATCTGATAGAAAAAACCGGAAAACATACACAAGGGAACGTTGGATGCTCTGGGAGTTTAAAGAGAGTTGGGGAGCAAGCATGAATGTTGTATTTTATTTCATTTTCTTTTCTTTTCTTTTCTTTTATTTTATCATTTCATTTCACTTCACTTCATTTCATTTCACTTCACTGTGGCCGGAACACCTAACATGAGATCTACCCTTTTAAAATCTTGTGTAATGTGGTGTGTGCATACAATGGTATGTTATTTAGCCTTAAAAGAGAACAAAATCCGCCATACATGACCTTGAGGACATTATGCTGAGTGAACTAAGCCGGTCACAGAAGGACAGGCACTGGACAATCCCACTTATACAGGAAGGAGGGCTTTCTTTCTGGGCTCATGGCTCATCCCAGCCTCAGCCTTCTTTGATCTCTCCCACTTATGCTCAGGGCTTTCATTTCCCAACAGCCAAATGAGGACATCTTGTAAGAGCAGAACCTTGTGAAGATCCAGTGCCATCAGATGGATTTACAGGCACCAACTGTTTCCTGGAACTGACAGTTCCTTCAGCACAGCTGACTACTGACTGTGACCCCTATCGAGGCCCCACACCCACCTAAGAAAGAAGCATTATTTCAGGTCCTCCAAGAAGTAGATGCCAAGGCGGGTCAGTCATGCAGGAGACGTAGCGGAGAAAATGGGGCAAAAGATGGAGGAGGCTGGGAGGCCATCAGGTCGCGGTGTGGATCCGACCCCTGTAAGGAGAGAGGGAAGGAAGAAGGAAAAGAGGAAGAAAAAGGGAGGGAAGAGGCAGGAAGTAAAGTAGGTCTTGGGCTACCGCACAATTCCAAGCAAATCTCAGCCAGGCTGGAGGGTCCTTAGGTCAAAGCAGAGCTATGCAGCTCTGTGACTTCCCTCCCCCCGTGGACGGAAACTCTGCATCAAGCCTCCAGAGCTGGGGCTAGGGACACTGGCCCACTTCTTCTGGAAGGACACTGCTGCGCTCTGAGGGGTCGCTGGGTGGGGTGGTAAGCCCTGGTCTTTTTGACTCGCATCTCCCACTGTGGAACCCCCACGCTATGAGCAGGCCAGAGTGAGGAATATTGGGGCCTAGCAGTCTTGGCCTGCTGTTTCTGGAATAGAGGGTCTACCCCACGAGTGGGCGCCGGGTGGAGAAAGGGAACCCAGACCCCTGAGCTGCAGTTGCTATGGAAAAGAGTTTCTGCATCATGGAGCTGGTGGGGATGAGAATTGCTCAGCCTGTGCCTCCTCAGGAAAAGCTGCGGGAGCCCTGTGTCCTCGACCACATCCGCAGAGCATAGAGCGTCCATCACCCTGAGCTTAGGTTGATGCAGGAGGCAGAGAGGCTCAAATGCCATCGAGTCTCACTGGCCCCACTGAGATTTCAATTTTCTCCAAGAAGTGTTTCTTCATTCGCCGTATGCTCTTGGGACAATGTTCAGAGGCTTTAAATGGTTGTGGTTTTTTAAACTTTATTTATTTTTGAGAGAGAGACCACAACTGGGGGAGGAACAGAGAGGAAAGGAGAGAGAGAGAGAGAGAGAGAGAGAGAGAATCCCAAGCAGGCTCCGCGCTGTCAGCACAGAGCCTGAGGCAGTCACGAACTGTGAGATCATGGCCTGAGCCGCAATCAAGAGTCAGACACTTAACCAACCGAGCCACCCAGGTGCCCTTTAAATCATTGTTTCTAACTTTTCAGAAGTTAGGTTTGTTTGTTTTTTTTTTTCCTCTGGGAAGAGGGTATTCAAATCTCGTGCTGCCATTCCAGAAGCGCATCTCAACCCCAGTAAAACTGTACGTGAACAGGTGGCCAGCCCTGGGCTGTCAGTTACCACCTCTTGCTCTAACCAAATTTTGTCCTACCGCAAAAGCATGGCCACTCTGGGGATGCCAGTGACTCATTTCTGGGGTTTGTCTCTGGTGCTTCTTAAAGTTTCATCTCACACAGACACGGGTTCCTGTTAGGACGAAACTTCATTACGATCCCCCTGAACATTTCCGGGGTTCTTTGGGTATCTTCCACCTCCCTGGTCGTCCTCCTCATGAGTTCCACTTGCTGTGTGGCCTCTAACATTCAACCTCTGTCTCCTCAACTCAGAAAATTTGCCATGCTCAGTGTCTCCCCCTCGCCATCTGCGGACATCGTCTTATTCTTTCTCGCTTTAGAAAAATCCCAGTCCTGAGCTGCCTGTTTTCCAGCGACCGAGTACAGTTCTTTCATCTACTCCGCTTTGTGTCTTCACTTGTACAGAGCAGCACACCCGAGACGATTGGGTTCTGTGAAGTGATCACGTGACAGAGTAGCTGGTAACGTGGGGGAGGCAAAGCCTCAGAGGAAGCCACCTGCCTCTCTTTGGTCCTTGATGCGGCCATGTGCCTCATATTCACCTGCCCGTGGTCCTTTGTCCCCTGAGCGCAGGTAAGCCCCTTCTCTGAACTCCTCAGCCCCCCACCCCCCAGCTCTCAGCCTTTGGTTCCTGTCACCGGACTCCCTCCGGGGCCAAGCCTCCAACTTCAGTCTGCTTGCTTCACAGGCCCCCTCGATGCAGAAGTCACCCAGACTCCAGGACACCTGGTCAAAGGAAAAGGACAGAGAGCAACGATGTACTGTGTCCCGATAAAAGGACACAGTTACGTTTTCTGGTATCAGCAGATCCCGGCAAAAGAGTTCAAGTTCTTGATTTCTTTCCAGAATGAAATCGATAAAATGGGGACGCACAAGGAGGGATTTTCAGCCAGGTGTCCCCGAAACTCACCCTCTCGTCTAGAGACCCAGACTACGGAGCTGCAGGATTCAGCCATGTATCTGTGCTAGCAGTGAATCCGCAGTGTTAAATATTAGCTAATCTTAATACACAAACATTCTGGGCCCAGCTAAGGAAGCAGCTGGCATATTAGGGTGGAAGGAAATAACAGAAACTAACTAGAGCTAGCTTAAACCAAATGGGAATTTATCACAAGGCTACATGTATGTCCTATAGAACCCAAAACAAGAACACAGCAATTTCTCAGGAACAAACTGGAATGAAATCTTTGGGACCCTGACATGGCTGATTCGACAACTCTTATTTCTTTTTCCACCTTGTTGGCCCCATTGTTCTCCCCATTAGTAGAAATTGTCATTTCCAGTTTTTTGATCTCATAGAGCAAAAGACTATAGATTGAGATGTCGGTCTTCCAGGGACGTTGGGAAGGACCAACTTGACTTTCTCTCTTGTAAGACCACAAAGCCTAAAAACAGAAAACAAACGGACCCTGTTTTAGTTAAGAACATGCTCTTGGAAAATTCAACATTAGCCGAGGGGGTCAGTTGGAACAACATGGCAGCTGGAAGCCTATCACTCTGGCCTTATGGATCAAAGATTTCAAAGACAGGAATTCTCCAGTTAGGGGCAGGACACCCAATGGGTGTCCATCACAGAAAAGTAGTGCCAGAAACAGAGAACCTAGGAAAGAAGAAGGAATGTGAAAGGGGACCAAGATCCTTAGTTAGTCAGACCAAATGAAGACTCTGGTTAATTTGTTTTTAAGGAGTTAAATCCAGGTAATACAAAAAGCACATTAATTTTCAGTATGACAATTCAAACCTAAGTCGCTAATTAGTAGAAGCTAATTCTATGGAGCTGAGGGAGGGGACAGATTAACCTCAGCGGGAAAACACCTGATGTGCAGACAATTGAAAATTGATGTGCAGACAATTGAAAATCCCCAGTTATGTGATCCAAATTGTACTGAGGAACAATGCATTCAACACCAATGGGAGTAAAGGAGATATTATGGTGTCTACTCTACCTTGGAAGGTCATTGCAGGTACTTAGAACAGACATAGAATTCAAAATATGTCTGTTAAAATTTGATGATCCATCCTGTTTATAAAACTGTTCATTTCCCCACCACCTACCACTCAGCTTTAGAGAAGTTTATATATTCTCTCTAGTCATGTCTGTTCTTTTTTCAGTATAAGCTGAACCTGGTTTTCTTACCTCCGGAAGTCCAAATTTACTTCATCTCTCAAACAAACATCATTCTGACCCTTTGAAACAGAAGCTCTCAACTTCCTGGTGTATCCAATGTTATGGCTTCGGTTCTCTTTCCAGCACTCAAACGTGAGTCCTCCTTAGTGTCCATTTCTGTTCCTCTCCAAGTAACAACACGCAATCCATCACCCACACCTTTGCTTTCATCACAGAGGAATCATTCCTTCGGGGGCCTCTTCAGCTTTTTCATGGAATAGTCCCATTCTTATGAAACTGTTCTCCTAAATATTAAAACTATAAACTTGCTGGATCGAAGGCTTATTTTCATTTCTCTGCCTACTTGATCTCTTTGAAGCATTTGACAATATTGACTGTCCCCTAAACCCTGGAAACTTCTCTTCCCTCGACGTCACTCACCTCACTTTCAATTAGGTTTCTTATTTCCCACCTCTTCTTTTTTGTAAATGGAGTTTCCAGAACTTAAGTCTATCCATTAGTTATTCCTAGTCCTAGGAAAATTCTTGTTCTATTTAAGTTTTAACATTCTAATCTAACTCATTAAGAGGTTTTCTCTTTTGTTAGTCTGGGATATTCAAAATGTCTACTCAGAAGGGATTGAAACTGTTGTCTGAAACAACTTCTTTCTTTGGTATCACCCGAGGGACAGGTCACACAGGTATATTCTAGGACAGGATCAGAATTTCGAGTCAAAATTTCCAGAAGTGGGTTATAGGAATACATTTCATCTTATCAAGCCCCTGGTGGGGTTTTGAGAACTTCTGCCAATCTTTATAAGATTGGTAAAATAGCGGGGCGCCTGGGTGGCGCAGTCGGTTAAGCGTCCGACTTCAGCCAGGTCACGATCTCGCGGTCCGTGAGTTCGAGCCCCGCGTCAGGCTCTGGGCTGATGGCTCAGAGCCTGGAGCCTGTTTCCGATTCTGTGTCTCCCTCTCTCTCTGCCCCTCCCCCGTTCATGCTCTGTCTCTCTCTGTTCCAAAAATAAATAAACATTGAAAAAAAAATCTTAAAAAAAGATTGGTAAAATAGCAACTCTAGCACGGTGCTCCATCATTTTCTTCTTGTTCTTGCTATTCTTACTCTCTTCTCCCCTTTTCCTCTTCCTCTTGTGCCTTCCTTGAACTTCTCTTTTCCTAAGAATGCTCAAGTGGGTTTGGAGCCTGTTTACATCATCCATGTACCAAAATAAACATGGGGTCATACGTTTGGACCAATGATTCCCTCTGTGGAAGGTGCCCTGAGACTGTGGGTGTTCCCAGGGACTGTGATTTCATGGCTAGATTCTACCTTGTGGGGCTAAGGGAACCCAAAACTTCCATTCCTCTCTGCTGCTGTGCATCAGAAACCATTGCTGGGGAAGCTTGTCCTGCCAGTGATCTTGCCTTGGATACCTGGGGGCAAGTGAGCTTGGGAGTGTGTGGGAATTTGTGTAGAAGATGTTTTCCCAGGCCCACTCTCTATGGCTTCCGTCTTCTCCCACAGGACACACAGACCCTGCAGTCAGCCAGATCCCCAGCCACAGGATCACAAAGACGGACAGAAGGGAATCTGAGATGTGATCCAATTTTTGGTCATATACTTGTTTACTGGTGCCCACAGACTCTGAAGCAAGAGATGGAATTTCTGATTTCCTTCCAATACCAAAACACTGCAGCCGAGTTGGGATGCCCAAGGAACGACTTTCGGTTGAAAGACCCAATGGGACATATTCCACCCTAAGACCCATCTTGCCGCAGAGCAGGCGGACTCAGCTGTGATAGCCATGCTGGTGCATTGGAATAGTGCAGGTGAACCAGTTCTGTCCAGCGTGCAAACTCACTGGCTCTTCTCGTCTCCCCTGAGCTCTAGGGAGGCATTTGAGAAGGCCACTTCTCAGTCTTGTGCTTCAGAAGAAAGAAAGAGGCAGGTGGATAGTTGTGGCTCCACGTGCGAGCAGGAGAGGGCAAGGCTACAAATTAGCTCTTAAATTATCATAGTGGGCATGCCATGCTTCAGGACATGGGCTTCGGAAATGCCTAAAAAGAACACAGAATTGGGTAGTCTGTGGATCTCAAGTTCAGAATAAAGCCCCCATTCCCTCCCCCAAACTTTTTTGAACTACAGAAACTGGATATTTGAAGTTGATATTAACTTACCAAAACTCTAAGAAATTACTACTGATTTTTATCTCAAACGCGACCCCTCTGAAGACTCTTTCCCTCTACAGACACGAATGACTTCCTTGTTTGTGGAACAACAGAGTGTTGACCGCTAGAGATTTATTCTCCTCCTTTTGTCACAGATCTGCCTCCCCCACAAGACTGACTGTCTCTCCAGGGCAGTGATTCAACGGGGAATAACGTGAGGGAACAGCAACCACAAACCTCTAGAAAGGAAGGAAACAGGAGAAACACTGATTAGTAATCCCCATTCAGAGACTCTTCAGGAAATTCAAGTCTCAAATCCAGGGGATCATGGAGTTTGACTCTGTGATTTCGTACACTCAGTGGGTCCCTTCTCTCTCTTGGAGATCTTGGATCCACAGACAGTGGAATGAGAGTCAGGATACCTGCTTCCTAATCCAAACTCTGGCTTTTTTTTTTTTTTAAACTGTAAGGTGTTGGCAAGTGCCCTCTTAGCTCTATGATTCAGTTTTCTCCTCTTTAAAATTAGAAACTCGCACCGTTTGCTCTCCAAGATTTGACATGAGTATGACTCAGGATATATCTCCACGTTTCTCACACGTGTGACCACCGGGGATGTCGCTACCATCTGGCAATAACTGAGGAAACTGTAAATGTAGCTAACACAGATCCAGGGAAGATCTGGTTGGAAGGGGCATTCTAGATCATCCCTGTATGCCCCAGCATGATGTGGTCTTGAAATGAGGTCATGACAAAAAAAAAATGGTCGATTATTTCCTCCCATCCCCCCTACTGCTGCCAGATGACAATAAAGGCGAGCGTCAGAGAGTCGACCATGTAGAGCAGTCAAGCGCTCTGGGCTCCCAAGACAGCGCTGGTTCAGGCTTGCTGTTCTGGAAAAATTATTAATAGCATGCTCTTTCACATATTAACGGGTCCCGGTTCAGACAGTAAACTAAGAAAGCTACTGTTGATGATGACACAAACCATAACATCTCCGTGCTGAAAGAGATGTGTAATAAAATTGTTTATTACTACTGTAGTGAATTTTGTTATAGAAAATGTTATTCAGGCTTATAGCTCAAACTATGAGGCAGACTTCACTCAGGGGGACTGCCGCAACGGGGAACTGTGGTAGGGGAGACGTATTGGTCTCAACTCCAACTCCAAGCAGGAAAAGTGAGTTTATAGCCAAGAAGCAGGGAGGGGGAGTGGAACTGGATGGAGAATTATGAAAAGGAGACGTCAGGGTAAGGGAGGATTCTGGCTAGACTGTCCTAGCAGAACTCTTGCTGAAGGCCCTCCAGGATGAACAGAAATCGTCTGGGGGATAGTTGTCGGGGATAGGAATTTGGTCTTACATCAAGAGCACTCAGATATTGAAAGTATGCTGGCTAACCACCTTAGCAGGATTCTGACTAAAATTAGACTCTTGAGGACTGCCCAAGAATGGGACCAAACAGAAAAAGGGGAGAATGGACTCTTGAGATACAGAATGGACAGAATTTTAACTCTTATCCATTATAAGAGATGAAGGAGACTAAAAATAACAGAGTAAGAATAAAAAGACGGTCAACAAATCTAGAAATCAAAGATGAAAGAGAATGTTCAATAAAAGGTCATTTTGAAATAAGAAACATTTGAAGCATCCACATGAATATCCTTAAGACTAAAAGAAACTCCTTTTCTCTCTTTCCACGGCCAGTGGCCTTGCCCAATACCACCTCACACTTCAAGGCTTACACATAAAAACATTCTAATGCACATACATACCCATGCCTACGAAGACATCCACGTAGAGGTACACGTCGGCTTTTCCTCCCCAGCAGAGGGCACTACCAGATTTAAAAAGCAGTCTAATCGGCTTTATTTTCATTAACAATTTTGTCTTATTACCCCATTTAACTAACTTGTTATATCCAACAAGAATACTGTTCTGGAGAAGTAAAAGCTAATCCATATTTCCACTTTTACTATTAAGGGACATATAATTGCCAATTAGAGTTTCTCAGGGAGCCAATGCATCAAAATAATAAAATATCTAAGCCTAAATTTAACAAAAGAAATCAAAAAGCTGTACACTGAAAAGTGCAAAACATTGCTTGAAAGAAATTAAAGACCCAAATAAATGGAAAGATATACCATGATCATTGATTGAAAGACTTAATGCTTTTCGGATGGCAAAATTCGCCAGCTGATCTACAGATTCAACTAAATCCCTATCAAGTTCCGGAATTCCAGCTATCTTTCCTCCCCCAGAAATTGACAAGTAAATGCTAAAATTCAGATGAAAGTCTAAGGTACCAAAATTAGCCAAAGCATTTTTAAAAAGAAGAAAAGTGTTAGATAATTCATACTTGCCTATTTTTTTTAACTTTTTAATGTTTTTTTTTTTAATTTATTTTTGAGAGAGACAGTGACAGAATGAGAGTGGTTAGGGGCAGAGAGAGAGGGAGACACAGAATCCGAAGCAGGCTCCAGGCCCTGAGCTGTCGGCACAGAGCCCGATGCGGGGCTCAAACTCACGAGCTGTGAGATCGTGACCCGAGCTGCCGTCGGACACTCAACCGACTGAGCCACCCAGGCATCCCAGTACTTGCCTGTTTCAAAACTTACTATGAAACTACAGAAATCAATACAGTGTTGTATTGGAAGAGAATACACATTGATCAGTGAAACAGAATCAATAGTCCTCAAATAAAGCCACAACTTTGTGGGGAATTGATTTTAGATAGGAGTGCCAAAACCATTGAATTGAGAAAGAATAGTCTTTTTAACAAATGGTGCTGAGGAAACTGGATGTCCATGTGCAAAAGAATGAATTTGCATGACTTCCTCATACCACATATAAAAATTAACTCAACATTGATCAAAGACCTAAATGTAAGAGCTAAAAGTATAAAATTCTTGGAAGAAAACACAAGTGTAAATCTTCCTGACCATGGGATAGGTGATGATTTCTTAAATATGACACCAAAACACAGGCAACCAAGATTAATTGGACTTCTTCAAACTTAAAAAATATTTAAACTTCAGGGCACCTGAGTAGCTCAGTCGGTTAAGCGTCTGACTTCAGCTCAGGTCATGATCTCGTGGTTCATGGGTTCGAGCCCCACGTTGGGCTCTGTACTAACAGTTCAGAGCCTGGAACCTGCTTCAGATTCTGGGTCTCCCTCTATCTCTGCCCCTCCCCCACTTGTGCGTGCTCTCTCTCTCTCTCTCTCTCTCTCTCAAAAACAAATATACATCAAAAAATTTGGGCTTCAAAGAACACTCTCAAGAAAGCTTAAGTCACCCCCCAAAATAAGATAAATATTTGCAAATCATATACCTTGCGAGGGACTTGCATCCAGAAAACCTTGAAAATTGTATATTCTGGATACAAGTCCCTTATTTGGGTATTATTCATAATCACCAAAAAATGGAAACAATTTGAATGTTCATCAATTGGTCAATTAACAAAATGTGGTGTATGCATACAATGGAACATTATTCGATCATAAAAAGGAATGGAGTTCTGATACATGCTGTAACATAGACAAACCTTGAAAAAAAATGCTATGTGAAAGAAGCTAAGCACAAAAAGGCACATAATATATGATTCCATTTATATAAAAGTCCAGAAGAGGTAAACCTCAGAGACAAAAAGTAGACTAACGGTTGCCATGGGCTGCAGAAAGGAGTGAATGCACAGTGACTTCTAATTGGTACAGGGTTTCTTTGGGGATGATGACAGTGTTCCAGAATCATATGGCATTATTGTTTGCACCAGTTAATAAACACTAAAAGCCATTGAATTTTACATTTTGAAATGGTGAATTTTACGGTACATGAATTACTATCTCAATTTAAAAAAAGATCTGGAAGCTGAACTTAAAAAGATTCAAATATTGTAGGTTGAATGTCAGGGGGAAAAGCATATTTTCAAGAGATACCCTCGTGAATAGAGGAACGTGTTGTATAATTTGCATTGTGTACCAACTTGTTTGATGAATTTGTGAATCTTCTAAAATTATAAAACATTTTATAAACTTCTCAGTAAATGCACTCTTTAAGTGGCCAAAGAAATTAACTGACTATGAGGTACATAAATAATATAGATGAGTCTCAAATAATTACAGTGTTGGAAATAAGCCAGACACAAACAAAAGCATACTATTTTATTCCATTTATATGAACAACTAGAAAATGCAACTGATTGTGGTGATAGTCCCCTGTTATCATACATACATCAAAACTTTTTAAATGTGTGCAGTTGATTTGTATGTCAATTATACCTCAATAAAGCTGTTTTTAATTGGGTTATAATTGACATAAAACATTATGTAAGCTTAAGATGTACAGTATATTGATTGGATACATTTATATATCATAGCATGATTATCACCATTGTGCTCCTTAACACCTCTATCACGTCGCCTAATTACTATTTCTTTTTGTGGTGAACACAATTAAGATCCAGTGTCTTAGCCACTTTGAAGTTTATAATAGTAATAACAGGAAAGGGAATCGATGAAGTGTCTAAGCCAATAATTTACCTGCTTGAAGACAGATGAGTGAACTTAAATGGCATTTTCTATTCTGCATTAATTTTTGCTACTGACCTGTCTGTAGTTTAGCCAATTTTTACCCTCTGAAGAAGTGCTCTCTCAGTTGAAGGCAGGGACACATTATGAGGGCTTTAAATTGGAGGAAATGAGGCTTTAGCCCCTGGGATGAATTTTTAGCCTTTGCATGCTCCACGGGGAGGGAAGAGACCTACAGTTTTGCCAGAAGAGCCAAGTTTGAAGGTCTGGAAGTTTGACCAGGTAAGTTCCAGGCGCCAAAGACGATTACATACACGGTAGCGGTCGTCCTGCAGCCTCCAGAGCTGCTGAGCTGGGTGTTGGCCCTGCCATCGTCGACCATAGTCTCACCATGACTCTTCGGGACACCAGGACCACTGCATTGTAACTCCTCACATCCCAACACACAATTTATTGCTTGCATTCATTGACTTTCATTATGATGACTGATTGGTAGGGAAGACCAAAGGGGAAAGGTTTGGTCTGGAACATGCAGTAATGAAAAGGAGACTCAACACGTCTCCAAAGGCAAGGGGGAAAAAAGCAAAACATGAACCATGGGGACCTCATCAAGATAAAATCTTCTGCCCTGCAAAGGAAACAATCAACAAAAGCAAAAGGCAACCGACAGAATGGGAGAAGATATTTGCAAATGACGTATCAGATAAAGGGTTAGTATCCAAAATCTATAAAAAACTCACCAAACTCAACACCCAAAAAACAAATAATCCAGTGGAGGAATGGGCAGAAGAGATGAATAGACACTTTTCCAAAGGAGACATCCAGAGGGCCAACAGACACGTGAAAAGATGCTCAACATCACACATCATCAGCGAAATGCAAATCAAAACCACATTGAGATACCACCTCACATCAGTCAGAGTGGCTAAAATTAACAACTCAGGAAATAACAGATGTTGGCGAGGATGTGGAGGATTGGGAACCCTCCTGCACTGTTGGTGGGAATGCAAACTGGGGCAGCTGCTCTGGAAAACAGTGTGGAGGTTCCTCAAAAAATTAAAAATAAAATTACCCTACAACCCAGCAATAGCACTACTAGGAATTTATCTAAAGGATACAGGAGTGCTGATGCATAGGGGCACTTGTACCCCAATGTTTATAGCAGCGCTTTCAACAACAGCCAAATTATGGAAAGAGCCTAAATGTCCAACAACTGGTGAATGGATAAAGAATACGTGGTTTATCAATTTGACAATAAATTTCATATCCAAAAAAGGCATAAATACAAAAAAAAGAATATGTGGTTATATATACAATGGAATACTACTTGGCAATGAGAAAGAATGAAATCCTGCCATTTGCAGCAAAGTGGATGGAACTGGAGGGTATTATTCTAAGTGAAATAAGTCAGTCAGAGAAAGACAGATATCATAGGTTTTCACTCATATGTAGAACTTGAGAAACTTAACAGAAGACCATGGGGGAGGGGAAAGAGAAAAAGTAGTTTCAAACAGAGAGGGAGGCAAACCATACGAGACTCTTATATACAGAGAACAAACTGAGGGTTGATGGGGGAGTAGGGGAGAGGGGAAAATGGGTGATGGGCACTGAGGAGGGCACTTGTTGGGATGAGCACCGGGTGTTGCATGTAAGCAATGAATCATGGGAATCTACCCCCGAAGCCAAGAGCACACTGTATACACTGTATGTTAGCTAACTTGACAATAAATTATATTTAAAAAAAAGGGGGGGGGAATGGTAAGTCACCTGCTCCTTATCTAACCCCTTCTATTGGGTTTGAGCCAAGAGAGAGGGAAGACTGGTAACTAGCAGCTGATGGAACCGTTCACAAGTTCCTTGGTGAGATTCTGCACACAGGCAGAGCTTCCTTTGAGCCCTAAGTAACAAGGACACCTCATCGATGAGGAGGAGACAACTCATTCCCCCACATCTGTGTCAACTCCACCACTGCCCTAGCTGACTGAGGATAAGTGTCTAACAGCACCCAGGAAGAGACCCTTCAGACTGGGCGTGGGTGTTTAGTGTGGGGCATTTTCATCAACAGCATTAGTGAACAACAGGAGTATCTCCAAGAAAAGTCACTGAGGTGCTTCTAAGTGGTGATGGCAGCTGTATTTTGATTCAAGTGTATATTTTGGGAAGCCTACTAACTACTTACCAAAATAATGGAGACCCTTTGAGGGAGGACTTGGGACCCTGCTGTCAATAAGACAAGGTCATAAACCACTGTGATTTGGACACTAAACATTAAGATGATCTTATTCATTACTCAAAGCCTGGAGTATCTTAGGTGTACAGATTTTATCTCCCAGGGAGCCTGTACATTCTGATAGGGTGGACTGTGCCTTACTCTTCCTTTCACTATGCCTAGAACAAAGAAGGTTTTCACATAATTTTTATTTAACCCTTCAGGTTAGGAAAGAAGGACAGAAGAATGGAAGGAAGGAAGACCCCTCAAAAACAGGCATCCCATCCACGATTAAGGAGAATAATGCAGATAGATAAATAGGATCGGGGGACACAAGGTCAGAGGGAGAGCTTATAGTTTTCCTAATGGCTCTTCTTTGATTGCTTACATCAAAAATTCAGGCAGAATAACAAAAGATGAGAAAAGTGAGTGGAGCACCTGGGTGGCTCCGTCCGTTAAGCGCCTGGCTCTTGATTATGGCTCAGGTCATGATCTCATGGTTTGTGAGATCGAGCCCCGCATCGGGCTCTACACTGACAGCATGGAGCCTGCTTGGGATTCTTTCTCTCCCTCTCTCTCTGCCTGTCCCCCTACTCACACACTCTCTCTCAAAATAAATAAACAAACATTTTTTTGAAAAAGAAAAGTAAAACTGAGTTATAAACCATAAAATAAGGTTCCCTGAAGATGTTTGTAACCATTGCCTAGCTGAGGGGGAGGAAGAAAGAAGGAACCAGAATCAAATCGTTTCCTGCCTCTAATTTTTTCCCAGCAGCCCTGGCTTCCACTTCCGTGTTTCTCAACGTGTGTAACTAGACATCATACCTAGTCACTGCCTCTACTCAACAACAGAAAATGAAGGGATGATATGAGCCAATGAAAGAAAATAAAGGAACTAAAGATAAGAAGTAGAGAGGGGAGTGGTAAAAATGTTTCGGAAGGCCAGGGGACCAATCACGAAGGTGTTTATCACTCCACATACCTGCGCAACGCTGTCCCCGTAGTGACACATACTAGGCCAGGATGTGTTTACAGTAGAGAAAAAAAGATGTCTCATTCAAGTGATGTACAAGATTAGGTCCAGAGACAACAGGCTCCCCGGAAATGGTGACTTCACAGGAAGACCCGCCTCAGACGAGGGGGCTTTGAAGTCTAACTCCCTGGGCTAATACAGCGAGCATCCCTCCTGGGCCATGCCTGTGGGTCTTCTTCATGCCATCTCTGCCATGCACACCAGACTCCTCTGCTGGGTAGTTTTCTGGCTCCTGCGGGCAGGTGAGCTCTGGGCTAACGGATCAGCATCACTGGGCTTTGTCTGTGGCTCTCTGTGTCTCAAATAGGCCCTGGACCTTCATGTTGCCCAAAGATTTTCTGAAAGATTTTCCGATTTTTTTGACATCTAAATGAAAACAAATAATTGCATCATGGCACGAAAAGCAAAATTCATGTGAGTTTTCACTCGAACATGGCATACTTAAAAGATATTCGCACTCGCCTTGGGTTGCTGCGTGGCCACGCACGCACTTCCTCCACCATTATGACCCTGTCTCATGTAATCTCTTTTCCTCTGAGGTCCCATGAATGCTGGCGTCACCCAGAACCCAGAACACCTGGTCAGAGGGACAGGACAAGAAGCAATGCTGAGATGCAGCCCAGAGAAAGAACACAATTACGTTTACTGGTATCAGCAGCTCCCGGGAGAAGGTCTGAAATTCATGGTTTACCTCCAGAAGGAAAATATCATAGATGACTCCGGAATGCCGACAAAACGCTTTTCTGCTGAATTTCCCAAAGAGGGACCCAGTGTCTTCAAGATCCGGCTGGCAGAGTTGGGAGACTCTGCAGTGTACTTCTGTGCCAGCTCCTTACCCACATCAATGCAGAGTGCCATCCTGTCAATGCAGGAACACCCTCCAGGCCCTGCCCCAGAAACAGCCACGGGCTGGGGAAGGGAAGGGCACGTGTAGTTGGATTAATGAACATATTCGCTAGAAAGCATTTTGCAGGGCGAGCATGGAAATAGGGGATGGTGGTGGAAGTATCACGAGACATCCCAGCCCATGCTCAGGAACTAAGACTGTCACCAGAAAAAGGTAAAGATTTTTAAAACCGGACATGATTTTTCAGGTTAGATATTTAGGGAGCAAAAGTTCTCTTTTCTTCACTTTATACTCTATTTCAAGTTCTCTATTGCAAGCTTTAAATAGAGAATTTCATTTAATCATCTAAGACAATCAGACAAAGGAAATATTTTTGTCTTTTGCAACATGAGCAAAAAGCAAATGCGGTTTCACGAGTTCATTTTTCTTCCGCAAGCTCAAAAGAGAGAGGAAAGATACAAACCCAGATTGTCTGGCTCAGGGTGCAGTGAGCCAATCGGAGAGAGACTCTGGCCGGCACCCTTGGCCCTGCCCGCCCACTCAGGCAGGCTGAACACAGTTTGGGGAGGGAGGTCCCAGGGGGTGCAAATGCTTCAGGTCCCCTGTCTGTCTCCTCATCTGCAAAGTTAGAGACCCCGTCCAGAATACCTCTGGGATCCTTTCCAATTATCCATTCCAGCCTTCTGACAACTTCTGCATTTTAAGCCAGGGGGATCCCCAGAGCTAAGTTTCTACCGTCATTTGTCTTCCAACAGGTGCTTAGCACTCCAGGGAGCCCCCTCTCCCATCATGGGTCACCAGGTGATCTGCTGTGTGGCTCTTTGTCTCCTCGGGCAGGTGAGTCCTGGGGTCAGGGAGCAAATTCCTGTCCCAAAGGTGCTAAGCTCCAGATCTAAGTCCTTCTACCCATGACAGCAGCATCAGGCACCCTCCTGGGCTGTGTTTTTAGAGCCTTTCTTCTATAGGCACAGCAGATGGTAGAATCACTCAGACCCCAAA
This sequence comes from Herpailurus yagouaroundi, assembly GCF_014898765.1. NCBI lineage: Eukaryota > Metazoa > Chordata > Mammalia > Carnivora > Felidae > Herpailurus > Herpailurus yagouaroundi. The sequence continues at coordinate 5,893,836 of NW_024412391.1, read as the reverse complement.
ATACCTGATCAGAGAGGAAGGACAAGGCGTGACTCTGGAATGTGAACAGGATTTTGATCACGACTCCATGTACTGGTACCGACAGGACCCAGGGCAAGGGCTGAGACTGCTTTACTGCTCACAAGTAGTAACTCATGTTCAGAAAGGAGACATACCTGAAGGCTACAGTGTCTCTCGAGGCAAGAAGCCATTCTTTCCTCTCACTGTGACATCGACGAAAAAGAACCAGACAGCTCTGTGTCTCTGTGCCAGCAGTAGAGACGCAGTGAAGTACAGCCACCTCCTCTCTATGCAGAAGTGCATCTCAAGCCCTGCTTCCCCACCAGGTGGCAGGGTCTTTCTGTGTTCAGTGCCCTCACCTCCCTGCTTTCTTCCACTTTCACCAGACGCTCAAAGCAGCTGCTGCCATCAACGTGCTTCGCGGAATGACAAGACACCTCAGTGATCCACTAAGTTGGTTTTTAAAATTACGTCTATATCTTTTTGTATCTGTATCAGAGAGGGACAGAACAGAGAGAGGGAGAGAAAGTAGAAGGAGGAGGATGGGGGTGGGGAAGCGGAAAGAGAATAGACAAAAGAAAAAAAGATGTTAATTTTACATCCTGGCTCTTCTTACCAAATACTAGAAAACACGAATGAACAGAAAATTATCCCTCCCTTCAGAATAATAAAAGCCAAGGAGGGAGAAAGAGGAATAGAAGACAAACACTGTGGTCAAGTTTCATATAATGTGTGTTTTAATCAGAGATGTCAGTGGTCTATGGGAAGTAACATGGCCGATTTTGTCTGGTGACACCAGGAAGGGCTTCAAAGAGAATGCAAAACCATGAGATGAAACTTCAACGATTAGTAGAATTTCATGAGGTAGACAAGCACCAACAGTGACAGGCTTAGGGAACTGGCAGGAGGGAGTGATGAGCTAAAGTCAGGAATGAAGATGGTCACCTCCACCCCCAGAACATGGCAACAGGAGATGATTTGGAGGAACGAGTGGAGCGAGGGTGTTAAGAGAGTTGAGTTTCTATTTCCAGTGGGCCTTCTTTGGATACCTGCACAGAAATACCTAGTAAGCCCATGTAAATGTACACCTGGCATTTGAGAGAGACAGTTGGACTTGAGAGAAATATTTGCATGATTAATCATCAGACAGGAGGTCAGTATTAGTTTACAAATGCTCTTTATGTTGTCCGTATGGTTTCTCCCTCTGTGGTCTGACACCAATCTATCAAATTAAAAGGCTAATGGTGTTAGTTCTTAGGACTTCATTTGTTTACAAATATTTATTTGATCACATAATTCTGCTTGCAGAAATGAATGACAGTTTATATTGTTCAGACTGTCCCATCCACTGCATGTAACTAAAAATGCTGGATGAAATACATTCTTAGTTATTCTTGGAAGCAGTTAAAACCTTAGTCTGTTCTCCTGAAAGGCCCTGTATTTCCCAGGACAAGCAATTTCTGTGAAGATGTGGGGAGTCCCTCCCCATATAAGCCTGGGCTTCGTGCATTTTATTTGGTTTCCTTTCTGAACTGTTAACCTTGGACTTCTTCTCTCATGTATTCTGTGGAAGCTTGCCTCACACAGAAGCCAAAATACTGAGGAAACAGAAATGGGAAAGAGACACTAACCTACGAATAGGATTTACAACCCTGAAATATGGCGTGATGAACACTAGCTCTCATTGCAACTAATGTCCTTGGACCATAGTAAAGAAACCATCCGAAACGGGATGGATCTAAGATGCTTTACTTTGTCCAGACCATGTTCATTGATACCTTCCAATCAATAATTTCCTGAGCAGGCTGATACAGTCATGGACCGGTAGGAGACACAGCCCCTAGAGTTTGCTCCTCCATGGGTACAAACCATATTCCAGAGGTGATAGAATGGGGTGAGGTTATCTGTCCAATGAAAGAAAGGAAATTAAAGGGAGGACAGTAGGAGACAGACAGTCTCGCTTTTCTTTATTATCTTGGATACAACTTGAAAGGATACAGATTTCCTCCTGTCAGTTGGCAAATTTAGAAAACAAAGACTTAACAGGATTTTAAAACATCCACTCTAAAACTATTGAACCATTTACCTTTTCAGAGTGATCTTGATACTAAGAAGAACTGCTTAGCTGTGAAGTTTCATAATAATTCCTATTATCATTATTATTTCCTCCATTCCCATGACCAAATTGTAAGAGTTATTATATGAAATGGAAGTCAAAAAGTCAAAATATCACTAGGTCTTTCCTTAGCAAGTTTTGAGGAGCCATTATGTCTATTAATGAGGAAGGGCAATTTATAGAAAAGTATAATCAAAGAGCTATAGTGTTTCTTGGGTACAGTAAACATAATTTCTGAATTTTAAAATATACTGGAAGCAATCAAAAGTAAATTGGACTAGCCAGAAAACCAATTTTCTAATTGTATGCACACTCAGGGAATATTCCAGGATTCTGAGGAAATAGAAAAGGATATGGGAGAAAAATAACATCACAACAGCTTTATTCATGATGACTTCAAATGGAAAAACACCCCAACATCTATCAATAATGCAATAGATAAATAGTGCGACATTTATATACTAGAATAAAATATAGCAAAAGAATCAAATATTATTTGCCAAATCATGGCTGAATCTCATCGACCTAACGTCCAACAAAGAGTGCATAGCATATGAAGTTAAGGTAGTGGCTGCATGTGGAGGCATTTTTAATTTTCTTAGAGGGAAGCATGAGAGAGGTTTCTGGGGTTCCAAAAATGTCCTATATCTTGATCTGGCTGGTAGTTATCTGAGTGCATTCATTCTGAAATTCCAGAAGCTGTACACTTAAGATTTGTGCAATCTACTATATGGATTATATATCTCCCTTTAAAAGCTTAGATAAACAACCACTGCCACCACCCCAAAATGTACTGACTTAAAACACGTATATAGTCTCTCTCATGGTTCTGTGGGTTGAATGGGCTCTTCTAGGCAGTGCCCACTTGGGGGTTCTCATGTAATGACGGACAGATAGTCACTGGGGCTGGAGATACTTGAAGGCTCAGCCGGGCTGGACATCCCAGGTGGCTTCCTGATGCCCATGTCTGATACCTCACCTGGGATGGCTGGAGCAGCTGTAGACCACCCAGCATCTCTTTTCTCCACAGAGCCCTTCAATGTGGTTAGGTAGGTTTCGTCACCGCACGGTGGCCTCGACGTAGCTAAAACTATTACATACTGGCTGGTTTCCCCAAGAGTGGGCATTCAAGAGACCCAGGTGGAATCTATAAAGCCACATATGAAAATCATACAGTGTCCCTTCCCCCACATTCAAGTCAGCCCAGATCTTTATAGGAATGGGAATGCTGGGAAGGATGGTTCTTCTGGGTGCCATCTTTGAGAAGTAGCTACCAGAATGTAATAAATTGGTACTACTAATCCTGTTCCTCACTGCTTTTAGACCAATGATGACTTCAGAGTATAATGACAGCTACTTCATTTGCAAATATTTTTCTTGAGGTCAACTCTAATCAAGAGCTATAACACAAAGAAAGTTCCGGGAAATGCATTTCTTCCATAGTTCAGTTGACGATGAGTAGGAAACACCATAGATATATACCTGATGGCTGCTGGTCCTCAAGAAGAGTAGAAAGAGTTTCTTCTGATCCAGGGGCCTGCAGACACTTCATCCCTTATACATCATAATGTTGTGCAGACGTAATACATTACAAGGCACATTCACCTACTCTTTGCAGAAAAAGTACAGTTATGGTGAGAAGCGGCCTCATCGTAATGCGGTCTGCCCCCACCATGAAAAAAATACAGCCACAAGAGCATGTCAGATGCCCTTCAATACATACATCAGTATTTTGCACATAGTAATCTTTAGTACACAATATTATATTCACTATGATAAAAATCTATGTCACTATGCTACAAACATAATTTGTTGGATCAAGTCCTAATCCCACCTTCCTTAGTTACTCACTCCAGATATACAGAACTAAATATTCATGAAGCAAAACTGGGAGGTTGTTATAAGAATAAAAGTATAATGTTTTGGAGAAAAATCTTCAGTTTCTTTGAAATTGCTATACATTTCTAAGCACGAGCCATTTAAATAAATATTCCAGCATGTTCAAAGCAGAAATAATTCCCTAAATCTCCTACAACCTATTTCCACTGGCCAATACTTAGCCTATGACCTGTATCATGGGGAAATAGCTGTAAACAAATTATCCTCGTAGCCTCCACAGTGATTTACACAGAGATGTGCAAACTACGATAAATAGCTATGTTTAGTATTAAGACCATCCATATGACGGCGACCGGCATGAGATAGTCGTGAAATAAATACTTCATTTAGAAGATGAGAAATTGTCTTTATCATCAGTATGAAGAAACATTGAACTTATAGCCTAGAATTTCTGATGCCCACTCATGATTGTTTATCACCACGATTGTTAGTGACTAACAATCATCAGTTGTCTGACTTACTTTGAGGATATGTTACAGAAGTAAAGAAGAGGCGATAATTCCTTTTAATGCACAAACATACAGCTTTTTTCATGAGTAAAGCTAAGAAACTTCTTTAAGTCAATTCAATGATCTGGGTCTTAGCGCATGTTCTATAAAGTTAGGAGTAGAATTAGAACATCTGAGGCCCCTTTCAGCTCTTTGATGGATCCTGCATCACTGGAAAAAAACATCACCACGAGAGGGCAGATTGGAGCATCTTCAGGATTATATAAGCAGTGGTCCATCCTTCTAGGGAGAATGAGATACAGTGAGAGGTGTGATATGAGGCCAGTATCTGAAGATGCTCATGCTTCTGCTGCTCCTGGGGCCCAGTACGAGCCTTACAGTCTGAGTAGTTGGGGCAAGTGTGTGTGTGTGTGTGTGTGTGTGTGTGTGTGTGTGTGTGTGTAATGGCATGAGTGGAGCAGTAGGCAGAGGTTGTGGATTATTTTATGCGGATCAAAATGAGGGGGGACATTCTTGCTCTCTGGAGGTATGAAGGGTAAGGTGAGAAGTCACCAGGCAGGGGAGGTGGGGGATTATGGTCCTAGGGGGTCTAACAGGAAGATTTCACAGAACAGCAGGAATCTCTGGGTGCCGTGAGTTTTCCGCCTGTGGTACAGGCCTCCTTTACCTCTTTGACCTCTGTGTCAGCAGGTTCTGGGCTTGGTGCTCTCGTCTCTCAGGATCCAAGGACAGCTGTCCGTAAGAGTGGAACCTCTGTGGTGATCCAGTGCCATTCGGTGGGCATTCAAGCCACAACTGTGTTTTGGTATCGTCAGTTCCCGGAACAGGGTCTCACGCTGATGGCAACTTCTAATGTGGCCTCCAAAGCTGCATATGAACAAGGTTTCTCTGAGACCGAGTTTTCCATTAGCCATCCAAATACAACATTTTCATCTCTGACGGTGATGAGTGTGAAACCTGCAGACAGCAGCCTCTACTTCTGCAGTGCTAGTAACACAGCGCTGGGCAGAGACCAGAGACCCAGACAAGAACCCTGTCAACAGCCGCCCTCTTCCCCACCTCACCGAACTCCTGGAGCCTTGTGGAAGGAATTGCGGAGAGAAAAAAACCACAGCTTTTCTGACTGAGACATCTGTGAGCTTGTGTGTGTGTGTGTGTGTGTGAGAGAGAGAGAGAGAGAAAGAGAGAGAGAGAATATCTGAGTATGGAGTTGTTTCATAACTAGCAAGATGGAAACACAGCTGGGCCTATAAAGTGGCTGAGCTACATAGAAATGTCCCTGGGCTAAAAGCTGTAAAACCTAGGTATTTTTCCTGACTGTCCAACACACACACACACACACACACACACACACACACACACACTCCACAGAGGCACAACACTGCCCAGCAATGGAGACATCACTGGGAGAACTTCACAGGCTTCTAGGAAGTCAGGGTTCCTTAAGTCTCCCATATCCTTGGATGCGCCCATTCTGAGCATCCATTTCCTATCTCATACATGAGAGACTTTCCAGGTTATGAGTCTACTGGCTCTGTAATTCAACGTCCCACAAACATAATTTCCAGAAGTAGTTTACAGGAGTCTCAACCCAGTGGCTACAGCACATGCCCTACCTCAGGCGTGGCAGTGAGCAGTTGATAGGCTCCTGCCTATCACAACCTCCTACCACTGTGGTCGCTCCTCCATTCTGGAATATGGAAAGCAGTCTGACTACTTCTGACTGACCAATGTCCATTTAAAACTTTCTGTAAATATCCGAGTGTCATCTGCAATCTACTCTCTGGTGCCATTTAAAAAAATCAACTAAGGGGGTACCCGGATAGCTCAGTCGGTTAAGCATCCAACTTCAGCTTGGGTCATGACCTCACAGTTTGTGAGTTCGATCCCTGCGTCAGACTCTGTGCGGACTCTCAGAGCCTGGAGCCTGCTTCAGATTCTGTGTCTCCCTCTCTCTCTGTCCCTCCCCTGCCCATGCTCTGTCTCTCTCAAAAATAAATAAACATTAAAAACATTTTTTAATCAGTTAAGATTCTTTTATTTTTTCTAAGAAAAATGGACTATGGCTAATTTACTCCAGGTGACTCTTGATCAGTTACTCCCTTGAGAATTTGAAGCCCCTGATTTTATAGATTTAATGATTATCCTCCTTTTAAGAAAAGGTATAAGAAAAAAAACATTAAATATTGTTCCTAATATCAAGATCCATGAGTCCTTTTAGCCGGACACATTGTTTTCTCCTTATAAGAATATAGGGCAAAAAGAAAATGTTTTACAAGATCCTTTGAAAGATGCCAGTCTAAATTATTTTTGAGGAACATATTTGTAGTCATTCTGAAAGCATAGAGTCATAAAATAAACCACTTCAAATAACTAACGAAATTAAGATTAGATGCTATGGTTGTCATTTTTCCTTGCTCCAAAAATGTTCATAAAAACAATCAAAATAACATCCACCTTCGAAGCTGTTACTTGATTGTAAGTAAAACCTCTAGATTCACTATCCCCAAAGGGGTGCAGGTAGAGAGGGCTCAGACTTTTGAAATTAATCCTCTTACAAGCAGAGGGCTGAAACCAGGATGGACAACAAGGGAGTGTCTTGGGTAGAAATCGAAAAGCCAGTAGAAAATCTCTTAGACAGTTTTAAGATTCTTGTAAAAAACTTCCAATTCACTGTTTGAAAGGAAAGCAAGCGTTTTATTCTGATATAGTCCCACTTGTCTATTTTTTGCTTCTGTTGTCAGTGCCTTTAGGGTGATAAAAGAATCATTGCCAAGACCATAGTCAACAAGTTTTCTTGTGTTTTCTTCTAGAAGTTTTACAATTCCAGATCTTATGTTTAAGTCTTTGATCAATTTTAAATTGATTTTTTTGTGCATTGTACAAGATAGGGGTCCATTTTCATTCATTTGCATGTGGATATCCACTTTTGCCAACACCATTTGTTGAAGAGACTGTCCTTTCCCACTATGGCACCCTTGTCGAAGGTCAAGGTAGGTTTATTTCTGGGCTTTCTATTCTGTTTCACTGGTCTATATGTCTGTCTTTATGTCAGTATCATACCCTTTTAATTATTATAGCTTTGCATGGAATTGGAGAAAATATTTGCAAACCACATATCCGATAAAATGTTAGTATCTAAAAATGTATGAGAAACTCCTACAACTCAATAGCAAATTGAAAAATAATAAATAATAATAATTTTAAAATTGCCAAAGGACTTGAATAAGCATTCCTCAAGACATGTAAATGGACAGCAGTTAGATCAAAAGGTGCTCACGAAAGACCATTCATCATCAGGGGAATGCAAGTCAAAACCAAAATGAGATATCACTTCCCATGGCTATTATTAAAGGAACGAAGATAAGTATTGGTGAGGATGTGGAGAAACTGGAACCCTCCTACACTATATGATGGGGCTGCTATGGAAAACAATATGGAGGTTCCACCAAAAATTTAAAGAAAATTTTTTAATTAGAAAAGAAACTTAAACACTACCACCCAGGGGCGCCTGGGTGGCGCAGTCGGTTAAGCGTCCGACTTCAGCCAGGTCAGGATCTCGCGGTCCGTGAGTTCGAGCCCCGCGTCGGGCTCTGGGCTGATGGCTCAGAGCCTGGAGCCTGTTTCCGATTCTGTGTCTCCCTCTCTCTCTGCCCCTCCCCCGTTCATGCTCTGTCTCTCTCTGTCTCAAAAATAAATAAACGTTAAAAAAAATTAAAAAAAAAAAAAAAAAAAAAACACTACCACCCAACAAATTCCTCTTCTGAGGATTTAGCTAAAAGAACTGAAATCAGGATCTTGAAGAGATATCTGCACCCCCATTATTCACAACGGCCAAAATATGGAAGCAACGCAAATGACCATCGATAGGCAAATGGATAAAGAAATGTGGTGTATACATATCATAGAATATTACTGAACCTTAAAAAATAAGGCAATCTTGCCATTTGCAACAACATGGATGTTGTTGGAGAGCAAAGCCAGGTGAAATGAGCCAGTCACAGAGAGATGAGTAAAGCATGACTCCACTTATATGAAGAATCCAAAGTAGTTAAACTCCCAGGAGCAGAAAGTAGAATGGTGATTGCCAAGGTCTATGGGAAGAAGGAAATGGGGATTTGTTGGATTGATATAAAATTCAGTTATGCAAGATGGAGACTTGCTCGAGATCTGCTATTCACACAGTTGTACAACATAGTGCCTATCCTTACCAATGTTGTGTTGTGCACTTCAAACTTTGTTAAGAAGGTAAGTCCCATGTTAACTGTTCTTGCCACCAAAACACACACACACACACACACACACACACACACACAAAACAAAGGGATAAAGGGAAACTTTTGGAGCTAACACATACATCTGTTACTTTCATTGTGGTGCTGGATTCGTGGGTGTATGCCTATCTTCAAACTCATTAAACTCTATACATTTTATATGTGCAGCTCTCTGTGCATCAATGATGTCTCAATAAAGCTGTTCAAAAATAAAAGGAAAGTAAATCCGATACAGGAGGAAAGGGCCCCTTTTCTAACGCACTAACTTAACTTATTAAAGGGAATTGGTTGCTTGCCTGGATGCCCTGATGAGCTCAGAGGATGAGAAAAGAGACAACTGACTGCAGTTTAATGAGAACAGAAACCCTAGCCCCGTGTTCCTAAGCAACAGGAGCTCATACATCTTCTTTCTGAAAGAGGCATAAAAAGCCTCAGCAACCACTACCTCCTGTCTAGGTTAAAGTTTCAAAGTCATGGGAAAAAAATATGTGTTGCGATCCGGTGTCTCTGCCCTTGTATCAGTCAGGCACGGGCAGGGTATTGTGTGGACCCAGGTGCCTCTGCCTATGACACAGGGAGACCTAACAGAGCCACAGAGCAGATTCTAGAGGACGTCGTGTTTAAGATGACATCCTAAAGATGAGCCGGAGTTAATTAAGTGGAACTGGGGATAATGAACCGACAGGCATGCCTGGAAGAGTCGGTGCAACATTTTTCAGCTAGGAAAGCAATTGGTGTGATTAATGAAAGGTGCAGTTAGTAGGGAGGCATGAGCAAAGAGGGAGGAAGAGGGTGAGTACAAGATGAGACGGGAGAGAGCTAAAACTTTGGGACATTTAGCAAAACTGGAAGAATGAAAGCATACGATCCTTGATGATGGAATGTACAAAGAGAAGAGAATCTGGGACAGAAACTGAAGGAGCACTCGCACTTAAATGGCGGCTAGAAAAGGTTGAGAAGGCAAATTATACCAATAAAGCATCAAACAATATTAGATTAATAACTGAGTAAATGTGTGGCAATTACTAGTAACAATTCTGTGCGGTATGGAGGCAGGCTACCACACCAAGGGCTGCTTGGGTCCTAGTCCCCCTCTAATACTGGAGGTGCTTGGCTGCTCCTTCACAACGTGGAACCGGCAACCCCCCACTCACCTCCTGGCAGGTGAAGGCAGGGAGGGATCAGAGGTCGGCTGACGAATTTGCCCCTTTGACCACTAGGGGGTGATGTGGGTCTTCTTGTAAAATAACCTCCGATGCGTAAGGAGCAAGCATAGATCTTCCTCCGTCTAAGAAGCTGTCGGATACTTTTGGTACCTCAGGTGAGGTACTTTCGGTGCTGGTTGGAAGAATATCCTGGTGATTTGCAGGATATTAGAAGCAGAAAATTTAAAAATCTGAAATAAGTGGAGGTACGTACCATGAAAATAAATAAGTAAACCCAAAAGGAATAGTGTTCCAGTTTCCGCAGTATCATCATCAATGCAGCACTAATTAAAATCACAAGATTGCCCTACCAATACTCTGGTTTCTCTTCAGGTCATATAACTTCTTGCTTTTTACAAAAGATTGCCCCACCAATCACCCAATTATTTTATAACTTAATATAATGGGAAAGGCATGAATAAATAGACAAATTGAAAATAATAGGAAGACTTGGGGCGCCTGGGTGGCTCAGTCAGGTAAGCGTTGGACTTCAGCTGAGGTCATGATCTCATGGCTTGTGGGTTCAAGCCCCATGTCAGGCTCTGTGGCAACAGTTCAGAGCCTGGAGCCTGCTTTGGATTCTGTGTCTCTGTCTCTCTCTGCCCCTCCCCCACTCATGCTCTCTCTCTCTCTCTCTCTCTCAAAAATAAACATTAAAAAAAAGAAAGTAATATGAAGATTAAATGCCTATAAGGCACTTAATATATGACAGCCATCATTGTGGGAATATAAGGGAATGATGGAATAGACAGTAAGTTATTCTAGAATAAGTGGTTATCCATAGAAGGGAAGATGAATTGAAACCCTTCTTTACAACATAAGCAAAAATAAGTTCTAGATGAATTAAACACTTAAATGAAAAATTCTAAATGCTCATTGTTTTGGTACATAAAATGGGAGTGTATCTTTATGAACTTAGGTTATGGGAGCAATTTTAATAAAAAATTCAAAAATGTATGCCCCCCCCAAAAAAAGAATGATAGACTCTACCAAATGAAGAAATTCAACCAAAAAAAATCACAAAGAGAATGAAAACACAAGCCACAGATTGAGATATTAACGACATATATAACTGACAAAGGTTTGGTTCCCAGAATATACAAAGAACTGTTACAAATAAATAATAGCTAGTCAACCACAAAGAAATATGAGCAAAGAGCCATTTACAGAAAACACTCATGGTCTAGAAATATGAAAAATATACTCAACTTCCTTAGCAATCAGAAAGATGCCAAATGGAAGTGTCGCGGGATCCATTTTAACCTGACAACATTAAAAGGATATTAGCTACTCTTTAAGTCTTGGATGTGGAGAATTTGAAAACTCTCACGAACTGTTGATGGGACCATTTATGTGGCTTGACTAATGTGGAAAGCATCTTGCCACATTATGTAAGTGACATGTTCACTTTAAGGCTCAGTCTTCAATTCCCAGGTGTAGAGGAAATCCTGCACCGAGATATGCAGGAAAATGTATGAAAATGGAGCACTGTTTGTAGCAGCATTAAAACATAGAACAAACGTTTATTCAAGAATGGATAATGAATTTTAGCAAATGAGTGGAGTAGAGTAGAATGCTACATATTAGTGAAAACGGATTATCTAAAATCATATGCATCAACATAGATTAATATCACAGACTTAATGTTGAAGGAAAAAAGAACATGTCACAGAGAAAATATGAACAAAATGATCCCCCAGAGATAAATTTCAAAGACATACAACATTAAATAATCTGTAACGTATAGATGTTTACTTAAGTACTACAAATATAACAAAAGGCCAGAGAATAAAAATATAAACTAAAGGGCAATGGAGACCTGGACATGGTGAGAAAAACAATGACAACTGGAAGAATATAAATTCTTAATCGTAACCCATTTCCTAAGCTGATTGCCTCAGGCGAGAGTAGTCATTCTATTGTTTCCCTAGATGCATCACGCGTTTGTCATAAATATTGTTTTGTATAGTTCAACATTTTTTCATATAAAGTATCTGCTCAGCGATTGTGTAAGTGTGGCAAAACTATGATTGATATACACGACGCTATGTGATTCATTGCCTGAGATGAAAGGGAGAAGGCAAATTGACAAGTTAAAAAGCAAAGAAGTGGGGCGCCTGGGTGGCGCAGTCGGTTAGGCGTCCGACTTCAGCCAGGTCACGATCTCGCGGTCCGGGAGTTCGAGCCCCGCGTCAGGCTCTGGGCTGATGGCTCAGAGCCTGGAGCCTGTTTCCGATTCTGTGTCTCCCTCTCTCTCTGCCCCTCCCCCGTTCATGCTCTGTCTCTCTCTGTCCCAAAAATAAATAAAAACGTTGAAAAAAAAATTAAAAAAAAAAAAAAGCAAAGAAGTGAATAATGTGTAAGTGACTTTATAAAAAGTAGCAAAAGAACAGAGTCTGGGAAAAAGAAAATGAAAGCAGGTTGAAACTCACCCTAGTGGTTTTCAGCAGCTCTCCCTGCCCTCCCACATCCTATGAAATATTTTGGACTCGTACACACAGTGGCTGTGAAGGCAACGGCAAGCGATCGCGTCACAGGGAGGTTCTGATGGGGACGGGGAAGCCTTAAAGCAAAGGTCGTGTGCCATTGCTTTTCCCCTGAGCCCACCATGTGCTTCAGACTTCTCTGCTGTGTGGCCCTTTTTTTCTGGGGAGCAGGTAAGCTCCTTGGATTCCGTTTCTGGACTTTCTCCCGTGGCTGTAGTATCAGTCTGCCTCTTGGGCTTTTTCTCCAGTTTCTGTCTCTTTCCTCCACAGGCTCCATGGACACCCAGGTCACCCAGAGTCCTAGATACCTGGTCAAAGGGAAGAAACAGTCAGCAAAGATGAATTGTATCCCTGTAAAAGGACACAGTTATGTTTATTGGTATCGACAAAAGCTGGAAGAGTTCAAGTTTTTGGTTTACCTACAGAGTGAAGATATTGTTGATAAGATAGAGAAGTTTGAAGATCAGTTTTCGGCTCAATGCCCCAAAAACTCACCCTGCAGCCTGAAAATCAAGTCCACTGAGCCAGGGGATTCAGCCCTGTATTTCTGTGCGAGCAGCGAATCCACAGTGCTGAATGTCAGCTTTTCTTAGAACACAAACACATCATGGACCCAGCCCAGGAAATATGTGGTATATTAGGTAGGTAGGAACTAACAGAAACCCAGTGTGGAGGAGCACAAACCAGAAGGAAAAAACGGTAGACAGCAACTCTAGGTGAGCAGAAAGGGATGTTTAAAACAGCTGATGGGGACAGAAACCCAAGGAGAGAGAAGGAAAGTGTAAAAAAAGGGCTCAGGTTCCCCACTTTGCAGGATATCTGGCAAAGAAAAGAAGGAAAGACCCAAGATACCTTTTTTCCCCATGAATCTGGTGGAGTTTTAACAATCTCTATGAAAATATGTAATTCTGTGCTTTTACCTGGCAAAGGATAATGGGTAGGTCACCCGTCTTTCATGTGAACCCTGACCATCTGGGCCAACACATTTCTTTGAACCAGACCCAGAGACTTGTTAGGGTTCATAACTCCTCACAGCTGTCCCTTCCCTAGAAACTTGGTAGGAAACTCAGTAACCCCCTCCTTCCAGAATACTACAATTATGCAACTTTTAAAAGCAACTTTCTTGGGGCATAACATACACACCATAAAATGTATCCATTTAAAGTATGGATTTCAAAACTTTCTGACCAATTTGACACCCATGTGACCAGCACGACATTCAAGATATAGAACATTTCCTACTCCCCAAAACATTCCCCCAAACTCTTTCATTGAGGCCTTTGCTAATTTCTGTCAGCACCACATGAATTTTTTTTATCAGACACGCCTTGCACATATTTTGTTGAATTTTTCCTAGTCATTTTAAAGAAATGTACTGTGAATGTGCTTTTTAATATTCATAAGAAATTTATTCAAATATTTTCCACCAAGATTTCACATTAGCCCAATTCAGTTTAGTCTTTGCATTTTCAACTGATGCCTCGCCGTAAGTACATTACGTAAAAGACAGACCTTCTCGAGAAGACGGTCGATCACCAGCAGGTGTATGTGAGCTCACAATGTCAACCTCACCTCCTCTGTGAACCACTTAAGTATCAGTCAGCTCTGCTGTCAGGTAAAACATACTAGTTCAAACATATTGGTAAAAGTTGTGAAACTTCTGCAGAGTGCCCTCTAAGATGAGGTTTGGTGGTGGAAATAAGCCGGGAGTTAAGAATAATAGAAGGGTGTGTTCTACCTGCAACACGTGACTTGGAGTGGAGCTGGGGCCGCAGCCCTGCTGGTCCCACCGGGAACCCTCTTCTTGTTCCCCTCGGGGGCCATTTTGTCAGGTCCTTGGTCCTGCAGCACAGGGTCACCTTTCTCCTCACCTTCCTACCCAATCAGTTCAGTGTTCCTGGCTTTCAGTATCCAGATCAGCAATCTCTTCCTTTTGATTGGATTGTTTAGACCACTTACTTTTAATAGAATTAATATATTTGAGTGAAAATGCCACATCTTGCTATTGTTTCCTATGTGTTCCATTTACCCTATTTCTTCTTTCCCCTTCTAGGTAACCATTTTTATTTTTCTCCTGGCTTATTCTTTCACTGTTTGCTTTGAAAATGTATAAACATCCCAAGGCAAATGGGTGCAGCCACTCTGGAAAACAGTAGGGAGGTTCCCCAAAAAACTAAAAATAGAACTACCCTACGACCCAGAAATTGCAATACTAGGCATTTATCCAAGGGATACAGGTGTGCTGTTTCAAAGGGACACATTCACTCCCATGTTTATAGCAGCACTATCAACAATAGCCAAAGTATGGAAAGAGCCCAAATGTCCATCGATGGATGAATGGATAAAGAAGATGTGGTAGATAGATAGATAGATAGATAGATACAACACACAATGGAATATTACTCAGTGATCAAAAAAGAATGAAATCTTGTAACAATGCGTATGGAACTAGAATGTATTATGCTAAGTGAAATAAGTCAGTTGGAGAAAGACAGATACATGATTTCACTCATATGTGGAATTTAAGAAATAAAACAGATGAATGTAGGGGAAGGGAAGGAAAAATAAGATAAAAACAGAGAGAGAGACAAACTCTAAAAGACTCTTAAATACAGAGAACAAACTGAGGGTTGTTGGAGGGGAAGTAGGTGGACAGATGGGCTAAATGGGCATGGGCATTAAGGAGGGCACTTGTCGGGATGAGCACTGGGTGTTATATGTAAGTGATGAATTACTCAGTTCTACTCCTGAGACCATTATTACACTATATGTTAACTAACTTAGATTTAAATAAAAAATAAATTTAAAAAATTTTTTTAATTAAAAAAAATTATAAGAATAAAGAAAAAAATTTTTAAATAAGAAAATATATAAACATCCCAGATGGTGAAGTACCTCACCAAAGGCATGGAATGGGAACAGGCCATGGAATCTTTTGCAATATGGGAAAAGACGTTTAATAATACGACTTTTCATTATTTACTCCTTTGAGCTGCCTCTGAAACCTGACACAGCTTAGCAATGAATGTGACAAGGATCTTGAATGCACCAGAATGGTCTAAATTTGGTCAACAAGAAGACTATATATGTGTGTATATATACACACACACACACACACACACACACACACACACACATATATTACCATTCATTGGGATCTGACGTGTCTCAGAATTAGTTACGTTTGCTATTGTAAGAGGTTATTTTAAAGTTTATACTGTGTAGATTTTTTGCTATTCCATTTTGGAGATATTATTTCCAGTTGCAGAGTTCCTTTGCATAAAGCCTCACTCTTCCATGCAAGAAACTATATCTCTATCACACTGTGTCACTGTCACTCTCTATTCCGGTAAGTTCCATCTAGAATCACATATACATCGTGATAAAGAAGATGAGGAAGAGGAGGAGGAGGAAGGGGAGGTGGAAGGTAGCTGATATTGAAGATGGTACATAGAAAGCTAGATTATAGAAATTGTATCACATTCTCAGGACTAGAATACAACTACACTAAGTACCCATGATGGTCAAATTTAGGTCTGCAAATCAGTCTAAAGTAGTGGTTTACATTTTTTCTTCTTTTTTTTTAAAAAAATCAGGACACTTTTGACAAACCTGAGACTTGTGGGCCAACTATTTCTGGGAATATATGAGCTTCCTAATGCTTCCTTCCACATATTGCAATGCGAATCATATCCTCTTTCAAAGCAATCATCCCGGGGCACCTGGATGGCTCAGTGGGTTAAGCATCTGACTTCAGCTCAGGTTATGATCTTGCTGTTCACAAGTTTGAGCCCCACATCGGGCTCTGTGCTAACAGCTCAGAGCCTGGAGCCTGCTTCGGATTCTGTGTCTCCCTCTCTCTGTGGCCCTCTCCTGCTCATGCTCGCTCTCGCTCTCTCTCAAAAATAAATGAAAAAATAAAAAAAAGCAGCAATCCTAATCTGTGACCCATGGACCTCCAAAGTGTGCATAGATGGAATTCAGGGAATCCATGAATTTGAATGGGATAAATGTTATCTTTATCTTCACTAACCTCTAACTATAGACCTTAGTTCATGATAGATACAGCTAATAAACATAGCACTGTTCACAGTACCTGGACAAAGGCAATAATAGAAATCATAGATATTTTGCATATATTACAGTTGGTATGAAAGTCATAGATATTTTTATACCTCATTACATAAAATAAATATCATTTACTCTTATTACTACTTTGAATAAGGGTAGCTTTCAATTCACCAGAATATATTCTTAATAACTTTTAAAGATGTCATATTAACATATCATAAATTTATTTTAAAATATTTTGATAACTGCATTTCAGAATAACTGGCTTCCTTCATAATACAATATATTCTATTTCATGGGTTTAATACATTATTCTGAGAAGGGGTCCTTAGGATTCACTGGATGGCCAAAGGGGTCCATGTGTGAATAAGGTTAAGAGTCCCTGCATGAGGAATGAGATCCTCAGCTTTGCAGATGTGATTGAGAACTTGAAGCCTAGACCTGGTCATTGGAGGCAATTCTTTCTCCGAGTTCTACACTCACTGCTGCACTTTCTGATGGTCCTAATTCTATACCATTATACCACTGCCTTCACCCCCCCTCTTGCTCGCTCTCTCTCTCTCTCTCTCTCTCACACACACACACACACGGACAAACACACAGGCCCCTTTCTTCTAGGAGCAGGCAGCAACCATTTCTAAGCTTCATCATAAAAGTGTCTTTTTAAAATTTTTTAAAGTTTATTTATTTATTTTGAGAAAGAGAGAGGGCACACATAAGGGGAGAAGGGGCAGAGAGAATGAGCAACAGAATCCAAAGCAGGCACCGAGGCATCAATGTAGAGCCACATGTGGGACTCAGTCTCACAAACTGTGAGATCATTAACCTTAGCTGAGATCAAGAGTTGGGCGCTTAGTTGACTGAGCCACCCAGGCACCCCAAAGTGTCTTTTTTTAAGTTTATTTATTTCTATGGAGAGAGAGAGAGAGCGCGAGTGCATGAGTAGGGGAGGGGCAGAGAGAGAGAGAGAGAGAGAGAGAGAGAATCCCAAGCAAGCCCCACACTGTCCGCGCAGTCTGGTAAGGGCCTCGAACCCAGAACAGCGAGATCATGAGGAAAACCAAGAGTTGGACGCTTAACTGACTGAGCCACCCAGGTGCCCATGAAATTGTCTTTTATTACAGATGACCTCAGACATAAAAATAAAGAAACCATTAATCTACCAAAATAATAGCATTTAAGAAATAATTAACCTGCAATTATTTATTTTCATTTATCTAAAACTCTCAAAAAGAAACTATGTTATGCAATGAATTTACATTAATTGCATACATTTCAACTCAATACTGGAAACTGATATTTTAGTTAGCTAGCACAATTCTGTGTCAGTAAATGTCTGATTTTCTCTGACATAGTACTAATTCCACAAATCCCATGGATTACAACACCAGGTCCAGAGAATAATAATACCAAACGCAAATATGGTGCTTATTCTGTATGAAGAACTATCCTAAATTCCTTATTTATATAAAGTTCACAACAACTTTTGAAGTAGGTACTCATGATACCCATCTTACCAATAAGAAAATAAAATTACAGGGAAGCATGAGACTTGTCCACCTTTAGGTAACTACTAAATGTCCGGACTGGGACGCAAGCCCAGGCCCTAGTCCGGGCCCCAAGGGGAGGGTGGGCTTAGGACCCTTTGCTATCGCCAAAATCACTCGAGGAGTCTGTGCTCCATCTACCGTATCAATTATAATAAATACAGAGGATGGGCAGAATTGGCTCTATCTTATAACCACGAATAATTCGAACATGTTCTTGTATCTGCGACAGTATTGACAGGAACAGGGCAGTTGATAGACAAGCAATAGACTCTGAAAATTGCAGGCATTTCTTTTCCAAGCTCTTGTCACGGCGAGCACAGAGGCACGGGGTGTATCGGGTGTGACTGACCGGGAAACGGGGAACCTGGTCCTCTCACCACTCAGGACCTTGTCCCTTTAGAAGGGATATAAAGAGCTGCGTAGGCAGAAGACGCAAGTGACTTGATCTCTGAGCCTTACTGTACCCATCTGCAAAATGAGCTTTGACAGTCATTCATCTTCTAGGGTGATAACTTCTGTATACTAAGTCAGGGGGAGCCCTACGTTCTAGTCCCCTCCCTTGGGCTCTCTCAGTCCGTGTCTAGACCTTCACAAAGGCTCTACTCCTGTCATGGGCAGCTGCGCCCTCTGCTATGTGGCCCTGTTTCTCCTGGGAACAGGTGAGCCCAACACCCAGTCAGTAAATTCCTATCCTGGGTGTGCAGCCCCCCACTCGGCTACCTTCTTCTTACGACAGCATTGGGCCCCCCTTCTGGACATTATCCTCAGCCTCTGTAGCCTTTCCCCCACAGGACCCACGCATGCTGAAATCTACCAGACGCCAGCAGTCCTGCTCAGCAGGGCTGGGCGCCATGTGACCCTGGAGCGTAAACAGAACTTGCGATACAATGCAATGGACTGGTACTGGCAGGACCCAGACCGAGGTCTGAGGCTGATTTACTACTCAACGGTTGAAAAAGATGTTCAGAGGGGAGACGTAACTGAAGGCCACAGTGTCTCTCGAGAGGAGAAGGTGCTACTTCCTCTCACTTCCTCTCACTGTGAAGCTGGCGCACACCAGCCAAACAGGCTTGTACCTCTGTTCTGGAAGCGCACCACAGTGGAGCACGGCCACTGGCCACCTGCACGCACACCTGCTGCAGCCCTGCGGCCCCACTGTTGTAATCTTTCTAAACTCCCCCTCTGCCGAGTAGCCTTCCTGCACTCTCTGGATTTTTTTTTTTTTTTTTTTGCAATTTTTAAAAAAATTTTTCTTAATCCTTATTTATCGTTGAGAGACAGGGAGACAGAGCACAAGTGGGGGAGGGACAGAGAGAGAGGGAGATACAGAACCCGAAGCAGGATCCAGGCTCTGAGCTGTCAGCCTAGACTCAGGGCTTGAACTCACAAACCGTGAGGTCATGACCTGAGCCAAAGTCAGACACTTAACTGACTGAACCACCCAGGCACCCTCTCTCTGGATTCTTAATCAAGCACTCAAGAGAACAGACCCAGGGGATACACTTAATTCTGTGTGCCTCCCGGGTTTTAATCACTCCTTTTACATTTATCTGTCTTTTCTTGAGATGTTACTGTGTCCAGTCCCCTTTCTGAATGCAAAGGATACAGAATTGAATGGAAACACATCCTTTCTGCCAGGAGCTAATAGTCTAGGAAGAGAGTAATTAGAATAGAATAGAATAGAATAGAATAGAATAGAATAGAATAGAATAGAATAGGAGGGGTGGTATTGGGAGGTCATGAGGTCTGGGAGGAAAAAACCAAGAGATTTCAAAGACGCTGGCGATATTTTATTTCCGGAGTGGGGTTATTTGTTCAAGTGCTTATTGTATTGGTATGTTATCAAATTATTGGATATATATTCAATATCAGTGTTTTAATGTGGAGAAAACAACCTCATTGACCAATTGAAGGAGAAAGGAGAAGCCTATGGAAAGGTATACATTAAGCTGTTAACATTACTTCCCTAGAATGGGGATGGGGAGGAAGGAAGGAATTAAAAAGCAAAAATAGATCACAAGAAAAGAAGTGTACTACTTAAATTAAAGGTTGATAGAAAAATCAGAGGGGAAAATGAGAGGTTATCTCACAATAAATGAAAAGCCAAAACATACCAAAAATATCAAGAAGGTGAAATATTCTGCAAAGCAGTGTTTAGCCTCAGAATCACAAAAACAACAGTAACAAAACGGGCCTGTATTAAATGGAAAGATAATTAGATAATTAATCATCAAAAGCAATGCCCAGTCCTGGGTTAGAAACTGTGTTTAAATCCATGTAAAAGGGTTTTTTCAAACAGCTGCTAAACTCTGAATAAAAATTGGGTAGTAGATAAAATTAAAATGCATCGATAGTGAAAGATTATGAAAATTATATTAAGTTAATACAATTTTTTAAAAGGTTATACAACAGCGTTTACAGAATGATATACTTTTTATCAAAGAGAATGTACACATGCACGCAGAGTGGGGGAGGAAAGGAGAGATCTGGAAAGACGATCACTAAGGTGTTAACAGGCATCATCTTTGGCAGTCATGTGGTTTATCTTTGTTTTCTAACTTTCTAAAAAATAGATGTTGTTTCTGTTGGCAAAACTAGATATAAAATTTTTTTAAAGTGAATATTTCTAGGGGCTCCTGGGTGGCTCAGTCAGTGGAGCGTCCAACTCTTGATTTCAGCTCAGCTCAGATCATGATCCCACAGTAGTGGGATCGAGCCCCTCGTCGGGCTCTGTGCTGAGCCGGAACTTGCTTGGGATTCTCTCTCTCTCCCCCTGTGCCCCTCTTCCCCTGCTTGCACTTTCTCTCTCTAAAAAAAGAAAAAAAGACAAAGAGTAAATAAAATGAATATTTCTAAATGAATAAAACACAAACTGGGTATATTTACTGAGCTGGGATAAAAGCTTTCCTTCCGATGCCATGATGTGTTTTTGCTCATTGACACGAAGCAGTTTCATGATGATTATGAGTCTGCAAAGCAATCACGTCACAGGAAGGTTGTTGATGGAGCCTGAAAAAGCCTCATCCTTTTGCTACTCTGATGCCACCATGGGCTCAGGGCTCCTCTGCTGTGCAGCCCTTTGTCACCTGGGAGCCAGTGAGTCCTGAGCACAAAAGAAAAATCCAGTTCCCGCTTGTCAACTCCCAGCCCCAAGCTCTTCCCTCACAGGATCCCTCCTGGGCTTTGTCTACAGCTTCTGTGTCTTCTTCTTAAAGGCTGTCTTGATGCCAAAGTCACCCAGACTCCAGGACATCTGGTCAAAGGCAAAGGACAGAAAACAAGGATGGATTGTATCCCCGAAAAAGGACATACTTTTGTTTACCGATATCAACAGACCCAGAAAAAAAAGTTTAAGTTTTTTAATTTACTTTCAGAACGATAAAGTGCTTACTCAAATCGACTTGCTCAAGGAGCGATTCTCAGCTAAATGTCCCCCAAACTCACCCTGCAGCCTGGAAACCCGGTCCTCTGAACCAGGAGGCTCAGCACTGTACTTCTGCGGCTATCGCAGAGCGCGGAAGTGTTAGCTCCTCTTAGTGCACAAACTCGTCGTGGACCCCACCCAGGAAGCGGGTGGCGAATTTGGTTGAAAGGAAGCAACAAGTCAGCTGGAGCTAGCCTAAGCCACAGTGGCTTTAATACGAGGCTAAAGGATGTTCAGCAGCCATCAAGGAGTGATGGACAATTCTGGAAAAAAACACCACTTGGGCCAGGGGCTGGAATGACTGCCTCTCGGGGCTCACTTTTCTTCTTGTTTCGTCTACTTCATGTTCTTCTCTCCCTGTGTTCTGTCTTTCTCTTTTCTTCCAGTCCTCACGGTGGAAGCTGATGATGAGATGGTAACTGAAGGTCACGAGTTCAGTTGCCATCATTCCACCGCAATGCTACCGACCAGCTCACCTCGTTCTAAACCTGGGGTCAAATCCAGGGGAAACAATAGCCTGGTCATGATCCAACCACGAGCCTTCTCCTAGAGCATTCAACCTTTACCATGTGTGCATGCACGCATGTATTTAAAATCATGTAAATCTTTATTATGCATGCAATTCTGCCTTTTAGATGTTCCCCACTCAGCTCAGGTGAGTGAAACGCTTCATTCTTCTGTATGTACTTGTAGTCTGTTGCTTCTAAGTGAGTTACAGCGCTCCATGCCTGTTTCTCCGGGAATAGACCCAGTTTTCCTCTGATGTCATGCCAGCTTTGAGTATGCTTGTATACAACCCTTCCTGGACCTGTAGGATCATTTTATAGGATTGTACACCCAGAATCATGACTGCTGAGACACCGAGTACCATTTGTGTACATTATTTTCTGTATCTAGATACCATCAGAGGGCCTTGCAGCTTGGTGTATGAGTCTCAAATCTCACTTAAAAGTACATAAAGCTTCCCATATCCCCTACCCTCTTATGGCGTTATCCAGTTGTCTAGATTATTGGTCTAAGAAGGTAAAGAGATTCCAATCTCTCATCCACCCCCTTTCTCCTAGAACACCATCAGTGCTTACCTTAAAAATGCAGATGACAATTTAAGAAAAATAAATAAAACCAATAATTTAATAGGAAGAGAGAGAGAAGTTACTTTACACTCCTATACTATCAACTGGCAACAATCTAGAAAGCTGGATGATGGTCTCTCCCTCCCCACTTCTCCCATTTGCATTTTTTTCTGACTGCTAATGAATTTGAGCCCTTCCTCATTAGATGGTGGTCCTGGATTTCTGTTCTCGAAATGGTCTATTTGTATTCTTAGGCCATTTCTCTACTGAGAGTTCTGTATTTTTCTCAAAGGTTTGTAGATATCAGTCCCTTTTTTATTTTAGAATAAAGCTGAAATATCGCCTCCCTATATGGTGCACCCCTGTCTCAAACTTCAAAGAGCCAGTAGGTATGGAGAGAAACAGGTGGGTCTCCTCTGAGCAGGTGCACGTTACCTCCATTACATGAAAGACACTGCTATTTCTCCCCCATTGTTACTCCCATCATTGGGTATCACACAAACATTTCCAACCACTGCTGCCCCCCACACTGCTTACCACCCATCAACAACCTCCTTTCATCCAGAAATGAAAAGAAAATGCTTCACTCCATTCGGCTATGCTTTTTGCCCCCTGGAGTAAACCAAATGAATTTTTCTCCCTCTTTTTTCTAACCGGATTCTGCTGGCTGGTTACAGCAAGGAGCAGTAAAAATTCACACATTTTTCTTAAAGACTTAACATTTGTCCTCAGATTGTCTATTTCAGGACCAAATGCCATCCAGGGCAATCACCAATTTCATTGAGCTCTTGATATGATAGTTGATTCACATTAATTTCACCATTTTAAGTCACTGAGACATAAAAAGATTGGGAATTTTTTTTTAATTTTTTTTTCAACGTTTTTATTTATTTTTGGGACAGAGAGAGACAGAGCATGAACGGGGGAGGGGCAGAGAGAGAGGGAGACACAGAATCGGAAACAGGCTCCAGGCTCTGAGCCATCAGCCCAGAGCCCGACGCGGGGCTCAAACTCACGGACCGCGAGATCGTGACCTGGCTGAAGTCGGACGCCCAACCGACTGCGCCACCCAGGCGCCCCGAGGATCAGAACCTTAAAAGTGCAATAAACAATGTCATAATTATATGACCTTAATGAGAATAACAGGAATTTGGCTTCAAGTCAGAACAGACAGTTGTTACCATATTTGCCTACATCTAGAAGCTACTGTAAAGCTTGATGGAATTTTTTAAGGCAGCTCTCGGGCATCAGGCAGCAGGCAGTGGAGGGCCATCATCAGAGAGAGGAGGGAAGATGAAAGGGGGGTCATGATTGCCCCAGGTCTGTGCATTGGAACAGCTTCTAAACTGCAGCACGAGAGCATGGAACCCAAGCAGAGCAACATCAGGGAGACAGAGAGCAGAGTTCAGGGCTGAGCTGCTGTAGGGAAGGAAAATGGCAGACAGAGGGCTCCAATATTGCCCTGGGGTCAAACACCAAATAGCAGACACTTAGAGAGCCTCAGGGAAGCCTGACAGAGAGCAGGGCTGGAGATTCCGGCTGCCACACAGTCCAGGGGTCCATGTGAATCCTGACCAGCCAGAGAGGAGCGATCCCACTGAATCCCCTGGGAATACACTTGGCACCTCAAGTCTGGGGGTCACACTTCAAGAAGGGGGCCACCCAGGTCCAAGAGCAAGAGCCATTCTACAACTGCCCTAACAAACTTCAGCAAGCCTCCCTGGGAGCTAGCTGATCTGTCAATAAATTAAATGGCTTCTAGAGAAAAATTGCATAGCACTCGCTAAGTAAAGGCAGGAAGAAAGGAAGAAAGAAAGAAAGGAGAAAGAAAAATCTAGACTCTCAACCATGCAGCATGCACAATTTCAGTCATGCAACGAAAAAGTACTAGACATGGAAAGAAATGGGAAAATATCCCCCATACATAAAGGGAAATGGGCAATGGAAACCAACCCTGAAATAACACAGAAATTTCAGACAAGAGATTTTAAATAATTATTATTATAGAAATATGTTCCAGGATTTACAGGAAACTGTGTTCATAATTTGATCAATTGATAAAAGTGATTAACCCATAGCAGTCAAGACAAAAGGGGGAAAGACACAAATTCCCATATCAATGATGAAAAAGAGAATATCTCCATAAACACAACAGACCTTAAAATAATAGAATATCATATATAAGTATTACAACTAGACGAAATTACCTGAAAAACACAAACTTACCAAACTGATTCAGGGTGGAATTAGAAATGTAAAGAAATTGAATTACTTATCAAAAACATCCCCTCAAAGGAAACTACAGACTCAGATTCATTTCTTGGTGAACTCTGGCAAACATTTAAGGGGGAAAAATATCATACCAACTTTACAGAAACTTGTTTTAGAAAATAAACTAAACTAGGGGCGCCTGGGTAGCTCCGTCGGTTGAGCATCCGACTTCAGCTCAGGTATGTGAGCTTCATCTCACGGTCCGTGAGTTCAAGCCCCGCGTGGGGCTCTGTGCTGACAGCTCAGAGCCTGAAGCCTGCTTCCGATTCTGTGTCTCCCTCTCTCTCTGCCCCTCCCCTACTCATGCTCTGTCTCTCTCTGTCTCAGAAATAAATAAAAACATTTAAAAAAAAAAAAAAGAAAAGAAAAGAAACTAGAACTACTAGTTTAGAACTACTTCACAACTCATTATGTGAAGCTAGCAAAAACCTGATGCCAAAATCTGGCAAAGATATCGCAGAACAATATTTTTATGACCGTAGATGAAAAAAAAATCCTTTTCAACATATTAACAAATCAAATCCAAATGCATATACATATGGATGTGTGTGCATATGTGTATATCCATACATAGTGGTAATACATCATGACCAAGTAGGTTTATTGTAGGAGAATTATTAGCAGAATCATGAAGAATAATCATTTGATCATCTTTTTTTTATTATTTTTAATGTTTATTTTTGAGAGAGACAGAGCATGAATGGGGGAGAGGCAGAAAGAGAGGGAGACACTGAAGCTGAAACAGGCTCTGAGCTGTCAGCACGGATCCTGTCGCAGGGCTCAAACTCACGAACTGTGAGATCATGACCTGAGTCAAAGTCAACGCTTAACCCACCGAGTCACCCAGGCGCCCTTCATTTGATCATCTTAATAGATGCTGAGAAAAATCTGACAAAATCCAGTACTCGTTCAAAGTAAGCACTCTTATCAAACTGGTAAACAGAATTTTCCCAGTCTGTTGGAGGTGATCAACAAAAAAAACACAGCGAACGTCCTGTTTAATGGTTAATATTGAACACTTTCCTCTTGTGGTTGGATTAAGCTACGATGTTTACTCTCACCACTTTTCTTCAACATTAGATTGGGGGTCTTAACCAGACCTTGTGACAAGTGAAAAAAAAATAAGAGAAAAAAAAATAAAAAGTCCTAACTATTGTAAAGGAATAAATAAAATTATGATTATTTTCAGTTCACATGGTTGTGTATATTAAAAACATTAGGAACTCAATAAACAACAGCTAGAAATAATTAGTGAATGTAGCAAGACAAGACACATCGTCAATATAAAAAAAAATCAAGTGTTTTTATGCTAATCGCAAACAACTGAAAAAGAAATGTTAGGAGACAATACCATATACGATAGTAAGAATAACAGGAATAAATTTAACAAAAGATGTTCAGTGAACAACTACAAAACATCACAAAGTGAAATTAAAGAAAATATTAAAAATGGAAAGATGTATCATGTCTATGGATTGGAAATTTCAGTGCATTAAGATAGCAGTTTTTGCAACAAATAACATTGGAACAATTGGATGATCATGTAAAATGAAATATACTTGACTGATACCTCATCCCATAAACAAAAGTCAATTTGAGATGGGTCATAGACCTAGTATAAAATCTGTAATTACACACCTTCTGGGAGAAAACAGGAAAACATCTTTGTGAGTTTTCTTACAACACAGAAAGCACTAACCAGTTGTAAAAATTCTTTGTGCCCAAGGATGTGTCTACAGATCAATAATTCACAAATGAGAAGAGAGCTTCCAGTGTCCCTAGGATCACCCCCAGGAACACACAGCATGTTGTGAAAAGCAGCGTGTGGGCAGAGACTGAGAGATGTGTGCTCTGCCTGTGGTGAGGGATGGGTCAGAGGAGAAGTGGGTTGTAAATAAGATTTAAGAGCCATAAGAGCCATCCCAGAGGAGGGGGAATACTGGTCCGTGCCATCAAGGACCATCTGGGGTGTGCAGAAATTGGAGTGTCTTTTTTAATTCTGTTCCCACCCAGTTATGTGTCTCCTGTGTTCCTTCCTCTGATGATGGTCGTTCACTCCTCCTCTGGCACAGATTCTGCTCCCAGTACGATGTATGTTTCTCTTCTCTTTGCCACGCGTCTGCACACTTCTCCCGTCAGACTCCACTAGCCTTCAACAGACAGGACCCCCGAAAACAGTTTACATTCACCTCCCAAATCTCTCCCACTCCAGTCACTGCCCACAGCAGGCGGGGAGGGGGAGCAGCAAAGCAGCATGTTTATGTTAAGAATTGCAGATTCGGGTGATGATTTTCCCACTAAGGACAAACCCAAATGACAATCATTCTTACAATTGTCCTGTTTATTTTAATCAAGCCCCTGGATAAGCAATTTATTGGGGGGGAAACCCCAAGTTTCTATGGATATGATTAATGAAGAACTCTATCCAGAAAGAGAGAGAAGGGAGAGAACACTGGAATATGTCATAGAGAACGTGTACTCTGGCTGCAAAATGTGCCTGCGTACTTCTGAATAAAGCAATGAGTATTCAAAATAACAGGCAAGAGAGAGAAATGGTGGCAAATGAACAAGAGAGGCCATGAGTTGGTAATTATTGAAGCCAGGTAACGTGGGGGTACGGGGAGGCTCATTGTATCATGACAGCATCTGTTTTATACATGTTATAAATTTTCGTAATCAAAAGAGAAGCTATTAAAAAGGAGACGTTCCTGATGTGATATACAGCCGAACCGATTAGTGTAGGAGGCTCTGGTATATCCCTGGATAAGGAACAAGGAGAGGCACAGACCTGGAGGGGCAAAGAAGATTAACTGATCACATCAATATTTCACATGATCTTTGTGGTTCCGCTATCTTTGTTTTGTTTTTTTTTTAATATGAAATTTATTGTCAAATTGGTTTTCGTACAACACCCAGTGCTCATCCCAACAGGCGCCGTCCTCAATGCCCGTGGTTGTGCTGTCTTTGTATTTGTCGTAATGAAATACTGAAGACTTTCCTCCTAAAGTCAGGAACAATTTATGTTGAGCTAAAATTACCTCTTCACGAAACTCTTTTCAGTTCATTCAAATGTGAGGGAAGGTGTTAAGTATTCTCTAAAGCGTATACCCACATTAAGAGAATACCTTCCTACAATTAGCCTGTATTTTCCATAAAGATCTGTGCCCAGGAAACATTGACCAGAACAAGAGCACCATTGAAGAGCAATGTAAATTTGGACCCAAGTTAATAGTGCTGGTCCCCTAGGAAAAGACAAAATTCTCAAACTTTATGGTGAATATGTTCAAATTGCATAGCCTACCTAGACCTGAGTGAGAAAAAAAATGAATAAATGCAGAAAAGAAAGAAAGAAAGAAAGAAAGAAAGAAAGAAAGAAAGAAAGAAAGAAATGTTACAGTGTCACAACCTCCACAGGAACTAGTTTCTCTTTATGTGAAAGGAATCTGGATTTACTCCATAGCCTATTCCACGGGGATGAGGGCACGCCCTTGAGCTACTGAAATAGCTAAGACTAGTCTCTGGTCGGTGGCAGAGAAGAAGGAGGAAGAGAAGAGGGGGGAGTCGAAGAGTTTCAACATCCTCTGGTAGGACCCCCAGTAAGTAAACCAAGGCACCACCTGCCTGAGTAATAAGGGAGCGAAGGTAAGGCCCGGTGGGGAAAGGGGTGTGGCTGCATCGTTCTCCAAGGCCAGATAAGCTGTGAGGGGCCAGGACATCACTGACCGAATTTACCCATTTCCTATCTCCGTGCCCTGTTTCCCCCACACTCCAAGTTGGAAACACCTCCATCTTGCCTCTCCCCACCATGGGCCTCTTCTTGCTCCTGTGCTGTGTGGCCTTTTGTCTCTTGGGAACAGGTGAGTTTGGGAAGCATAGGGAAGTCCTTACATCTCCCAGGTCCTGGCTGAAGCTTTTCCCTTGAGCCTGTGGCAAGAGGACTCTTCCTGAGCTCTGGCTCCAGTTTCTGTCTTGTTTTCTCACAGGCTCCGTGGATGCTGGCATTACCCAGACCCCAAGGAATGGGATTATAGAGACAGGAAAGAGCATTGTACTGGAGTGTTCTCAGACTATGGATCATGCCTATATGTACTGGTATCGACAAGACCCAGAACTGGGGTTACAGCTGGTCTACTTATCCTACGGTACCGACAATATTAACAAAGGAGAGGTCTCCAATGGGTACAGTGCCTCTCGAAAGGAGCAAGAGAAATTCTACCTGTTCCTAGAGACTGCCATTCCCAAACAGACAGCTCTTTACTTCTGCGCCACCAGAGACTTTCACAGTGCTTCCTGGCCACCTGCTTTCTATACAGAAAGACAGGCACATTTGCTCAGAGGGGCACAGAAGGCTTCCCCCGTGTGAGATGTGGGGATCTTTAGAGGTCTCAGTAGTTCTATGCTCCATGTGCCTCAATCTAAGCTTGAGGCCACATTAGATCAATGTCCCCAGGCCATGGGGTGACTGAAACCACAGGCTGGACTGAACCTATCTCCCTGCCCACTGACACTCTTTATGAATTCTAGTGGGGCTAGCCTGATAGTGTCATTCTAGAATGAACCTGACATTTGTCAATACCACCATGATTTTCTGTTTTTCTTTTTCTTTTACTTTCGGGTGTGGTGGGGAGAGGAAGAGAGAGAGGGAGAAGAAGAGGGAGAGGGAGAGGGAGGGAGGAAGGGAGGGAGGGAGAGAGAGAGAGAGAGAGAGAGAGAGAGAGAGAGAGAGAACCCTAGGCAAGCTCCATGCTTAGCAAGGAGCCTGATGCAGGGTTCAATCCCACGACCCTGGGATCATAACCTGAGCTGAAATCAAGAGTTGTACGCTCAACCAACTGAGCCACCCAGGTGCCCCCACCATGATTTTCAATAAGAACATCTCTTATTAGCTCAAACACAATGTGGTTTTTCATGGTTCTTTTGCCTTTGTCTCTGCCCACTTTGCACTGTGCCCCTCTCCACTCTGTTCCTACCAACTGCCCCTTCCTCCTGCTGTCCCCTTCTCTGTCCTGGTTCCTCCAAGTGCCAGCCATTCTTCAGCTCTGTATTTGAGTGCCTTTAGACCAGGAACAAACCGACTACCTTGTTGTCTAAAACTTCATCCTAAATAAATTTCATTACTATTTAAATCTGACTCAGAAGGTGAAGTTGGTCAAGTACCAGGACTGGGATCTAGAAAAGTTATCTTTCATCCACTGCCCCACATGTGGATCTCTGCTGAGAATAATCTTAACCTGCAGGAGCAGATAGACCGTGTCATTATCTGGATGTACTGGATCCCCCCAAAATGTGCCTTCTCCCCAGCATGGAGCCAAAGCTCGGAGCTTGGAGATTCCTCTTTCTCTCAAAGGCCCTGGAATAAGCCTCCAGCCCCCTGCGGAGGGGACCCTCCTGGGAGCCAGCGAACTCCCGGCACAAAAATACTCAATCAAGGGCTCCATAGCATAAAACCTGCCTAAGAATCAAATTGAGGACTTTCTTATGTGCTTTGTCTCTGTACTCCACGAGCCTCAATTATTTTGGCAAAAGAATCCATGACTCAGTGACAGTTCACTCAAAGAACCCAAGTTATTTCATTTTCTACATGTTCTGATCTGAGAAGAATGTCACACCTTTTTAAAAAAAAAAAAAATCTCCTGTATGAGTTCTAGCTCATCTGCTTTCCCTTTAAAAGGTCAGTTTGCTAGAGTTTTGTTCTCTGCTTTCTATGCACACTTCATCGAAGCCTCATTCTGTAATAATAATTCTTCTCTCATAAACTATTAACTGTACCCTTTAATTATTTACTAGATATCTCTAGTAGATTTTCCTAGGACTTTTTCTTCTGCCTTCTTTTCCCCTTAGTATAGATATCCATCCTTAACCTTCCCACTCATGATCATGACAACTTTTTCACAGGTTCCAAACTGGTGGACTCAACTGTCTCCTGGACCTGCTCTACATTTCAAACTCAAGTGATTTACTGCTGAATTTATCGTCCCCTCTCCCCTACATGCACCCATTCTGGTCCAAACCCTGTGTTTCTTCCCAGTCTTAAACCACCATTCTAGATTCCTCCTTCCATAAGCTCTCATTAAATCCATTTGCAAATCCATTACTTCTGTATTTCATATTGTCATAGGTTTGGTTTTCTAGAAAGCAGACTTCATTAGGGGAGATCAGTGTTCGGTGGGTTATTAGAAAATGTCGTTGATTGATGGGGGGTGGGAGGGAGAGGTGGGTGGGTGATGGGTATTGAGGAGGGCACCTTTTGGGATGAGCACTGGGTGTTGTATGGAAACCAATTTGACAATAAATTTCATATATTGAAAAAAAATGCCGTTGTGATCAACATAAGTAGAAGGGAAAGAAGGAAGGATGGACTGAGGAAGAAGCCGGGCTGTTCTGCAACCTTAGCAAAAGCCTTAGCTGAGCCATAGGGTGGCCCTGAGAACCACCCGAGGTGGAGGTGAGGGGGCCAGGTCTTATACCCCACTCTCCTTGCAACAATGTCAGTGTGAATGTGTTGCCCTGAGAAAGGGCACGCCCGCAGGCGGTGGGGACGGCTGAGACCATTCATAAAGAGGGCCGTCAGCCAGCAGCACCCCTAATGGGTGGGGAAACTGTCCTTCACACCTGAAGGGAGATACAGGGGACACGTCAGTCTTCAATACACATGTTTATCTGATTCAGCTGCTCCTTTCCTTCCTTGGCGCTTCTACTCCAGTGCAGACTTTCATCATCCACTTCCCAGAAAAAAACCTCGGTGCCCTTCTTGACGGTCTATCAGCCTCTTACTTCCTCTGCTTTACTCGGTCTTAGATGTTGCCACCAGCCTGATTGCATGTGGCATTCTTCACACGGTACACAAAGCCTTTCATGAAAAGATCTGTGTCCGAAAATGCAGCCAAATCATCCATGTTCCCTTCAGCCCTTTAGACTCTAGCTCAGCTGAAACACCTTACATTTCCCTGACGAGGCCAAGGCCAGTTGGACAACTGTACCTTTGCAAATGTTCCCTCTCATCCGAGATGGACTTACTTCTTCGCTGCTGGCTCACTCCTGCACAGCCTTTAATTCTTAGCTCAGAGATGAGCTTATCTGTAACAGCTATTGTGATTCCCGTGGACAGAGAAGATTCAGCTCTTATCCCTTCCAGATACTATACTTATTGTATTCTAGACTGACTCTCACCGAGTCTATGTATTCTCTAGTTTAAGAGTGATGTCCCTCCAGGAGTGCCTGCGTACTCAGTTGGTTTCAGAGTCTCTCATTTTTGGCTCAGGTCATCATCTCATGGTTTGTGAGATGCCCCGCATTGGCCTCTGTGCTGACAGCACAGGACCTGCTTGGGATTCTCTCTCTCTCCCCTCTCTCTGCCCCTCCCCTGCTCACACTCTTATCTCTCTCAAAAATACATAAATCAACTTAAATTTTTTTTTGAAAGAAGACTGATGTCCCTCCAATTTTATATCCCTAGAACTGTGTATAATGTCTGACTTAGCAAAGGAAAGATGGAAGAAAAGAAGGGAGGGAGGAAGGAAAGAAAAATAGACTCAAATACGTCTTCCAAGTAGTTCTTTGGGATTTTCTTGCAAGCAGCACGTTTTCTGAGTTCTGGGGCATGTTTACTTAAGTCCACCACACTCCCCACCTACAAGTCCTCTCAAAAGAAAGAAAATAAGTTTGGTTAAGCATAATGCTAGAGGAAGACTAAGAACATTGGAAAATGAGAGAAGGTGCTTTACTGGACCCAAAGTATGGAGGCATACATAACAATTTCTTTGATCGTTGCTGTGACCTTCCTTGTTGACACTGAGAAATTCTCAGCAGCTGCTCCAGACACTTCCTGAACTATGCCAGGAAGGTGGGCCATGCATGGATTATTCCTGCCCTGGAAACGAGGGCTGGAGAGTCATCTCTGCCTTCAAATACTCCTTCATTCGAGTGGGACCCGAGCCTCTCATATCTGCCCCAGCCCAAGACCTGCCCCAAGTTCTTCTGTCTTTCTTTAATTCCTTCTGTGAGAATCAGATTTTACACCCAGTTACTGCTGGCGTCTTCATCCGTTCATCACTCATTCTTAAATCTTCACACTTAGAACAACTTGGGGCCTCCCCCCTTCCTATTTCTTTAAAATTCATCAGAAAACCCTTCCCAAATCTCTAAGTGTTTATTCATCCTTTTGACATTTTTTTTCAGCAGGGGGCAGTAAAATTTCATTATTATTTTTTTCTTCCTAGATGCTACCTATTAAGGCAAGACCAGCTTTCAAAGTAAAAGCAAAGACCGAATGTTGTTCAATTTTAATGATCACCCTTGTCTAAAGGAAGGCTTTCGCGGACAAGAAGATGTCAGGGTTTGGTAAGTCAAAATTGGTATATTCTTTTGGGATGTATGAGAGACCAAGAGTGAACACGAGTGTGCAGTTGTCATACATAAAATACATAAAGACCAGGGGCACCTGGGTGGCTCAGTTGGTTAAGCATCTGACTCTTGATTTCAGCTCAGGTCATGATCTCACGATATCACAGTTCATGAGTTCAAGCCCCACATCAGGCTCTCGCTGACAGTGTGGAGCCTGCTTGGGATTCGCCTTCTCTTCCTTTCTCCCTGCCCCTCCCCTGCTCATGCTCAAGCTCTCTCTCTATATATATATATCTCAAAATAAATATATAAACTCAAAAAAATGCATAAAGTCTGAAGAGGTCATCCGTCAGCTCTAAATCCCGGGTCAGCAGCAGCTAAGCAAGATTTTGAGTGACTGTCACCTGTGAATCCCAGTGAACCAGGGCAAAAAGAGGCAGAGGAAGGGGGAAGGGGTCCTGGGATTAATCTTTGTGACTCATGACTGAAGCTACAGACTTTTCTGTTGAAAACAAATGGGGGAAAGAGGACAGTACTTGGTGTGGATGCTGTTTACTGTGACAGCACCCAAGATATTTTAGACAGTGTTACCAAAGCATGTATTAGAAAGAACTGCAGGTCTGAATTTTCTATTCTATCATGATTGATGGTGCAGTGAAGAGAAAGATGAACTTGATAAAATGGAGCCTAAGTTGATAAAGTCAGCAAAATCTGAACCCCAAGTCCATGAGAAACAAGACCAAGAAAGCAATGTAATTAGCACCTGACAATGACCGTACGTTTTTCGGAGAACTCAGCACATGTCGCTTGCCGCCCTAAGCCCTTCCCACGTGTGACCTAAATGTGTTCCCTCATGTAATCCTCCCAACATGGTCTCTTGTGCCCTGTCTGATCCAGCCACCCTGTTCTCTGGGCCCTGGTTTTGAGCTCTTCTCTCAGCTTTGCAGCATCCATTCCAGCTCATCCTTCAGCTCACCCCAAACAATCCTTCCTTTCCCGACCTTCCCAACTAGATCACATCTTCCTGTTGTGGCCTTTCAAAGCTCTGCAGTCCTCCCTTTCGTAGCTTGTGATATGGTTGCAATCTAATGTTTTGCAAAAAGAGTAGAGACGTAACATAAACCAGCAAAGCATCAAGCCTACTTGGCATGAGAAAAGTAAACAGAAATATCAGTCCTTTGATAGGTAAAGGGAGACAGATGACACCGCTATGTCAACAGGATGGCTGTCGGGCCCAGATGATCTGCAGGGACTGTGTTGTCACGTGGTGACTTCATCAAGAGCCCACCCCTCTTCCCCAGAACTGGGAGACACCCTTCCTGCCCTAACTGTGCCATGGCTGTCAGGCTCTTCTATTACATGGCCCTTTACC
The DNA here is from genome assembly GCF_014898765.1 of Herpailurus yagouaroundi. Classification (NCBI taxonomy): domain Eukaryota; kingdom Metazoa; phylum Chordata; class Mammalia; order Carnivora; family Felidae; genus Herpailurus; species Herpailurus yagouaroundi. The sequence continues at coordinate 5,859,303 of NW_024412391.1, read as the reverse complement.
TTCTGGGTGCTGGTAAGTCACTGACACAGATTTCTTTAAAATCAGAAAGAAACATTTTCCCCTGTTCTGGCTTTGAACCTGGTTCCAGCATCAAGGTCCACCTGGGACCCTGTCGTCAATTTGTGTCTCCTTTTCTCAGGTCTCGTGGATGCTAGTGTCTTCCAGACCCCAAGACACTATGTTTCAGGAACAGGAAAGAAGATTACTCTGGAATGTTCTCAAACTATGGGCCATGAGAACATGTACTGGTATCGTCAAGACCCAGGAAAGGCACTACAGCTGATCCATTATTCGTATGGTATTAATACCACGGAGGAAGTAGAGGCCTCCTCTGGATCAACCGTCTCTAGAATAAGGAAGGAGCATTTTCCCCTAACACTAGAGTCCACCAGCCCCTCACAGACATCTCTGTACTTCTGTGCCAGCAGTGAATCCACAGTGCTACACAGGCACCGACAGCCTGCATAAAAAAGTGAGGAAGCCCCACCTTAACCTCATCTGAAACTACAAAAGCCACCGAAGATTTTCCCAGACTCCTCGGCCCTGAGAAGACAGTGCAGTCTGAATGACGGTGTGGGTAGAAAACTAACCCTGGGTCAGTCTCTACGAAGATGGGGAATGGACAATTCCGCATTCGAGGACTGACTTGTCCCCTGCGTTTTTATTCAGTCTAACTAGAGGTTCATTACTTCTGTGGATTGTTTCAAGAAACAAACTTTTAGTTCCATGGATTTCCTCATTGTTTTTCTGTTTTCTGTTTATTTGACCCCAAATGGGATCTTTATTATTCCTTCCCTATTCTTACTTTTGGTATACTTTTTGCTTCTCTTTACAGTTTCTGAAGGAAGAAATTTAGCTTAGAATACAGACCTTTGTTTTTTTTTATTCTCTAATGTAGCCATTTAATGCTATAAATATTCTTTTAATCACTACTTCATTCCATGTGATTTCATATTTTATATTTCTTTCTTCAGTTAAAAAATATAATTTTCTTTGAGATTTCTTCTGTAATCCATGATTCATTTAAGAGTATGTTGTTAAATTTCCAAGTATTTGGGAATTTTCCAAATTTCTTTCTGTTGTTTATTTCTAAGTAATTTGATCTGAGAAGATACTTTGCATTCTCTCGATCCTTTTATATATGCTGAGATAATTTTATGGCATAATATGTGGTCTATATTGGAAAACATTCTATACATTCTTGAAAAGAATGCATATTCTTTGGTCGTTGAGTAGAGTGTTCTAAAACCATCAGTTAGATCAACTTGGTTGATAGTGTTGTTCAGTCTCTTTACACTGACTTGTTCTCTGTCTAGTTGGTGCAATCAATTTTTGAAGGTAGAGGGGCACCTGGGTGGCTCAGTCAGTTGAGCGTCCGACTTCGGCTCAGGTCATGATCTCGCAGTACGTGAGTTCGAGCCCCGCATCGGGCTCTGTGCGACGGCTCAAAGCCTGGAGCCTGCTTCGGATTCTGTGTTTCCCTCTCTCTATGCCCCTTCCGCACTCATGCTCCGTCTCTCTCTGTCTCTCAAAAATGAATAAACATTAAAAAAAAATTTTTTTTTTAATTTTTGAAGGTAGAGTATTGAAACCACCAAGTATAGTTTTGATATGTTCATGTCTTCTGTCAGTTTTTACTTCATGCATTTTGGAACTCTGTTGCTATGTGTCAGGAGACACCCCAGTGTTGCCCATGCAAATGCTCTTTACACAAAAATGGACTAAATTTAGAAATTTATAGGATGCCACCAACATTACCAATATACGCAAAGTGGGAATCTCAGAAAGAGAGGAGCAAGAGAAAGAGGAACAAAGAATTCATAGCCAAAAATTTCTCTAGTCATTGAAAACATTAATCAAGAGAATCTAGAAACTTAATGACTCTTAAGTACAATAAACACAGAGATACTCATCTAGACATTATAGTCAAACTTCAGAAAGCCAAAATACACAGAGAAAATATTGAAATCAACCAGAGAAAAATGACTCATCATGTGTAGGAGACCAGCAATATGGCTGAAATGATGGAGGTCAGAAGATAGTGTGACATGCAGCAAGAAACAAACAAAAGTCGCCAAGAATTCTATACCCAACAAAGATACCCTTTGGAAACAAAGGTGAAATAAAGACATTCCCAGGTAAGCAAAAAATAGGAGATTACTAGTTAGCAGTTACAGTTGCCTTACAGAAAAATCTTAGGGCCATCAGGCTGAAAGAAAATGACACTGACAGTACCTTGAATCCATAGGAAGAAATAAAAAGCACCTGAAAAAGTCAATATAAAGGGAATGATAGGTAGGTAGGTAGGTAGGTAGGTAGACAGATAGATATAGATTGATAGATAAACACAAAAGCAGAAGCTAATGAGGTAGAAAATTTTGAAACAGTAGAACTAAGAAATACATAATAAGTTCTTGGGAAAAATAGAAAATTGCTTGTCAACTAAAAGACAGGGAGAACAAATATACTAAATAAGGAATGACAACGGGAAATCATCAAAATAGAGTACATTTTTAAAAACAGTATTTTGTACAATTCTCCACAAATAACTTCAAAGCCTAAATGAAATGGATCACATTTTAGGAAAATGCAGTCTAACAAAACTGACTCTAATGCAGATAGAAAGTCTAAGCAGAACAGTGGCTAATGGCCCTAAGAGAAATACGTGCACCATCACCATCCCAGCAACAAAGCAGCCCCCAAAAAATGAAAGGTGGGAAGAGAGTTTATGGGGCATTTAGCAGCATGCACATTCCCAGAATCACATTCCCTGCAACTTTCTCCTTTACTGGAAGCAAACTGGTAGCCAAAGGAACAGAAATCGCTACAACAGAAATATCAGTTGGATGAAGTATTTACTATAAACAGAAATGTTTACATGAGGACAAAATTCTTCAGAATTCTATCCTAATTCTCATAATAAGAGCCCAACCTGGTTAACAAGGATGCTTCGGCATGATAAGAAAGTACTTGGAATCACTTCAGACTTGCTAAAGGCTGAAGATACTTGTTTAGAAATAAGAAATAGGAGGCACGTGGGTGGATCAATCAGTTAAGCAACCAACTTTGGCTCAGGTCACGACCTCGCAGGTTCATGAGTTCAAGCCCCGCGTTGGGCTCCATTGCTGACAGCTCAGAGCCTGGAGCCTGCTTCAGATGCTGTGCCTCCCTGTCTCTCTGCCCCTCCCCTGCTCACATGCTGTCTCTCTCTCTCTCTCTCAAAAATAAATTAAAAAATTAAAAAATATAGTTAGAAAGAAAGAAAGAAAGAAAGAAAGAAAGAAAGAAAGAGAGAAAGAAAAGAGATCCACCAAGAATTTAGAAAGAAAAAATTGGGCTTGAGCAAGCCATCTGCCGAAAGTATGCTCAAGGTTTGCAGCAAGAATAGACAGAGTTAGCCTAGGACACCAGAGAGTAAAGAATATTTTGCATTTCAGGCAGATGGAGATAGCATACTAAGTGTGCTTTTAGTTTTAGAAGTTAGAGTAAATTGAAAAATAATTCCTGAAGGCATAAGACTCCAGTCAAACTCTTACGAGAGAAAGAGAAGGAGAGAGAGAGAGAGAGAGAGAGAGAGAGAGAGAGAAAGAGAGAGAAACCTTGAGAAATTCATTATTAATAGTTGAAAATACAGGTTTTGGAATTCGACTTACCTGGCCACTTCCTAGTTTTACCAAGGTGCTGAGCCTCTCTAAAGACATTTCCTAGTCTATAGAATGGAGTCAGTAATATATATCTCCCAGAGTTTTTATTTAGTCGAGAAAACGTGCATGGACTGCCTAACGCAACCCCCAGCACAAAAATTTGACTCAATAATAAATGATGATGTTAGTAGCGGTAACATCAGTAGCAGCGCTTCTAGTTAACCATTTTGCGAGCTCGATCTTAATGAGTGGGTACTTTATACGGGGCTTTGTTACAACCTCTTAACGTTTGAATTTTAACCCATTCGATCTTCACAGCATCTCCACGAGGCACACGCTTTCATTGGCACGAATTAGTGACAGTAAAATTAAGTCATGAAACGGTTCGTTTGCTCACCTACGATGAAAGTAAGCGGTGGAACCGGTATTCGAATCCAGGCAGTTTCCCTCTAGAGCCTTCTATAGTAACCGCTAACCTAGAGGCAGTAGTGGTCGTCAAAGAATGCTGGCAATGAAAAACTATGTCTGTGGCAGAAAGAACGCAAAGGAATAGCATGTATAAACCCAAAAGAACAACCACGTCTCCCCATCTGAATTGCCCAGAGGAGTGGAGCCTAGCTGGGTGATGCTCTGTGATGGGAAGGAAGGACTCCATTTCTGCAGGATCTGGGACCATGGGTGCGGGTGGGACAGTGACATCACAGGCAAACCACCTACAGGCTGACGAGAGCTGGAAGATGACACGTCCCTTCTTTTATCATGTCTTGGGGAGCGGGCTCCTCTGAGGAACCAGCTTTTTGTCTCCTGGGAGCAGGTGAGGTCATGCAGTGCAAGGAAAACTCACACACTGGGATTTCTAGGCTCTGGCATAAACCTTATTTTTTTTTTCATGGCCAAACGACCTTCCTGGTGGACCCTGCCTATCACTTCTGCCTCCTTCTCTCCCAGGTCACTTGAATACTCAGGAAATCCAGAATGGGGGGGGGGGGGGGGCGGGGAAGCTTTTGTTTGAATGTCTTTAGGACTTTGCTTGTAACAGAATGTTCTGGCGTGACCAAGTCCCAGGGTTGCGGCTACAGCTGATCCACAGCTCACTTGCTGCTGGCCGCACCGAAGAAGATTCCCTGATGCATGCAGTGCCTCCTGGAAGAAGGAGGAGGTTTCTTCAGGCCCTGGACCCATCTTTGCACTCTGTGCTAGCATTCTATGACGATCCACAGCCACCTCCTCAGGTGGCCCAGAATTTGAGAAAAAAAAAAAAATCTTCCTAGAAATAGCGTTAAACGGCGGAAAGCCACATCTATGACATTGGAACTTCAGTTCATCTGTGGTGACTCACATCCCACAATTTCCCTAAAATGTTTTTTCCCCAGGCAAGCAGTTTTGAGAGCAGTTACGAGGTCACCCAAAGGGATCCTCAACTACCAGTGCCTGCAAAGTGTTTGTCCCCACTGGTAAACCTCTGGTAAAACAAGTTCCTACAACAGATCCAGACCACCTCTGAGCATGTTCCAGGCACCTACCAGATTTTCCTGTGTTTGTGCACCTTTTCCTGTTCCGTTCCCTCCACCACAACCTGCTCACAGCCCAGGAAACACAGGCGTTATGGGGAAAGCATGCCGAGATTATATGGTGGAAATTCATGGAAATGAAGACATTAAGCCTGGCTAAAATCAGAGTACTTTTACAGTAAAATTTCAAGCTGCAGAGAGAGGTACCATGGTTTCCCACGAGGAAGTGAGTTTCCAGACAAGTGTTTGGAGAAAATCCTCAAGGGTTCATGCAACACTGCTCAACTCACAATAAGGGTCTGGTAAAAATTCTAATGCTTTTATTTGATTTTATTTTTTATTTGAGAGAGAGAGAGAGCACACTACTGGGGGAGGTGCAGAGAGACAGGGGGACACCCAGCAAGCCTGATGTGGGGCTTGAACTCATGAACCATGAGATCACAACCTGAGCCGAAGTTGGACGCTCAACTGACTGAGCCACCCAGGTGCCCCAGGTCTGGTAAAAATTCTAAAAACACGAACCCACCATATACGATATACCAAAGGATATATCGTATAAGGGAAATTAGAACTCATAGAGGTAAAAAAACCAAAAAACAAAAAAAACCTGCCACGCTAATGCTTTAAGAGAACCTCATACATGATTGTGTGACCTAAATGAAGGAAACCAACCACATTCTATTAAGCCTAAGAGGAGGAGGGTGTGGTCCATGTGGTCCATTCCACATTCTATTAAGCCTAAGTGAGGGAGGAGGGTGTGGTCTCCGGCCAGGAAGCAGCTGGAAAAGTGTGGGCCTCAGAGACTAAGTTCATCACAGCACCAGACCGCACCGTTCATCAGGTCCTGCTATGAGCACCAGGTTCCTCTGCTGTGCTGTCCCTTGTCTCGTCAGAGTAGGTGAGTCCTGGGCACCTGTCACCGTCTTCCCAGGCTCCACCCAGAGAACGTGTTTTCAGGACGGTAGCATCAGTCTCCCCTCCCCAGGCTCTGCCTTTATTTGACCACTTTTTTTTTTTCTGCCACAGGCCTTAAGGATGCTGTAGTCACACAGTTCCCAAGACATAAGATCTTGGGGACAGGAAAGAAATTAACCCTCCAGTGCACACAGGATATGAATCACGTTTCAATGTACTGGTATTGCCAAGACCCTGGATCTGGCCTGCAGCTGATCTACTACTTAACTGGTACCGAAGCCTTTGAAAAAGGAGACATCCCTGAGGGGTATCACGTCTCTCGAAACGAGTTGCCATATTTTTCCCTGACCCTGGACTCTGCCAGCACCAATCAGACATCTGTGTATTTCTGCGCGAACAGTTTATCCACAGCGCTGCACAGCCACATCCTCTCTGCACAAGAAAGAGGCGAACCAAGGAGTGAGGGGACGCTGCCTTCAAGATTCCCAAACCGTGGGGCACCTGGGTGGCTAAGCCCGTGAAGCCTCCGACTTTGGCTCAGGTCGTGATCTCGTGGTTCGTGAATTCCAGCCCTGTGTCCAACCTGCTTCTGATTCTCAATCTCTCTCTCTCTCTCTCTCTCTCTGCCCCTCCCCCACTTGTTCTCTCCTTCTCTCTCTCTGTCAAAAATGAATAAAAATTTTAAAATTAAAAAAACAGATTCCTAACCCAAATTAGGGAAAGTTATCACATGAGATTGTATGGAATCCCTGCCTTGACTTTAATATTCCTTGCTTCCTTTTTTTTCCCCATTCTTGTCCCTCTAAGACATCTTTCCTGTCATAATCAAAATCTTTACCCCTGGTTGATATAACACTAGACCAGAGGGCATTAACCCAAAGTGAATATTTCCTAATGTGAACTTCAATTTTCAGATACAGATGTAGGGGAATTTTGATAAAACTGAAGCCTGATCAAGTAAAGAAAAGACCCTCAGATTTGCAAAGATCCTTCAAAGATTCTACGATGGCATCTCTCAATAATTGAGTCATACAGGAAAATAAGTCAGGAGGGGGGCTTCCTCCGATGTGAACTCCTGAGCGTGAGTAATGTAGATGCAGAGGGTGATGACAAGTTCTCAGACAACTCGTGAACTCAGGATTACCCAGAAGGAGGAAAAGTTAATGGAAGGGAGAGCGGTAGGTAATAAGAGACACAAAATGTGTTTGTTCACAGGGATCGTTAGGGAGCAGAACCTCACTTGGGTAGATGCAGGTGTCATGTTGAAAACGAAAACGTGTGGTGCTGAGTAGGTAGATCAGAGATGCAGCAGGCTCATTGCGCAGTTCCCCAAAGGCAAATGTTGGGTGATAATCAACTGTATTCGTTTTCTGTTGCGGTGTAACAAATCGCTGCAAATTAGACGGGTTGCAACAGTACCGATTTATCATCCCACACCTGGACATGTGGGAAGGTGAGGGTGGTGGGGCTGGGCTCTCTGCTCAAGGTCTGCTGAAACCACCGTGTCATCTGGCTGCACTCCCTTCTGGAGCCCACTCCTCCTCCCTGCTCATTCTTATTATTGGCAGAATTCACTTACTTGCGGTGGTAGGAATAAGATCCTGTTTCCTTGTTGGTGGTCACTGGGGGGTCGCCCTCAGTTCCTTGCATTCTCTCTCTGGTCCCCTTCATCTTCAAGGACGGAAATGCACATCAAATCCTACTTATGCTCCAGAAAGCTCTGTGACCCCCTCGTTCTGCTACCAGCTGGAGAAAACTGTGCCTTGAAAGGTCTCATGTGATTAGAGTAAGATGGGGTCATCTGGATAATATCCCTTTTGCCAAATACTGTAAAACAATCATAGGAGCGACAAGGTATCATATCCGTAGGTACCACCTATGCCCAAAGAGGAGGGGCTAATACGTGGGCAAGGGTCCCTGGGTGCTGTTCTTAGCATTCCGTCTACCACACCAAAGGAGAACAAATACCAAAAGTATCGGGACAGGAAATTCAGAGAGCATGCAACCAAATACACTAAATTAGAATTCAGAACTACTTGAAAGATGTTTCTGAGTCTCGGACACACAATAGATCAATTTTTCTTCCTATTGTTTTATCAAGGACACAGAATAAAAGTAGAACAGAGTGGCCCTTGGTAAAGGGAGCAAAGAGAAGTTACAGGAAGGAAAGGGGAAGAAGAAAGATCTAGTTCTTACTGGAAGGACACCAAAGCCTCAGGCTAAAGAACCATATCGTTTTAGTCTCTGGGTTGAGAAAAGAGACAAGAGATGAGACCAGAACAGCTGCCCATGAAAAGGATGGAGTGAGAGTTGAGAGAACTTTTTTGAAGAGAATAAACTCGGTGGGCAGAGGGAAAGCGATCTGTAATAAGCTTCGTTACTATGAATTTTGAGGTAACCTGACATGGAAATAACTTAACAGTTTATTGATTGTTTGGGGGAGGTAGTATAATCTCTTGAAATTCCAATGAGTCAGAAAGTGAACAACCTTGATGTGGGGCCTCGGGGAAACAACAGATCTCAGGATCCAGTTAGCAGGACATTATTGGATGTGATTTTAGTTTCGTTATCAGCCACTTTGCGTCTGGAGAAGAAATTGGAGCATCATCTGGATACTGATCATTGTCTCGGGCAGCAAATTGTTTTTCTCCTGACTTGACCTACTCTTCCATGATCAGACAACAGAGCTCTTGTCAGGGTAACCCAAGTACTAATGAGTCAAGCAGAACTGAATTCCACCTGCTGCCATAGATGGAGAGTGATCATTGGAAGAGGAGAGAAAAGTTACTTTCTTAGACAGAAAAGCTACTTTCTGAGAAGTTATCAGTCTTTTGTCTTTCTCTACAAGGTGGCTGCCTTCCACCATCCCAAGATGGGGGCTGGGAGCATAAAGAATCCCACTCTGTAATTAATGAGTTCTAGATCTGTCCCCGCCACCCCAATTACTAATTTCAACTCAAGTCCATTCAGGACACCAACTGACTACTCCCTCCTGGAGTTTAAACATAACGTGTCACCTTTGACCCACAGCCACCCTTCTGGTTTGCCGATTTGGTGAATCGACTCGTGAGGCATTTGCTTGCATGAGACTGAAGTTGTCCTACATTTCTCGTTCTCCTTTACCCTGGACACCCAACCCGTCTCCAAGTGCTTTGATTTCTAACTCCTACATAACCTTTCTGTTCATCCATTCTCTCAGTGCAACCACTGCCATGTTCATGCTCTTCTAATCAGCTCCACAGGTAAATTTAGTAGCCTCTTTAGCTATTTCTCCAGCTCCAGCCTCCCCCATCTAATGCGGTATAAGCCTCCCAGTACCAAATGCCATCGTCCTGACTGCAAGAACCCGGCCATGTCACTCCCTTCCATTGCATCCATCCGTGGCTCTCTGTGGTCTATCAGACATAAAAGCTAAATATATTAGCATGGGGAAAAAAACGTATGACAATCCTTTTAAACAATTTGAAAGGAAGGAAACTAAATACCTTACAAGAAAGATATCCTTGCATTAGAATGTCAAGTTCTCATTAGAGTCTAGAATAATGATAAAAAGCTCTTTATTTTTCCCTCTTGAGTTACGGATCTCTTTTTCCATTAGGTCCATCACAGTTGGGCATTAGGGAAGACCTACCCATGTGCTGTATGTACCTGGAAGAGGTCCGTGCTTCAGAATCTTCAGGTCTTCTCACAGGAGGAGAAAACCAAGTGACCTGACCAGATCCGGCCTCCAAATGACACTCGAGATATTTCCCGCCCCTCTGTCTTCCTAGGTTTACCAGTTCTTAAAGCACATGTGTACTATGCTGACAAGTGCTCTTTTTCCTTCCATCTACTAAACCTTTTTCTAGTTCTCAAGCTTGATAAGGGTCAAGAGAGTCCTGGGTATGGTGGTGGGTTTCGGAAGACACAGACGTGAATCCCCAGGACAGAGATGTGTGGCGGTGGACAAAACTTCCTGCATATATAAGGTGTGATCACAGCCCTTCTAGAAAATCCACCCACACCTCCCGGCACTCATGTTCTCACACACTTGACTCTAGCAACATCGAACTCCAGCTATTTCCAAACATGCAGCACATAGCATTTCCCTTGAATGACCTCAACTCATTTTGCTCTTCAAAATCTCACTTACAATAGCACTATCTAAAATGTGCTTTGTTTTCCCAAGATCGTGAGCTCCTTCCTCTGTACTCTCACTACACCTTACTTACACAATTCTTCCTTCCTGCAGATGCCAAGTTAAAATGATTATTGGTATGGCTAACTTCCCATTGGACTACAAAACCTTCAATGTAAGAAGACACGTATTGCCATCAGTCCTTCCCCAGAATTTTCCTCTGTGCTTGGGATACAAGTACCGTGAACAATCAATATTAAATATTATCAGCCTAGAGACAGAAACATTGTCCTTTTTGTTCATGCCTGGATTCCCATAGTCTAAAACATAGTCTAAAACCTGCCACCCGATTGGTATTCATTATATGTCCATTAAAGGAAAGATAAATGGTTCAGCAGTGTCCACAGTGACTGGGTCCTGGGTTTGCTTCCTCTTCTCCCCCTAAAAATTACATTCCTTAAGTTTAATCAGTTCCCAACCTTACCTTCCTTTTCTGGTTAAGGGTTCCTAGTGGGCCCAATAATGCCCCCCCCCAACCAAAGTATTCATTTCCTTATGCTCAGAATCTGAATATATTGCCTTCCATGACAAAAGAGAATTACATCTGTAGATGCAGTTAAATTTGCACGCCAATTGACCTTGAGATAGATGGTGAGATTATTCTGGATTATCCAGGTGGGCGCAGTTCCATGGGTCCTTACAGAGTGATGTGGGAAGGACTCCACCTTCTGTGACTGGGTTTGAAGATGGAGGGGGCGCCAGAGTGGTTCAGTGGGTTGAGCATCTGACTTCGGCTCAGATCATGATCTCATGGTTTGTGGGTTTGAGCCCCACATCGGGCTCTGTGATGACAGCTCGGAGCCTGGAGCCTGCTTTGGATTCTGTGTCTCCCTCTCTCTCTGCCCCTTCCCTGCTCATGCTCTCTCTCTCTCTCCCTCTCTCTCTCTCTCTCAAAAATAAATAAACAGTAAATAATTTTTTTTTAATGAAGAGGAAGGAAGGGGCCATGGAGCTCAGGTAGCCTCCAGAAGCCAGAAAAGACAAAGAAACGGGTTCTCACCTAGAGGCTCCAGAAGAGCATAGGGTCCTGCTACACCTTGATTTCAACCCATTGAGAACCCAAACTTCTAAACATACGTTGTTTCAAGCCACTGAGTTTGTGATACTTTGGTATAGCAGTGACGGGAAACTAACACAGAGAGAGCCCCACTCCTGAGCCCCTGAAAGAAGGCTGCTGTTGAAGAAAGTCACTCCGGGAGAAGCCTAAGAAGAGGCAGAGGGATAATAAGGACAGGAGATTGAATCAGATGATGCCATTTTTAAAGGCAGATGCTGCCAGTTCCTGCTCTTGGCGCGCTCCATGTTTGCAAATGCCTCCTCTGCACAGGCTTTGGACCAGAACGTTCCAGAAGAGAGTCACTGCCAGCCTCAGGGGCCTATTCTCTTGGAAAGAATTCTGCCTTTGGTGTGAACAGTCAGCGACCAGCACGGAGTAGCTCAGAGCCACCAAGGTGCTGCTGCCCAGAAGGCAGGGAGGTTGTGACATGGGACACAGGAAGTCACATTCCAAACAGCAGGAGATTAGCATGTGCTGTTATTGTGAATCTCAGCAGAAGTCCCTTGGCTTTGAAGCTTCCACCCACTTGCAAGGTGACCACACAAACACACTCAAGCATGCAGATGGAAAGAGGGAGGGAAAAGGAGACAGAAAGAGGAGAGAGAGGGAAAGGAGGAAAAGAATGAGCTCCCCCGTCCCTGGAATGTTCCAGCAGTAACCGAGACACCCAAGTCCCTCCGCACCAGCAGTTTATCAATGCGGCCACATCCTCTGAACAAAAAAAAATGGCAAACCCAAGGTACACGGTGACTCTGCCCTCGTGAGCCCCACCCCCACCCACAAGGTGGCCCAGCAGCCCTGCTTAGAATTCTCTCTGCCCCTCCCCTGCTTACACTCACTCGTTCTCTCTCTCTCTCTTTTTCTCTCTCTCTCAAAATAAATAAGTACATATATTTTTTAATACACACACACAAATTTGTTATCTTACAGTTCTGGAGGTTAGAAGTCCAATACCTGGGGTGCCTGGGTGGCTCAGTCGGTTAAGCGTCCGACTTCGGCTCAGGTCATGATCTTGCGGTTTGTGAGTTTGAGCCCCACGTCGGGCTCTGTGCTGACAGCTCAGAGCCTGGAGCCTGCTTCGGATTCTGTCTCCCTCTCTCTCTATACCTCACCTGCTTGTGCTCTGTCTCTTTCTCTGTCTCTCAAAAATAAATTTAAAAAAACATTAAAAAAAAAAAAGTCCAATACCTGCCTCATTCAGCTAAAATCAATGTATTGGTAAGGCTACATTTCTTTCTGAAGGCTCTAGGAGAAAACCAAGCACCCTTGCCTTGTAACTCCCTGCTTCTACCTTTACTCCCCACCTTTATCTTTATCTATCTCCCTGACCCTTCTTACACATTCACGTCTCCCTCTAAACACAGCTGCAAAAGATTCCCTGCTTTTAAAGTTTGTTTATTTATCTTGAGAGAAAGAGGGAGAGGGAGGGGCAAAGAGAGAGAGGGAGAGAGAGAATCCCAAGCAGGCTCTGCACCATCAGCTCAGAACCCCACATGGGGCTTGATCTCAGAACCACGAGATCATGACCTAAGCCAAAATCAAAAGTCAGATGCCACCCAGGCGCCCCAAGTTTCCCTGTTTTTAAAGACCCATGTGATTAGACTGAGCTTCCCAGATAACCCAGGATAGTCTCCTCGATCAAGGCCTGCTGATTAGTAACCTTCATTGTATCTACAACCTTAATTCCCTGTTGTAACCTACTCTGAACATTTTCATTTTATGGGGTGTGAACTTCTGAGCCTATTTTTCTGCCAATTGCAGTAAGATTCCACTAGAGGGCACTAGCGTATTCCTTATTATGAACACTACATTTCAAATAATGATAAATGAGAAAATCTGATAAAACTGAACACTGCATCACCAGTTAAAGAGAACCAGTATACAAATATCTCTCATGAGGTCTTTCAAAGGTTAATCATATAATAGGGAAATATATAGGGCAGAGCAAATTCCTCAGAACTAAAATGGCTGCAGCATAAGTAAAATAGGATTTGTGTGTGGTAACCATTCTACAGCCTATATCTGGGCTCAGGATCACCCATAGAAAAAATATTGCCATGCACTTAAAGGGATAAACGTGTTCCCTTACAGGGTGTTTTAAGAAATGGCTCCTCAGTGGCCGAGGCAGGCATAAGTATTATTGTCCCGAGACTGTTACCCCAGAAGGAATGCATGGGAAATGCAGATTTCCTAAGTAGTGCGCCCGAGGAGGGGGCTGAGAGCAGACACTGAAGAAGTCCATGGACAGATGGACAGCACAGAGCAAGATGCATTACATTAAAGTACAAAAGACGAGGGAGATATTTCAGGGCTCCTGGCCATCTACAGGATTCTCTTTTCTTCCAGTCTCTTTGTTAGGGACATAGAAGTTTGCCCCACACTGGGAGAAAGCTCCCAAACTCTTGAAAGTGGTGGCCTTTGGGAAGGAAAGGTCACAAGGAAGCCTCAAGAAGGAAAGGTGGGAAGGTATAGGAACTGGCTCGTGGTCTAAGGGTATCAGGAACTCAGGTTAGTGGCATTGCTTTAGAGTCTTGGGTTGATGTAGGGAAAGAAAAGAGAGACCAGATCACTGGCCATGGGGTGTGGTGGAGGGGAGCGGCTTGTGTCTGAGGAGAGTGAATTAGCTGCTGGGGGAAAGGACAACAGAATCAGAGGCCTCCTGGGGGTGCCTGGGTGGCTCAGTTGGTTAAGCATCTAACTTCAGCTCAAGTTGTGATTTCATGGCTCGTGAGTTCGAGCCCCACATCGGGCTCTCTACTATCCGTGCAGCTCCTCTGTCTCCCTCTCTCTCTGCCCCTCCCCTGCTCTTTCTCTCTCTCTCATAAATAAACATTTCTAAGAAAATGAATCAGATACCTCCTGAATCTTGGGTTAATCTAACATGGCGAATGCTTGGGATGAACTACAAATCTTTCCATTGTAATTATCCACCTCTATGATGTGGGCAGCACCATGGAACCTGGGAAAATCCACTGGATGGGAGGTAAATAGTGGGTTTAGTTTTGTGGAGGTGGGTAAACTGTGAAAGATTTCTAAAGGTGAAATTCAGGACGACAAGGTTTACTAAGTAACAAGGAAATTGTTGACTTGAGGAGGGCTCCTGAGAATGAAAACTGCTTTCCCTTCCTGGAGAACACCTGTCTCCCAGCTGGGATATTGAGTACTCTCAGGACAATGGAAAACACCAAGGGCTGAAGTGGAGCCAAACCTGCTCCCCACCATGCTTTTCCTGGAAGGAACAGAACTGGTAGCGACATACGAAGACAGAACACGCTTCCTTAGAGAAGAGTTACCGTCCTGAGAGCAAGCACACCTCTCTCGCTGGCCTAGAATGGTGACAGTTTGGAGCCCCAGCTTGAGGGCGACTTCAGGCAAGAAAGCCATCTCTGAGTTTTGGGCACTGCCCGCAAACAGGGACGAGGGCCCACTTCTTGCCTGGGGATGACAATGATTCGGCAAAATCTTTGGGAAGCCCTAGCCGTGGATGGAAGCATTTCGGGGAGATGAGGCAGTCTCTTCTTGCTCCTCCGCCCCTGGGCCCCTCAAGAATACTCTGGCTCCAACAAAGCACAAACAAACTCAAAGGTGTCCAAGGGGGGAAATTTTCGGGGCAACCCCAGGCAGGTCACCTCAATGCAGGAAGGACACAGTGACCCGGAAAAGGGAGAGTATGTGTGGCAGGAACTCAGAAGAGACGCCACGATGGCCCCAGCCACAGACAGAACTTCCCAT
This sequence comes from Herpailurus yagouaroundi, assembly GCF_014898765.1. Classification (NCBI taxonomy): domain Eukaryota; kingdom Metazoa; phylum Chordata; class Mammalia; order Carnivora; family Felidae; genus Herpailurus; species Herpailurus yagouaroundi. The sequence goes on along the minus strand of NW_024412391.1, from coordinate 5,844,267 downwards.
GACCTGTATAGACAGCCAGTCGCAGCCAGGATCCGGGACATATCCATGCTTCCGTGCGGAGCGGCACCAGGAGACCGCAAGAAAGAGGTTGTAAGTCTATAGCAGACAAAGAAATCATGTGGGCTGGTAAGTATGTGAGGTCACTGAAGTCAGCAGACGTCGCCCCTGCCTTTAGGGAGAGAGAGAAGAGGGAGAGGAAGAAAGGTATGCCTAACACCAACCTTGAGGAAAGCAGCCACTCGTGCCCACAACTACGTGTACTGTGTTAACGGGGAAAGGGTCCTGCATCTAACATGTTGAACTGGATACAGACCGGTGAAATAATCCGCCCTGGGGACCTGACGGGATTTTTACACATGAGCCTCTTGTAAACGGTGGAGGCTAGTCGGTGGGTACACAAGGACAGGGAAACACTTGGAATTTTCTCTGCAGAGTAGAAGTGAAGACTTCTAAAGTGCAATTTTGATGACAGTGTAAGTTTCACGCTCTCGCATATCTGAGTGACCAACATGTTATACCAGTTTTCATCATAAAGATTTAAAAGACACCAACATTTGCAAGCTGGGCAAGAGGATACTGATGAGACGTTGTCCGGTGCGCAGAAATACGCAGCCTCAAAGGAGAGCGACCGCAGCGGCCGGTACTGACTGCCTGGGTTTCACTCCAGCCCTAGGAGGAAAGGCGAGTGGTCTCACCCCTGAAAATGAGGGCCAAGAAGCTGCAGAGATGGAGACATTACAGAGACCGACTAGAGCCCCGGGGGCTAGGAGACACCTGTGTGAAGCCACCATGGGTTTCCGGCCCCTGGGCTGGGTCTGCTTTGTCTCCTGGGAGCAGGTGAGTTTCGGGACACATGGACAACCTGGCCGTAGCTTGCAGGTCTCAGCTCAAGTCCTTTTCTAGAGCCGCAGATGCCCTCCTCGGCTGTCTCTAGCTCTGTTTCCTTCCCTCACAGTCCCCGTGGTAGCCAGGGTGACCCAAACCCCAAGACACCTCATCACGGGGACTAGAAAGCGGTTGACAGTGCGTTGTCCTCAGGACATGAACCATGACGCTATGTACTGGTATCGACAAGACCCAGGGCTGGGTCTGAAGCTGATCTACTATTCGAGGAATGTTGACTTTATTGAAAAGGGAGACGTCCCCGATGGGTACGCTGTCTCCCAGAAGGAGAGGAATTTCCCCCTGACCCTGGAGTCCACCAGCACCAGCCAGATGCCTCTGTATCTCTGTGCCAGCAGTAAATCCTCTCTGCACAAAAAGAGGACCACAAGAGCAAGGAGGCTCCTTCCTGGGGAGCCCCCCCCCAAGCAAGAGGAAAATTCCCTCCGCCATCGGTGTGGGCAGAAGTCCTTCCCTGACTCCCCACATCCGGGGACCCTGAACAAGCTCCCCCCAAGCTCAGGCTGCAGCCCTTTCTCCTCACCGGGCTTCAGGGCTGCCCAACCCGAGCCCTCCATCTTCACTCCAGTCGCTCCGCAAACTTTTGTCCCACATTCCACGTCCTGTTCCCGGATGTTGGCCACTGGGAGGAAGAGCACGGTCTGGGTTGTTTACAAAATCTGCCATCTCCCATTTTCCTCTCTCAGCACATGGTCCCGCCATCCACCCAGACGGCCAAGCCAGAAATGCAGGAGTCAGCCTCACCCTCTCTCACATCCCATCCTTCCACCCCCCCATCCGTCGCACCCCCCGCAGATTTCTAGATGTTCCATCCCTCACCAATTCTACCAATGTTTCTGACCTCACCGATGATAGCGTGGCCCACCAAATGTCCCTCACCTGGATTCCTCAACCACCTTCCAAGTAGTCACCCCCCACTTCCCGTTTGCCACCTGCCCCCATCCAGAAGCCACTGTCTCCAGCTTGAAACCCATCAGTGTCTTTTCTTAACCTGGCCAAAGTCTCTGGTATAAACTGGAGACTCCCAAGCCGCTCCATGATGTGGTCTTTGCATACCTGTCTCTACCTTCCTAACGTGAAAGTCCTCTTTCTTTCATTCACAACTACAGGGCATTTCCATCTCTTACAGGTCCCCACATATGCCCTTTGCTGCTTCACTGCTGGGTCTTTACCAGTAATGTTCACTCTACCTAGAGCCCCCTTCCTCTCCCCACCTACCCGGAGAGCTGACCAATCGTTCCTCCGCATGCTAATTCAGAAGTCATTTCCTCCAGAAAGATTTCCTCGAAGCCCTGGCTGGGTGAGGCCTCTGCCCCCTGCTCTTATGACAGCCTGACACGCTAGCCTCAAGGCAATCAATGTGCTCAACTGTTTACTGTTTAAAGTTTACACAATTGGGGCACCGGGGTGGGTCAGTCGATTGAGCGTCTAACTCTTGATTTTGACTCAGGTCATGATCTCGTGTTTCATGGGATCGAGCCCCACGTCAAGCTCTGCACTGACAACGGAGGAGCCTGCTTGGGATTCTCTCTCTCTCCCCCCCCTCACTGCCCCTCCCCAGTTCGCTCATGCATGCTCTCTCTCAAAATAAACTTTTTTTTAAAGTTTATGCTAATAAATATTAAGGTTAATGAGAACAAGGATCATGCCTATATTGTTTACCTTTTTTATCTCCATACTTGCCATTGACTTGTTAAGTAAATGAGTGACTCCGTCTTCTCTCAGAGCCTCTTTCTAAAGCCTCTCTGACTAGTCCAGTATCTAGACCCCTTGCAAATTTCTCTCCTACACATAGTTTGGGGAGATTCCAGGGTTTTTCACATCTGTAGACAAGCCAGACAACTCATGTGCTCTAATAGAGTTTTTTATTATATTCCGGCCCCTTGTTGACACTGTGCTATATGTCAGCCTGACAAGGATGTTGCCTCTCTGGGTACCACTGTGTCCACAGGATCCTTTTCTTCTTCTGATGGGCCCTAAAACACCTGCCCACCACTGCTGCTGCTTCTGCTCCGAACCATTACATTTGCCAAGCAGTACGATGTGCCAGACGGGGCCAGCGGGCTCCGTCATCCCTCCCAGGTAGATTCCTGCAGAGTGACACCTCTATTAACGAAGCACAAGAGGAAACATTTTGCCCGGGCTTTTCCCTTCCCTTCTCTGTGTTGGAAGGGCAAAATTACAGTTCTGTATCTTGATCCCCAATCTCTTACACAGACTTTAGCACAAAGGCTCGTTCAATGACATACATTCCTCACCAACCAGCAAAATAGTAGTTACACCCTGGAACAATGGAACACAGAGAACCTCATCCAGGATGCAGAATCTGGCAAGACAAAACAAGACAAAATACAACAGCTGAGCTCAGAATCCACTCATCCCTCCAAGAACTACGGCTGCATTGCTGGGTTGGTCCACACTGCCGATCCTCCACCCCTTACGGAAGGATGTGCTCTCTGAAGGAGGCATCTTACACTGTTATTCACATAGGCTTCCAGTGGACCAATCCCTCCTTTTTGAAAGACTTGCCCAGACATTTCTAGACTACAAAACTTGTTCCTTCTCCAGTCTAAGCTGAGTTTCCATTATACCTTTGATCACATCCTCAGTATAAATACAATTATATTAATTAAATCGGAGATGTAAATGGAGATTATAAGACGAGAGACTGTTTCCTGTAAATGGTTCTGCCATCTAATGACCTCTTTCCTGGAAGTCATCTCAAGTGATCCCTTATCCCATGCGAACCCATGGGACAAGGATGTAGACAGACCCCTTCATACTTATACAGAGTCCCACACACCTAGCCCTCTATTATAGGACCTAGGGATCTGAGCTAGGATGCTCTTATTCTTAACTTGGACCTGCCTTAGGCACCAGGTTACTCTGTTACCCTTGATTCTAGGACCAGGAGATTTCTGGTTCTAAACCATTCCTTAGAGGATGCACCCACAGCCTGCTTTATGGAATCTATTTCTGATGCATAAATCACACCTCAATCAATCTCACTCATGCTAAAGAAATATCTACAAGAGTTCGAGAATTTTCAGATTTAGAATCCTAGTCACTTTTTTTTTTTTACGTTAATTTTTGTTCACTAATTGTCAATGTCCTTGGTGGACTACTATTTCTATGTTCTTCCCTTAAAAGTGGGGTGCCCAGGTATCATTACACTAACAGCAGAGCCAACACAGACACCCTACCATGAATTCACCTGCCATGATATCCTCCTTGGGATAGATGGTTCATGGGCACAGTAGGTGTCTTTGAACTTGGTTGGCCAGACCACTACATTAGGCCTTTCTCTGGTGGTCATACAGTGGCGTCCTTCCTAAGCTCTCTCTCTTCAGGTACCCTCTCTTTCAATCCACAGTGCCCATGAATGCCAGCACCACTGAAATCCCAGGGTCAGAAACAAAGGGTGACTCTGTGACGTGACCAAAATACATACCATGACCTGTATATGCTGATTCAGACAAGAGCTGGGAGCGAGGCTACAATTAATCTTTTACTCAGTGCCAGGGGTACCAACAAATGGGAAGTCTAAGAGACAAGGTGTCTTATAAATAAGACCGAGCATTCTCCCCAACCTTCAGACGTCCAGCCCTTCTCAGACACGCCTGCCAGCGGTTAACCCACAGCGCTGCCCAGCCACTTCCGTTCTGCTCCAGAAGGGTTGTCACATCAGGGAGGTGGCACCCACATGGGAGACAGTGAGGGGGGACAGCACCTGGGAATGAGCTGTCACAGTCCTCTCTCCCTCCCTCCTCCTCGGGGTTTGTACATAGCTTCCGCAGCCCAGGCAACCTGAGAAGATCCCCCTGCAGTCAGTTCGGCTTCCCTCCAAGCACCTGCTAGAGGGAGCTTCTTTCCACCCAGACACGCGGGGCTTCAGGGACTCCTTCCAGGACCCCCAGCTGTCTGACCCTTTGCACTGCCCTGTTCCCTCCCCCATCGCCCACATTTCGTTTTCCAGCTCCACCCCATCTCTAGACAAACTGCCTTTCTAATTTCAGGTGTCGGCCTCTAGACTTCATTTCTCCAAGGCTCAACATTGTATTCAGCGTTATTTTATAACTGCATTTCAGCTGCCGCCGCCACCTTTCTGCCAGGATAACATCAATTGCACATGACGTTTCCTCTGCCAGGCCTGCCTGGCAAGCTCCCTCTCGCTCTCCTGATCTCCTGATGGCTTCCCACGCTCCCCCAAATGTCCCTGGTCGCTTTCTGGACACACACACCTTCTACACATCTCAGTTCTGCAATCATCTTACCGTGTTGTTACGGTTTGCTCTAAATCTTTCCTTAGAGCCATCTGTTCTTTGATTTAAGGTAATGTACCTTTCCAGTTTGTGCCTGAAGCACTGCACGATGGATCCGTGGATCCAATCGAAGCTCCGTGAGGCATGGAGCATGCCTCTGTGGTCCATGAGGGCCTTCCCGGGGCCAGGCACATAGCAAGTGTTTGAGAAATATCAATACAAGGATTCTAAGAGGCCTTCGAGAATGCTAATCAGGATCTGTCTTCCTGATCTCTCTTTCCAGCTAAGCACCCTTTTAATAAGCAGCTTAGATGACAAATCTTATGGATAAATTCTCTGAGACAAGCTTTTCTTATTAAGCATAGATGCTGCTGATCTCTGAGCTAGCCATGCCCCATTTCTGCAACAGCTTCACCATTAAAGATTCAGGGACAGGGGCGCCTGGGTGGCGCAGTCGGTTAAGCGTCCGACTTCAGCCAGGTCACGATCTCGCG
>NW_024412391.1:5811097-5838208 GCF_014898765.1 Herpailurus yagouaroundi | reverse complement strand
TGGGACAGAGAGAGACAGAGCATGAACGGGGGAGGGGCAGAGAGAGAGGGAGACACAGAATCGGAAACAGGCTCCAGGCTCTGAGCCGTCAGCCCAGAGCCCGACGCGGGGCTCGAACCCACGGACCGCGAGATCGTGACCTGGCTGAAGTCGGACGCTTAACCGACTGCGCCACCCAGGCGCCCCAAGTAGGGTTATTTTTTAAAATTGTGTGTGTGTGTGTGCGCATATCTGTGATAAGGGCACTTAACACGAATCCCTTTTAACAAGTATTTAAGTGTACAATCCAGTCTGGGGGCGCCTGAATGGCTCAGTCATTTAAGTCATGATCTTCCAGTTTGTGGGTTCGGGCCCCACGTGGGGCTCTGTGCTGATAGCCCCGGATTTGCCCAAAGCCCTGCTTCAGATTCTGTGTCTGCCTCTCTCTCCGCCCCTCCCTTGCTCTCTCTCTCTCTCAAAAATAAATAAACATTAAAAAATGTACAATCCAGTCTTGTTAACTACAGGCACAATGTTGTAGACAGATCTCTAGAAGGTAACCATCTTGCAAGACTGGAACTTTGTACCTGCTGAACAGCGACTCCCCACTTCCCCTCCCCCAAGCCCCGGCAACTGCTTGTTTTCTGTTTCTAGGTATTTGACACTGGGCTAAGTGACATAAGACAGTCGCCAAAGGGCAGATATTACACAAAAGGAGTCTTTTATCACCAAAGTTGTTTAGAATTTCTGGCACATGGTGGGAACACAAGCAGAACAACTTTTAATTGGATTTTATTATTGTCTTTTTTTTTTTTTACATCAGTATCTGCTACATTATTTATATTTGGCAATTGCCCAAATGATTCCTTTATAACAAACAGGAAAACAGATTCGGGCCCACGTAATTCCAATCCAGAATTACATTCTGTATTTAGCTGTTATTTCCCTGTACTCTTTACTCTGGACCTCTCCTCAGGCTGTCCTTTGTAAGTCAATACTTTGGAGGAATATAAACAGTTACTTTACAGAAAACGGTACTTAATTTAGTACTGTGGTAAAGCATGTTGGAGGTGAAGCGTTAGATGAAAATCATTTGTACTTTCCATGTTTCCCTTCGTATTACATTTTCAAGCTTTTTATGATGAAAAATTTTAATCACAAGAATAGAGAGAAATAATACAATGAGCCCTATCGCCCAGATTCAATAATTAACATTTTGCTACTCCCCTCCCCCCCCACCATCATCCATTTCCCCAGCATTTTGGGCTGATACATTTTGAAGCAATTTCCCAGACATCACAGTATTTTATTCCAGATTTTAGTAAGCTCTAAAAAAGAATAACACTTTGTTATATCATATTACCTACCTAACAAAATTATTTGCAATTCCTTACTACTATATACTGCCAGAATTATATTCACATTTCTCCTATTACCTTGAAAATGCCCTTTCTAAATACCTGCTTATGCGTTTGCTTGTGATGTCTCTGAAGTTCTTCTTCCTTCCCTTTTCCCTCCCTCCCACTCCCCTTCTTCTTTGTCCTCTTCTACTTCTCTGCAGACAGTGCACTCCTAGTGAATGGGGAAGGGCGACTCTAGGCAGGGAGAGAGAAGGGGGTCTCGGGGAGGCAGGTTGCAGCGACAAGCGGGAGGCTGAAGGAAACGGAGGGGTTTGGAGAGAAAAAAGATGAAGGTATTCCAGACCCGCCTGGGCTAGGTGCCATACGTGGAGTCTCACGAACTTTCTGACAAGGTCCCAATAAAAAGTCAGGGACAAAAATCCTTGGTGGCTACCCAGTCGGGACCCTGTCACTCTTGAGAGCTTTATACGCTCTCTCAATAAACTCTACCGCTTTGCTCACTCTCTGTTGTCTGCAAGATTCATCCTTTGACTCCGTGAGACAGGGGCCAGTGTCTCTCCCACCCTCCGGTAACCCTAGTGCTTGCACCTGGAACCAGCCACACCCGGACTCCACCATTGGTCGCCCATGGTGTCCACTACACTGCCAGGTGGACCTGCATGTGTGGGCACTGGCACCACTGTGTCTCCACCACCAACACAGAGGACAGAAAAGGCAAGTGTTTTATGGAGGAATTAGCCTATTACTCATGGGAAGAATCACATCTCTGTATGTCCCTACATCTATGGAAGCAAATCATAACAATTAGAACAGAAATATCTACAACTAGGGGCGCCTGGGTGGCTCAGTCAGGTAAGCATCCAACTTCAGCTCAGGTCATGATCCGCAATTTGTAAGTTCCAGCCCCACGTCGGGCTGTGTGCTGATTGCTCAGAGCCTGGAGCCTGCTTTGGACTCTGGGTCTCCCTCTCTCTCTGCCCATCTCCCGCGCACGCTCTGTGTCTCTCTCAAAAATAAAAAATAAATAAACATTAAAAAGATAAAAGAAATATCTACAACTAAATACTTTCAGCGTACTACATGTGTACTTAAGGATGGACATGTAGAAATGAGGACTTGGGATATAAGGATGTGCCCAGGATGGCAAGGAGCTACTAGGGATCTGATAAAATCCCCTAAACACTAAAGCTAATCATTTCAAAAGCAGAGAACAGCACAACAGGAAGATGGAATTTGAACCCGAACACGAAGTCAGACGTATTTCTTCTGGCCGCTTCTGGTTATGAGATTCCCCGGGAATTCAGGGGCAAGATCTTGACGGTTGAGTCAGAATTACTCTGGAGTTTGAAGCTTTTCCTTCCTAGCGGATAAGCAGGATCGGACACTGCCTGGGCGAAGTCCCTATTACAGAAGTATCATGAAGCTTAAAGAAGAAACAGCAGGGCTGGTGTAGGACACTTGGTAATGAACCAGAGTATAATATCAAGAGTTTAACAGCAAGTGCGGTTTTGGTTTTGTCGATTTGAATTCTTGGGAAAACAATTCCTGGAGAAATATTTTGGAAAGCAAGTCTTTTTAGACAAAGATTTATCCCAAAAGGGGAACATAAGGATGAGTCCAAGAAATCATGTGGGTGAAGAATTTTAACATGCTGTCTGACACAGAATCAGTATTCAGTAAACAACGGTGTGGTGATGAGTCAGTGCTTTGACCAGCCACACTTACGGAGCCCCGCCTGTTTATGATCGGTCCATAGGTACCAACTTGTTCCTTCCTGCATTCACCCTGTGCGGTTGGTACTGTTATTAGTCCCATTTGACATATAAGGACACTGAGGCCCAGAATTTGCCCGTGGTCACAGCCAGTAACACGAACGACAAAGCGGATTTCAAACCCAGTCAGCTCCACAGCCTGCCTTTGTAACCAGTGCGCTAATTGTGGTAACTATTGTTACTCAGTAAGATCGTATGAAAAACTAAAATTGTTGTGAAGGAAATGTATGTTGAGAGATGGAGAGGAGAGAAAGAGGGGGTGGGGGGAGAGAGGGAGGGAGAACATAATGTTTTCCCCCATCAGAGTTAGTCAGGGAAAAAAAGTCCCCATCTTGGAGACTCACTTCCTGAGACTCACTAGGAGGACCCGGCACATCAGGACCCCTGGCTGAGCTCTACCATACAGACCGAGTTAGGATACACAGGCAGGCGGTGGCGGAAAGAGACAAGGTGGAGTCTGGACAAATCCATGCAGACATCCTCATGCTCTCTCCCTCCCAGGAAGATGCATACCTTCCCCTGCAAGGAAAACGCAGAGCCTACGAGCAAGGGTTCTGCCCAGGGGGGCCCGTTAGAGACACGGCATCCCAGCCGTGTGGGGCAGCTGGTGTTATGGGCTGAACTGTGTCCCCTCAAATTTCCTGTGTTGACGTCCCAGCCCTCAGGACCTCCGAATGTGACTATATTTGCAGATGAGCTCTTTAGAGAGGTAATTAATGTAATTAATTGAGATGATTAAATGAGGTCACTGGTGCGGCCCCTTCTTGATCCGACTGGTGTCCTCGTAAGAAAAGGGAATTAGGACACAGACACACACAGAGGAAAGACTGAAGACAGAGGGAGAAGAAGGCCACCTGCCAGTCGAGGAGTGAGGCGTCTGAGGAAACCAGCCCGGCCACACCTTGATCTTGGACTTCTGGCTTCCAGAACATCGAGAAAACCCATTTCCGTAGGGAGAGTCACCCAGTCTGTGGAACACCCTGGCAATCCAGGAAAAGTAATCCAACTGACCATACAGGCCCTCTCTACCTAATACGTACCCAAATTCCACACCCAAAGAAACAAAGCAGGTGTTCAGCACACATTACATTGTTTGTGCAAGCAGTCCAGGCAAAACGATCTACACTTACCAGTTACTAGGTGGTGGGAACGCTCCTGAAGTCCCAGCGCCCAGATGCCTGCCTTGCAAGCCGGTCTTTCTAAGGATGGCCATCTCAGGCCTACCTTGCCAGCTGTTTTCTACACACACACATGTGCACACACACATAGACATGCGTGCACACACATGCATGCACACACACATTCGTGCACACACATACACATGCATGCACACACAAGCACCCACAAGCACATGCACACGTGCACACACACACACACACACTGCAGAACAGAGACGGCTTTCACTCTGGCATCTCTAAAGTCTCCAGCATCTAGAAGATGACTAAGGGATCGTGAGCGTGGGCAGGGACAGCGACATCACAGACAACCAACCTGGAGCCTGAGAGAAGAGCCACTCCTGCCTCTAGCCTGCCATGGGGCCCAGGCTCCTCTGTGCTGTGGCCTTTTGCTTCCTGGGAGTCGGTGAGTCTGGGGAGTTGGCAGCAGACCCCTGTGCCATTATTCCTAGGCCCTGAATACAAGATTTATCCCTCAGCAGGCTTCCTGGCCTCTTTTCTCACCTCATCTGTCCTTCCCTCTTAGGCTTTGTGGACACACAAGGAACCCAAACTCCGAGATATCTCATCGAGAAAGTGGGAACGAAAGTTTTGATGGAATGTTTGCAGAATATGGACCATGAAAGAATATACTGGTATCGACAAGACCGAGGTCTGGGGCTGCAGCTCCTCCATCGGTCATATAATATTGACAGTACTGAGAAAGGAGATGCCCCTGACAGGTACAGCGTCTCCAGGAAGAAGAAGAATGCCTTCCCCCTGGCCCTGGACTCTGCCAGCACCAACTAGACATCTGTGTACCTCTGTGCCAGCAGTAAATCCACAGTGCCTCACAGCCACATCCTCTCTGCTCAAAAAGGGCAGATATCAGGGGGAAGTGACCCCCAACTCAGGGCTGAGCTGCACTGGCTCCCACGGCACATTTGTGCCAATTAGAAGTAAGGCGGCCTCTAAGGGGAACCAAGGCCACAGACACGCATCTTGGCTAGGAGGGCATGGATGTTTTTCAGGCCCCACTCATCACTGTTTCCCAAGTCGGGGGCCCTTCTGAACTTACTTAACCCGCCCCACCATATGTGTCATCCCCAACCTAAGTTCATGAGACCCCCACCCCAACCAGGAGGAGAAGTCTCTCACTTATTCACACTGGAGCGGCCCTGCCCTATGACCGTTTATCAATCTTTCCTCCCTGCTCCTTTCCTCCTCCCTCATACTGTTTGCTACTTGGATCACCGTATGCTCTTAATTGACATTTCACTAGAGGGCGCTCACACAGTCTAAACTTTTTAGCTAAATGTTCTTGTCTGTGCTGATTCAAGAGAAAGCTTGTGGAGTTTGACTTCTGTTTACTCAGTTGAGAAAGAGAAAAACCGACAAAAATGGATCTTTTTACGTTTCTCTAAGTGCGCGATGATGTTTGATTGGAAATTTCTGATCAGGGAAGGAATACACTTTGATGCAGAAGGTGGTAAGAATTAGGCTAAGGGCACCCTGGTGCCTCAGTCGGTTAAATGTCCGGACTGTTGGTTTTGGCTGAGGTCAAGATTTCATGGTTTGTAAGTTTGAGCCCCGCATTGGGCTCTGTGTGGACAGCACAGAGCCTGCTTGGGATTCTCTCTCTCCCTCTCTCTCCGCCCCTCCCCTTCTTGCTCTCTAGAGCTCTCTCAAAATAAAAATTAAAAAACTTAAAAGAAAAAGAATTAGTCATGCTATATCTGTACTCACAATCCTCTGGAGAAAATATCTGTTTGTTTTAGGAATGAAACATACACTATCCTGTCAGTAAATATGAATTGAGCCTATTCTGCTTTGGGAATACAAAAGAAATGTAAAGGATATTGGAAATCCAAATGTCAGTGCAAAAGTATTAACGAGACAAAACAGGCATATTAGATGCTTCGATTCAGTGCTAAGTTTTTATGGTGTAGAACTCAGAGAAAAAAGTAAATCAATCACATTACAATATTCAGTATTAAGTTCACATGAGAGCTAAGACTTGAGCTGATTTTTTTTTTTCTCTTCGGAGTTTCTATTTAAAGTCAAGTTAGTTAACATATAGTGTAGTATTGGTTTCAGGAGTAGAATTTAGTGATTCATCACTTACATATAGCACCCAGTTTGAGCTGATTTTAGATAAAAAGTAAAGGCAAGAGGAAGTATTAAAAGTAAGAAATATCCTGCAACATTCTTGTGAGAGATCCTGCTGGAATGAAAAGGTGGCATTCTTTCTCTAAAAAAAGATAGGGATCATAGGTCTCCCAATGGAGGTCGACATCTAGAACAGAGAAAGCACCTTTTCGCAGAATGGTGTGAAATGACAGAACACATCTGCAAACATCTATTTTTGGTGGGCCTTCAGGGTGTCTGGGAGTCCTATAATTTCTCATAAATTATTAACTTCCCACAGCAAGCATTGCACCAACCCAGAAGATCAACCTCAAGAGAGGGGAACAGATATGAGCATTCCCAGTGCTTTCTGGGACCATCCCCAACTAAACTGAGACCCTGGTGGAAAGAACGCCACCCCGGACCAGGTTTCAGTCCTTACACGCTGCCATTTGCTCCTTCAAAGGCATCTTACCTTGCTAAGGAGCTGTCGCCCAAGCAGAGAGGTAGAACACATGACTTAAATGAAAAATATGCAGAGATTGAATATCATACATCAAATGAATTATACAAGACATCTAAAGAGGTTGAAAGGATTGTAGATTCGGATAAGAGGCTTGAGTTTAGAAGTAAATTGAAAAAAAAAAAAAGTGTCCCAAAGAGAGTTCACAGAATACACTCTTAAAAGCACATAAAATATTACTAATGTTTACCATAAGAGTACAAGGAAGCATTCGGAAAATGTAAACCATGATTTTGGATAAAGGTACATCACATTAAGATACTGAAAAATTCATAGAAGGAATGATGCCATCCTAAATCTCCAAGAAAGAGAGGTTTAAAATTCTGTGACTTAGGTAAATACAGCAAATTGTTCTGTGTTAAATGAAAATATAAACAGGTTTTGCTAGGACATGATGGAAAAGTGGGGATAGCCTCTTAATAAACAGGGGCAATGAAAGAGAACATCTCCCCTTTTTCCTAGACAAGCGTGAGATATCCCAAGCAGTTTATTGTAACATACAGCTGTGAAATACAAGTATTATTGCCTACTAACTATAAATGAAAAACCTATATCTAAATAGCTTGCCCAAAGCCACACAGCTGGAAAGTTAATGGCAGAGATAAGTGTTCCTATACTGCTTTTGAAATGATCAGATAATGGAGTCCAATGTGGGTAAATTTCCAAGCTCAGCTCAATGGGTCTCAAATCCAACCATTAGTAGAAAGATATAACTCACACAGCCAAATATCTGGGTCTCCTACCTCTGTGCCAGCAGCATAGCCAGCACCAAAGACGTCTTCCATGATGTAGCATATACTTTCAACACTTCCACCTTGAAGTAGAATGATGAAGTGTTGACAGAAGAAACAGTATCACCCTAGTGATGGACAAGTAAAGATGGCCATTAAAAAAGGCCAATGATATGTTTGATGAATATAAACAACTGAAACTAAGGTATATCTTCATTCAGTTTCAGAACAGTGCGGACAAAATTATCTAAAGTGATGCAAGACAAAGAAAAATGTTAAAAGTCAAAACAAGTTATAAATAAAGAAATGAGAAACAGAATGATTCACATTTCTCAGTAGCGACACTGAATGCTAGAACACGGTGGTGTAAAAGATAATTGCAAAACTCTGACAGAAAACAATTTTCAGCCTATGTTTCTCAACCAACCCAAGCTACCAGTCAAATGCAATTTTCATTTCTGCCAGGATCTAAACCCTTTATTTCCATTTCACTCTTCCTAAGGAAGTTCCTGGATAATGTGTATCAGCAAACGACAGGAGAAAGTCGAAAAGGGAAGGAACGGCAGGATTCAGAAAATAGGCAATCTGACTCAGAATAACAACAACCAAAAAAAGCATCAGGATAACAACTGTATGGAGCAACGAGTTAGCAACCAGGCCAGACTGAAGCAGGAAGACTCCAAGGTTCATTTTCAGCTACTGCCAAAACACAGACTGTGGCTACACTAAATGAGAAACTCATCCAGAACATCATCTAGCGTCAGTTCACATGATCAGAAACCCAGATCCAGCCTGGAGAAGATGACCTCCTTAAAAATAATCTAGATGACTCAGAGGCTTCAGATATAGGTACCAACCAAACGATAAAAGTCTGCTGATTACCTAACAGCCATTCAAAAGAATGAGGCAGTTCTTGTAATGCCATGATAACTCCTGTAAGACTCATCCTTCACAAATCACAAATATGAACTCTGGACCAAAAAAAAAAAAAAAAAAGTTTAAAGTTTATCTTTAATGGGCTGAAAAGCAACCAAAAGAAGGCAGAATCTACGGGGAAGTAAACACTTGCATGAAAGGTAAGTTTTCTGTTTCTATAGATTTTTGCCAAAAAATAGATCACAGTCAAGTAGAAACCCATGAAGAATTGACTAAAAAGTTAGCGAGGATGTCTCAGAAAAAGGATATCCACAAAATGGCAATCCAAAATTCTGCATGCAAATCTGTCCCAGTCTCTGGTTAATGCCTGAACTATGCATGAGAGAAGCACTCCAATCAGCCATGCTAAGGGTAAAAGAACTGAACAGAAATTTCCATTTTTGTCAAACAGAAGAGAACAGAATTCAGAGGTTGAATTTACCAAGTTAAATGCCAGTGAAAACAAAAACCCAATCACCCCTCAGAGAGATAACCAAAATCCAGACATACCCTTGACAGTGTCTAAGACACAATGAAAAAATTACTAGGTATGTAAAGAAAATAAATAACATGACCTATAGTCAAGAGAACATCAGTATGGCAGCTGCCTGGCTCCAAGCTCTGAACTCCTGATGTGAAGACATATTTTGAGCTTACCTGGATGATAGAATTCATGAACAGGGATTTAAAGCATGTTCAAGGACATAAAAGAAAATATTACTGTAATGAAGAAAACAAATGGGAATTCACAACACAATAATGGAAACTATAAGAAAGAAATGGAAATTTGAGAATTAAAATGGCAATATTTGAAATTAAAAAAAAACCTCACTGAATGAGCTTGGAGCAGATTAGAGATAACAGAAGAAAAATTCAGTAAACTTGAATTTACGGCAATAGAAATTTTAGTGTCTAGCGAATGGGGCGGGGGGGTGTGCAAAAAGAATAACAGATTCCAGTGGTCTATAGATAAATATCAAAAGACAATAGCTGTTGGAAACTTGGATTTTGAGGTAGAAATGTAGAGCACAAGAAATAGTGAAGTGTAGATACATATTAGAGATTTTCCTTAATTCCTTGTAGTACACACAACCGGTGAAAGCAAAAATTTCAGCACTGCATTGCCGGGCATGTGGCAGATAGACACAATAAAGATGACAACAATACCACAAAAGACGAGGTTGGAGAGAACAGGCCCACGTAGTCGCAAAGTTTTATATTTTCAATGAATCTTTACGATATTAATCATAAGTATACTGTAAAAAGTTTAAAATGAGTATGATAATTTTCAGCCAATCACTAAAAGAAAAAAATAGAGAGATACCTGAAATGTCAATAGTTAACAAGTCAAAATAGATTGTTTTCAAATAATTAAATAGGGTCTATCCCAGGAACAAGCTTGCTCAATACTCAAAAATCAGTCACTGCAGAGGCGCTCGGGTGCCTCCGTTGGTTAAGCACCTGACTTGATTTCAGCTCAGGTCATGATCCCAGGGTCGTGGGGTCCATCCCCGGGTTTGGCTCTGCACTGAGCATGGGATGCCCTGCTTGAGATGATCTCTCTCCCTCTGCCCCTCCCCCACTTGCACACGCACTCTCAGTCTCTCTCTCTCTAAAATAGAAATTAAAGGGGTGCCTGGGTGGCTCAGTCGGTTGAGTCTCCAACGCCGGCTCAGGTCATGGTCTCACGGTCCGTGAGTTCGAGCCCCGCGTCGGGCTCTGTGCTGACAGCTCAGAGCCTGGAGCCTGCTTCTGATTCTGTGTCTCCCTCTCTCTGACCCTCCCCTGTTCATGCTCTGTCTCTGTCTCAAAAATAAACATTAAAAAAATAAAATAAAAATAAAATAGAAATTAAAAAATTAGGGGCGTCTGGGTTTCTCAGTCGGTTAAGCGTCCGACTTCGGCTCAGGTCATGATCCTGCGGTTTGCAGGTTCGAGTCCCATGTCAGGCTCTGTGCTGACATCCCAGAGCCTGGAACCTGCTTCGGATTCTGTGTCTCTCCCTCTTTCTACCCGTCTCCTGCTCATGCTCTGTCTCTCTCTGTCTCTCAATAATAAATAAATGTTAAAAAACGTTTTTTAATAAACTAAAAAATTAAAAAAATAAGTCATTATCATTTACCTTATTAGCACATGTATAAAAACTACAACAGTTATCACTAGAGATAGAAAAAACACTTAATAAAATTCCATATCCATTGTTGATAGGAACACTCAGAGAAGTGGGAACAGGACGAACTTCCTCAGTCTAACGAAGGACATCTGCAAGCAGCCAACAATTAACAGCATAATGAATGGCAGAAATATTCAACACTTTAGCTCCAACATGATAGACGAGTCAATAACGTTCACGCACAGCACTTCTGTCCCACAGAAGGCAGCTAGGCAGCACATCCAGGCAAGAAAAAGACGAAAAGGCTGAAGAGTAAATGATAAGGGAAAATATTTTAAGAGATGAAATCACCATTTATATTAAAATATCAAAAGAAACTACAAAATTATGAAATTAATAAGTGAATTTATTAAGGGCATGGGCTATAATATTAACATGCAAAAATCAACTGCAGTTTATATGATATGGCAAACAATGGGATAAATGAGTTTTAAAATTTGAATTTAAAAGAATATAAACAAGCCCAAAGTATTTAAGAGCAAATTTAACAAAAGACATGCAAGACACTGAGAATCTGTATACTGAGAAGCAAAAAGCGTTACTCAGAGAAATGGGAGACAACTTTATTACTATTTTTTTTAGGTTTTCTTCACTTATCTCAAGAGTGAGAGAGCACATGAGTGGGGGAGGTGCAGAGAGGGGGGGGGCGAGAGAGAGAGAGAGAGAGAGAGAGAGAATCCCAAGCAGGCTCCACAATGTCATGCAGAGCCCGATGTGGGGCTCGAACTCACAAACCGTGAGATGATGACCTGAGCTGAAATCAAGGGTTGGAGGCTCAACCGACTGAACCACCCAGGTGCTCCGAAAGACAACTTTGCAACATGGGATAGATCATGTTCACAAATTGGAAGTCTGGATGTTGTTAAAATGAGCGTTCTCCTCAAATTCATCCATGGATTCAACAAAATCCTAATTCTTGAACCAACTGAGTTTTGGTGGGGTTTGTTTGTTTGTTTAACTAGAAAGCTTATTCTAAAATGTATATGGAAATGCAAAGGTTCTGTGAGGAGGTGAGAAATGGTTGAAAGCCTATGTGTGATCTTTCAGGCTTCACCAGTGGCAATTACCCAAAGGGTAGCACCTATGTGGTGCTCCATAATGACAGGTGGGGACGCGGTGGATAGGTGGCGGATGGATGGCAGGTGAATGTTACGCCTTGGGAGTGAAGATCCATCCTAAGTGAAGAGCCACACAGCTCCACTAGGGGGCAGACGGATTTTCGGCACATTCTGCAGAGGCTCCTCCTCCTACTACAGAAGGGAAACAGACGCAGTAGGAAAGGAAGACCACGCTGGGGAGGAGAGATGAACCTGAGTTTGCCTTCTCAGTGCCTTTTCTCAGGGAAGGTGAGAGGCTATCACCTAAAGATGCTGACTTGCCTGCTACTTCTCCTGGGACAAGGTATGAGTCTGATCCCACTGGGAAGTTTGGGGTTAATGTTGATGCCCAGTGGAGGAGCAGAGGGTCTGAGGCCACCCATCAGAGGATGAGGGAACTGGATTAGTGGATTAGTAGATTCTGATGGTATAAAAGTTGGAAGAACAAAATGGAGGCCGTGCCAGGGATCCAAAGTGACATTAAAGCAAATAGTGAAAAGACCTTCCTGCCTGGGGACGAGCTTGTCAGCTTTTTCTCTCTCTCTCTCACTGGAACTAGACACTGTGTTCAGCGCTCTCCTCTCTCAGAAGCCACACAGAGACATCTGTCAACGCGGGACCTCTGTGACAATCCACTGTGAGGTCGATATCCAGTTCACCTTAATGTTCTGGTACCATCAGCTCCCAGGACAGAGCTTGGTGCTGATGGCAACCACAAACCAGGGTCTGGAGGCCACTTACAAACATGGATTTACCAAGGACAAGTTTCCCATCAGCCGCCCAACCCTAGTGTTCTCAACTATGACCGTAAGCAACGTGAGCCTTGAAGATAGCAGCTTTTACTTCTGTAGTGCCGGAGACACAGTACTCAGCACGGATCAGAGGTCTGAGCAAGAACCTCAGCCAGCTCCCTCCTGTCTGGCTCCCACCGGATGAACCCAAGGCCCCAGCCAAGGCAGGTGGGAGGGGGAAACCACAGCTCTAGCTGTTCCCGTGCTTGTGGGCAGGTCTGGGTGTGAAGGGGAAGACTGGCCACAGGGAGAGAATCTGCAGGACGAACTGGGGGGGACTCCAGCCAGACACAGGAAGTATAGCTGTCAGGAGGCTAAGGATAAAATTTCCTTCGTAAGAGTATTTAGAAGTACTCGGGAAAGACCATTGGACACAGTTTGCCTTCAAGGGGCAGGGTCAGAAATCCCCTTCAACTATTTTATCTCAGAGCTCTATTTGGCTCGTTTTCTACTGATATACTTCAGAAGGCTCTTAGCCATCTTGCTATCATACTGGTCCATTAGACTGATGGCATTTTGCTGGTTGTTCTTGGTTACCTGGAATCATAAAGCACTCGAGATGCCTCAGTATGCCATATGCAGGCCGGACCAACGTAAAATCTGCAAAAGTTCAGGGACCTGCCACATTGATGAGCTTTTGAGTGGTCCAAGGTCTAGGACGTGTTTGATTATACCCTCTTAGCTGCTAAACCTTATACTGTCTGCCAAGGAGAGAGGCGTGATGCTGAGAGGGCCTCTCTAGACTTGGGAGTTACCATATACCACAGTTGGGTGTGCCAGACTGGTCCATTTGCTGTGTAATCTGTAAGGTGAGGGAAGTGCAAAAGGGGGTTCCACAGAACAAGGCGGTGATTAAAGCTGCCTCGGGTCATACACCAGGCAGGTCCATCGTTCTCCAAGTCCCTGTGGCGGGACGGGAGTGCCCCCAGCCTTCCCCAGTAAGAGACGCACTGAGCAGACGCAAGGAGTTTTAGCGCGAAGCCACACTCTTCTATCCGCCAACAGCTGTTTGTCCTTTGGAGAGCACCCTAGATCTTTGTGTCACGTCACATCATGGCAGTCAGAACTGTGTGTTAGCTGCCCCTCGGATCTGTAAAGCTAGACATGCACAGAGTAGATACACAAGCCCAGTCTCAATTCACTCTCAAGAGCAAGCGTGAGTCTCAGGGTTGCTCCGACCCCACCCGTCTTTACCATCAATCCACACCCAAGGCTGCATGGGAGTGTCCTAGTTCCAGCTGAAAAACCCTGGGCCCGTGTTCTGGCCCAGGTGACACGTTTCCCTGGAATCATCAGTACAGTGCCACACAAGTGTGGTCGGAAAGGGAGTGGTGACGATGATCATCTCAAGGGGCTAGAACTTCAGCCTCTAAATCTAGGTGTTCCCATTTTATGGGAGGAAAGATGGCCCGAGGTGTAGTTCTAACCTGTGTTCACATTTCTTTCACACTGCCATTTAGACCTTTTTTTTTTTTTTAATTTTTTTTTCAACATTTATTTATTTTTGGGACAGAGAGAGACAGAGCATGAACGGGGGAGGGGCAGAGAGAGAGGGAGACACAGAATGGGAAACAGGCTCCAGGCTCTGAGCCGTCAGCCCAGAGCCCGACGCGGGGCTCGAACTCACGGACCGCGAGATCGTGACCTGGCTGAAGTCGGACGCTCAACCGACTGCGCCACCCAGGCGCCCCTATACCTTTTAACTGTTCACTCACATTTTCCTTCTATTTGCTTCCCTGTGGTGCATTCTGGGTCATTTCTTTGGAACCAGCATCCAGTTTACTAATTCACTCCTCAGTTCCAATAAGCCATTTAACTCTTCAGTTGACCTTATCTAGTTAAATTATATTTTTGTTTCTAGAAATTCTACTTGGATCTTTTACAAATATGAGCGGTCATTTTTGAAAGCATCTTGCCCTTGTATATTTTTATTATTATTATTTATGTTTTCTTTAATTTTAGAGATAGAGAGCATGCAAGGGGGGAGAGGGGGAGAGGGAGAGAGAGAGAGGGAGAGAGAAAGAGGGAGAGAGAGAGAGAGAGAGAGAGAGAGAGACAGAGAGAGAGAGAGAGAGAGAAAGAGAATCTTAAGCAGGCCCCACACTCAGTGCAGAGCCGGACACATGGCTTGATCCCACGACCCTGGGCTTATTGTAGAAATTGAGAATGAGATGAAATCATCCACATAAAACACAGAACACTATGCCTGATAGAGACAAAACAGACAATTAATTTAGTCCTGCCTAAATTTCTTTCTCACTATAATATATGAAATTTCACCACTAGTAATTCTTTCCTCAAGGTTAGGTATTGCCCTCGCTGGGAACATTTTATTTATTATTGCCATTGTTTCTCTTTCTTTTAGCTGTTTGAATCACAAAATCCATGCATATTTTTGCAAAATGTAAACTCACTCATTTAAGTAAAGTGAGATCATACAACACATACTGCTTTATAACTTACTCTCTTAATATTCCACAAATACCATTTCATGTCAAAAAATCTACATTAAGTTTTGTAAGACCATTTCAATATGTTGATGGTCAATTTTTACAATTAAAACCAATGGCAAGGTAAATATCATATGCTAGATGACAGGGTTGTTTAGTTTAAAAAGCAATGGTGTATGTGTTGATTTATTTCTGTTACAGACTCAGCAGGGAATAATGAAAGCCCTCCCTACTCTTCCTTTACGTGATTGGCCCCTTCTTTTTTATTTTTCTAAAGTTGATTTATTTATTTTGAGAGAGAGAACACGAGTGCACAATCAGGGAAGGTCCAGAGAGAAGAAGAGACAGAATCCCAAGCGGACTCTGCACCTTTAGCACAGAGCCCGATGCGGGGCTGAAACTCATGAAACGTGAGATCGTGACCCAAGCCAAGATCTAGAGTCAGACGCCTAACCGACTGTGTCACCCAGGCACCCCATGACTGGCTCCTTCTTATGTGAGGTCTCAAGTTCAAATCTCATCTCCCCCAAAGAGGTCTTTCCTGACCCCCTTACCTAATATAGCACTTGTGAACCCAGAAGCCGCTCACATTTATTACCACTCTATCCTATTTTAACAATACCTAAGCACCATAATCTGATATCAATATACCTCCTCACATATGTGTAGCCACACCCAGAAATGCAGATAAATGCCATGAAAGGACATTTCCTATCTTCTTCATTGCTATTTCCTTACAGCTTAGAAAAACTGCAAGAATGCTTCAGGAATTCAGCCAATGTTTACTGAGTGTTACAGACTGAAATGCGCTCCAAGATTCGTACAAGTACAGCCCTAAGCCCCGGTACTTTAGAATGTGATTACATTTGGAGATTTGGTCTTTAAAGATCTAATTAACTTAAAAACGGGGCCATGAGGATGGCCCTAATCCAAACTGGCTGGTATCCTTATCAGAAGAGATTAGGACATCCTAGAAGGGACACGAGGATTGTACCCACAGAGGAAAGGCCACATGAGGACACAGTGAGGAGAAGGCCATCTACAAGCCAAGGAGAGAAGCCTCAGGAGAAACCAATCCTTCTGATACCTTGATCTTAGATTTTTAGTTCCCAGAACTATGAGAAAGTAGATTTCTGTTGTTTAAGACACCTAGTCTGTATTATTTTGCTTTGGTGGCCCTAGCAAACGAATATATTGAGTAAATAAATATGATTCAAAAGAAAAGAGAAAATTTTGCCAGGGGGGTATGGATTTCCCAGGAGAAAAAGAGCTTAGACAATGTAATCCCATTAGCAAATGAACTGAATTGTTCTAACAGGGACGAACTGATGCTTTGACTTTTATGTTTGAAGAGAAAGGCGGCCCCACAACGTGCCAGTCCCCTCTGCTGCGTTCCCAAGGCTGGGAAAGGGAACAGATGTGATGGGTTCTAGAGACCTAAGCCCAGAACCTGCTCAAACACAGTGGCTCTGAAGTGGATTGTCCTCAAATTGGAACGGTACAGGTGCCTGTGTGAAGTGAGCACTCCGTGCTGAGCCTTGGAGATCCTCTGGGCAGGTTGGCCAATAAGAAGTGGACAAATTAGAGGCTGCCTTCCAAACGGACAACACATTCTAGAGTTTTTATAATCCAAATGAGTGGACAGAGCCCAACTGACTGATTGGGCTTATCACTGAACTTTGCTTGTGGAGTTCAATCTGGATCTAATATGATTTAGAAAGATAAATATACATGCCATTAATTAAATCTGAGTATCATGGGACAAGTCATGACTGCTACAATAATAACAGCCCACATGCCTATTCCTTTTGGACTCTCTCCTGCCTTTCTTCTGCTTACTACCCTCCAATAGATGCTGGAGCCACTTAAGCAGCTCTAATAGGCTCAGGGACGAGACAAGGAGGGGTGGAAATGTGAACAGGAAGGCCATAACATTACAGGAACCAGTCTTTCATTAGCTAGTGTTAAAGCCTTAATTGCCAGAGACTTCCCACTTACCCCTCTAAAGAAACCTGAAGAATAGATAAAATATGCAAATGGAACCTTGCTCTGGGCACAAAACTTGATCTTCCTTGGCTTCAAGGTGGGGAGCAGGACAAGGGGGAGAGAAAGGGTGGACACCCCCATTTAGCCAATCAGCTATGGCCAGCCTATGCCTCCACACCTCTGTCTCAGCCTTCACGTTTTTCTGGGCCACACAAAGTGCCCCCCTTCACTATCAAGAGTCAGTGATTCCCAGGCTCAGATATTCAAGAAAGCAGTTCTTATCGGATGAGAAATTGTGCCATGGTGAAAATATGTGGTTTAGAAAAAAATAACGGAGGAAGAAAAAAGCTGGAAGTTTAAAGAGAAGACAGCTCGGAATTGGACAATGTGGTTAGAGATCAGTAAAGGACACTGGGCCAAAAGGGGAGTTGACTACAAGCGGAGGAGAAATACCTGAGCCTGGTCGGGGGTAGGGGTGGGCTTGGGAGAAAAGGGTTAAAAAAAAAAAAAAACCCACAACTAGTGACTTGGAATCTGACCAAAATCTACTTTTCAGACCACTGAGATGTCCCAAAGACCCCAGTGTGTAGCAACACAATGGGAAATAACTTAGCTTGTGTAGGGAAAGCCTCTGGTGTCAACTCCACATTCATCAGCCAAGTGACCCTGGAGAAGTCACTGACCTCTGAGCTTTAGATTCTTTATGGTAAAACGGAGAAAACGGTGTCTGTTGCCTAACTCATGAGGCTGCACTGCGGATCAAATAAAGAAGAAGGGAAGCGAATATTCTATGGTAGAGCAGGCGGGTTCTAGAGTCAACTATCATGCTTAAATCCCATCTCTACAACTTACTGGCTGTGTGACCTTGAGCAAGTTACTCCACCTCTACATGGCTCATTTCATCATCTACAAAATGGGCAACCTCATGGGTAGTTGTTATAGTAAAGTGAAACAAAAAGGTCCATGAAAGACTGAGACGATGTTTGGGATAGTAAGCACGAGGAAACTATTCACAGTTACCGTAATTAAAAGCCGGTGGTTTGATACGCTAATCGTGAAATACGAACTAGGAGAATGTCTTAGAGAAATGCTCAGAATGAAGAGTGTAAGAGCTGCACAGACTTATCCATATTGAATTTGGGCAAAGGGGCACCTGAATCCATCCTACATGCCTGAGCCTAAAGCATAAGGTAATAGTGTCACTTACAGCTATTTTCTCTGCCTAGAAGGTGATTCCTGCTACGTTCAAGAAAACTGACTTCGTGCTGTGTTGTGGGTGTAATAGTTTATTCTGAGGAAGAGCACAAAATATCAGGAAAAAGCTAGTCTTGAGGCTTTAAACACAGAAAGTCCTCAAGCTCTTGGGTGTTCCCTTTCAGAGTCAAAGCCACAAGCACCTATCCAGAAATGTTCTCCCTGCTCCCCAGTTTCCTACCAAGGATCCCCTTTTCCTAGTGCACCTCTCCAGGGAACACTGGACGTGTTCCTCTCTTTATCCACTACAGCAGGGCTTCCTACGAACACCCCACAACAAAGGGATAAAATAGCATATTTGGTGACGTTACGGGGAAAGCCCCTACTGTCAAGGTTCCACAGCCGGGGGCAGCCACCCAGGAGCACAGAGAGATATGCCATCCATGCCTTGGACGTGGCAAGGTAAGGCTCTGAGACCGGGTGCCAGGTAGAGGACTAATTAATCTTCTATTTCTGCCAGGGAGCCAAGCATCAGGAGGGATCAGGAGGTACGTTTTGTCCTCTGGGAGCCTCTGGCTCGATCCCAAATCGACATTCCCTTAGATGGCACCTGCAGCAATTCCCAGACTTCCAACACTTTCCACGTCTTCCAGTAGCCTTGAGGCCAGCTCTGCCATTTTTAGATGTACGTTCTTGGGCAACACCGAACCTTGCTGATTCTCAGTCTCTTCCTCTAGAAATGGAAATAATTTCTTTCTGCACATTTCACAATTAAAACATTTGTGAAAAGCCAAATTTGAAACTCAACACAAACGAAGCTCAGCATGCCACTGCTGTTTGTGTGTGAAAGCTCGTTAAAAGCTGTCAGGCACTGTACAAATATAGCACCTTCCCCCAGAGGTGTGAGCCCACCAGGATGAGAGGGGGTGCCATAGGCAAGGCCAGAGCTCTGAGCAGCGGCTCCCCTGTTGTGGAGAAGCTGGCCTCCAGCCATGCCAGGCACCGGACCGGCCTATGGGCCACTCCCAACACCACGAGTCCCACGATAGTGTTTTCCCCAACTTCTGCCAGTTTCCATTTACTCCATTCCCCCAGCCTACTTCCTGTCTCACCACCAGACTCCTCGGCCTTTTTCACCTTGCTCGCCAACGCCAGAAACTTTCCTCGCTTCCACCTTTCAGAGAATTTGAACATGGACCATGCCCGCTCCAGCTCTTCACCACCCTGGAGCTCAGAGGAGCTGAGAAGGAGAAGTGTCTTCACCAGACAGCTTCTCCACCTGGTTCACATAATTACACTTGAGCACAGACACTGGCTCCGCCTCTAGTCCCCTCTGGTCAGGTTATGCCTCAATAGGTTACAAGGTTGTGTCTTGGTGGGTGGTGGCAGGTCCCAAACTGAAGTCATTCCTGGGAAAATGAACTCTGGGCTGAGGCCAGTACAATAGTCCCACTGCATCTAACATAGAAAATTCCAGAATTCCCCCATTCCTTTGTTGTTACCAATGATCAAATACTCGACCCCTTCACTATGTGCTAATCTCTCTACCTACTGCTGGTTCTCTGATCAGAACCCACGTTTACCACTTTCAAACCCTTTTTAGTATCTGATCTGGAGCACACAATTGGACCTCAGGCTGCCAGCCCCCAGCAGGTGGGGGAAGTTTTCATCACACGGGAGCAGCTTCCCAGGGCAACCAAGAGGTTGCTGAGAGAAAACCCAAGACAGTGTGAGTGATGAGAAAGATCGGCATCGTGATAGGGATGACGAGGAGGGATATGGTGTTGACCTTCTGTCCTCCAAATACATCAGGCAAATGCCTACTTCATTTCTCCCTCCAAACGCTCCTGTCCACAAGCCTAGGTAGGAAGGAAAGCCAGCTGAAAGCCCAGATTCCCAAGAAACTCTGCCTCTCCCTTCTCATCAGCTCTTGACATTGGGATGCTGGTTTCCTTGAGTGTGGCCTTCCTACCCAGTGGTTTAGACTTGGGAGAAGGGTGTTCGTGCTTACAGATACAAGACTTAGACAAGACTTCTCTCCCCTTGTGGGGGCTTCAGGTTACCAGCAGCCAAGTTTGCTTCCAATACCAGCTCTTGCTCAGAGTTCAATAAATCTCCACGAGGTCAGAGGGCCCAGGCCATTCTTCCTCCTCCTCTCATCTCAGCTTAAGAAGGTCCAGCTGTGACATATGGGGGTTTGGCTTCTTCCCCTCACCCCAGAACCCTCCCAGGAGTCAGCTGCTCTTCCTCTCTGCCCTCACAAGGTAAGCTTTCTTATCACCAGCGGGTCACGAATCCACAGATGGCCAAACACAGAGCTGAGGCAAGGCCCCGGGAAGGGAAAGTTACAGGTGTGTTTGTCCCGGGAGGAGCGGTGACCCTCCACCCTCACACACACCCCTCGCCCACATTTGGGGAGGTATAAAAGCGTCCCCACTACTCACTCAGTTCTACTTCTGCCACCATGACTCCACTCCTGATCCTTGCTTTCGTGGGAGCTGCTGGTGAGTCCCACGTGTGGCTTCGGGCCCCACTCACCCCTCTCCTGGCAGAGACACCTGCTCTACCTTTGCCGGTCTTCTGTGTTTACCTGGGTTCTGATAGTCTCTCTCCCCTGCCAGGGAGCCCTCCTCCTCATTCTTGGGCTCTCTGTAAGACTCTCCCACCTTGTGCTGACCTCACTCCCAACCCCATCATCGACCCATTTAGGACTTTGTTGGGAGGGGCTGGAAAGGGAGACCAGGTGCCAGTCATCCATGAAATGAACCCGGGGTCTTGAGGCTTAATTCTGGCAACTCTGGGATAGCTCCCCTATAGCTGTCCTCAACCTCAGGTATGCCTAGACAAGTTGAAAGAATACTCATGCCAGACTCCTATCCTTAGAAATTCTGATTTAGTTGGCCTGGTGTGTGGCCTGTGCATTGAATTTTTTTTTTTAAGTTTATTTATTTATCTTTGAGAGTGAGCAAGAGAGCAAGAGTGAGCAGGGAAGGGGCAGAGACAGAGGGAGAGAGAGAACCCCAAGCAGGCTCTGGGCTGTGAGCACAGAGCCCTCTGCGGGGCTCGATCCCACAACTGTGAGATCATGACCTGAGCCGAGATCAAGAATCAGACACTTATGTGACTGAGTCACCCAGTAGCCCCTGTGTATTGAATTTTTTAATTTCCTAAAAGACTTTAGGGTTCCCAAGTGTGTAGCCAAGGTTGGGAATCACTGTTCTATTAGGCAATAACAGTTGGTCTGCCTTTGTCCTGCCTAATGGGCCTGGGGGCTCCTGTAGATTTTTAGCTATGGGAAAAGCTGGGTACAGCCAGGGCTACTTAGCCAGATTTTCCTCTCTAGGCCAATCCATCCTGACAATCTGGGGCTCAAACAGCCGTGAGGAGTAGAGCAATGATGGATGAGAAGCATTCAGTGGATGAGAAAACCACATTCAGACCTGTGTCACACCGAGTGTAGTGTGAGGCATGTCCTGTGTTCTTGCCCGGTGCCCCCGGCAGAGGTCTGGGCCTGAGCCCCAGCAGGCACCGGGCTATGTGCCCTGCAGACACACGGAGAGGCTCAGGAGAGAGCTATGCGCTCGGGCACCTACTGGGGATGTAACGCCCCCTGCCTGCCAGTCTGTCATCTCTGCGCCTGTTGAGGACTCCTGATTAGCATGATCCAACCACAGGGCTCCAGGCTCCCCCTGCCCACATCCGCTGAATTGGCTTCTCCCTTCCTTTCTCCGTTCAAGTTGCTTTCCCCACTGACGACGATGACAAGATCGTTGGGGGCTATACCTGTGAGGAGAACTCCATCCCCTACCAGGTGTCCCTGAACTCGGGCTACCACTTCTGCGGCGGCTCCCTCATCAGTGACCAGTGGGTGGTGTCTGCGGCTCACTGCTACAAGTCGTGAGTGCTGGGTCCCCCACACCCAGAGCCCTCTCGGGTGCTGGGTCAGCCCGGGAGTGCGGAGGTTGGAGAAGATGGGTGAATGGAGAGGCAAGGTTGTCACCAGCCACCCACTCACAGAAGTGAGGGGGCAAAGAGGGGCACTGGATAGAAAGCCTCTCCCATCCAAAACAAATGGATGACACAGCAAAGGCTATGGGTCAGAAAAGTAGGGAGGGACTCTTTTGGGGGTGGTGAGGTCCAATGGGAAAGCAGCAAGGACCTTGCATGAGTCTCCTCTGCCAGTTGACTACCCATTGAAACCACCTAAGATCTGTTCAAAAAATAGTGACGCCTGGGTCCCATCCCAGGGCACTTAACTCAGAATTTTCAGGAAGAGGGGTTTGAACACTGGTGAGTTCTTAATGCTCTCCACCTCTGGTGACTCTATCCTGTGGCAGAGCTGAGGATCATTGCCTGGACCAAGGGTTCTCCATCAGAATCACCTGAAAGGCTTGCTAAACCATGGACCACTGGGTCCCACACCAGAGCTTCTGATTCAGCAGATCCGGGGGTGGGGGCGGGGGCGGGGGTGGGGACCAACCCTCTGTACTTCTAGTAAGTTTCCAGGTGATGCTGAGGCTGCAGGTCCCAGGGCAACAGTTTGAGAACCACTGGGTGAGCTCATACAGGATGATGGCACTTACCAGACCAAGAAGGGAGGGAATAAGGTCGCTGCATGTAGGTAGCGAAATGACAGAGGCTGAGGGATGCATGGGAAGCTTCTAGCAGGTCATTTGTGCCTGTGGTGCCAGGTGCATGGGGGTTTGTTGGGGAAAGCAGGCTGAGGAGCAGTCCCCACTGGGTCCCTTCACCTCATCCCTGCTCCATGACCACCCACCTCTCAAGCAGAAAGTTCTTGGTCTCACACCTGCACTGACCCACCACCCCTCTCCTGCCTGGTGATATTGCTACAGTCCTACCCATGAGCAGGAACCTGGAGAACCCTGGGGAAAAGTGGGCATATGGACAAGAGGGTTTCCCCACACTTCTCTTCCCAACAGTCGCATCCAAGTGAGGCTCGGAGAGCACAACATCGAAGTCCTGGAGGGGGATGAGCAGTTCATCAACTCGGCCAAGGTCATCCGCCACCCCAGATTTAACCGCTGGACCCTGGACTATGACATCATGCTTATCAAGCTCTTCTCACCTGCAGCCCTCACTGCCCGGGTGTCCACCATATCGCTGCCCTCCGCCTGTGCCCCCGCCGGCACCCAGTGCCTCATCTCCGGCTGGGGCAACACCCTGAGCTCTGGCAGTGAGTGGGACCCCCACTGCTTCACCCTCTGACTTCCCCGCATCTCCCAGAACCAAGCATGCCCCTGAGCTTGAACCCCTCTACACTCCGAGCTCGGGGCTGGGTGCTAGAAAGAGGCAAAGCTTTAAGGAGTGGACTCCCTAGAATCGAAATATCGGACAAATATAGCCCTTTCTACTGTCATATCCAGGGAGGGGGTCAGCAGCGATCATTCTGGGAACCGAACCCCATTGTCCCTCACTGGGGCTTACGTGCCTGGAGTCCTCCCCTGGCCGCCGTCCGTGTTCAGCACTGGATGGCTGTCCCCTCTCCTGGCCTGACTCCCGTTTTTCCTTTCCTTGATCTCTTCCTGCTCCTCAAAGCCAACTACCCCGAGCTGCTACAGTGCCTGGACGCCCCGCTGCTGAGCCAGGACCAGTGTAAAGCCGCCTACCCCGGGCAGATCACGGAGAACATGGTTTGCGCTGGCTTCCTCGAGGGAGGCAAGGACTCCTGCCAGGTGACTCGACCCCTTCCCACGCTGAGACCCTTGCCCAGCAGCAGGAACACCCAGCCAGAGCTGTGGGGTTGGTGGAGGAGGGCTCCGTGCAGTGGACTCGTAAAGAAGCGAGGAAGGCTTGTCTGTGTGACAGTCATCTTCGAGTGAGAACAGAGAACGGGCCACCATGGGAGGGGTGCAGAACCACAGATCTGACCAGAACGCAGTCTTTTAAGGTTCAGACTGTGTGTGGCTCTAGTTACCCTTTTTTCCTTTCTAACCCTTGTCCCGTGTGCCTCCT
This sequence comes from Herpailurus yagouaroundi, assembly GCF_014898765.1. Taxonomy (NCBI): domain Eukaryota; kingdom Metazoa; phylum Chordata; class Mammalia; order Carnivora; family Felidae; genus Herpailurus; species Herpailurus yagouaroundi. The sequence continues at coordinate 5,813,982 of NW_024412391.1, read as the reverse complement.
CCCCAGGGTGACTCTGGTGGCCCTGTGGTCTGCGGAGGAGAGCTCCAGGGCATAGTCTCCTGGGGCTATGGCTGTGCCCAGAAGAACAAGCCTGGCGTCTACACCAAGGTGTGCAACTTTACAGACTGGATTAAGGAGACGATAGCTGCCAACAGCTAAAGCCCCCAGGCCCCCTGCCATCCATATCCTAATAAAGTGAGCCTCGCACAACTGCCTGTGTCTGCACCTGCTCCCTCCTGCCCCCTCGCTCCCATCTGAGGCCAGACAGGGCTCTACCCCTTAGAGACGAACAGAATGCCCCAGTTCCCGAGATATGTTCCATGGAATACTGGTTTAGCAGCATGTGAAGAGAAGGAATCTAAAAACCTACAAGTAGGGGGCAATGGGGGGCTATTTACTAGAGAACAATACCTTGCAGAAGGCTGTGCTAAAGAGGTTCCTTGATGTTGGGACTCCCCCGGGTCTGGACTGCAGGGCTCGTGTGGGGCCACACAGGTCCTAGTTTGCAGGGTCTCACTACCTCCTTTCACTGGGACCCAGAGCTAATCACCTCAGAGACCCTTGCGCCAATCTTCTTGGCCTCTGCTGAGCCCCCTGTACACATACGCTTTCTAGCCCAGGTCGTACTGCCTCCCGGCAGCAGAAGGCCACACTGGACCCTCCTCCCACAACGTGCTCCTGTGTCTAAGGGAGACAACAGCCCCCACACTCTGCAGAAATCTGCCTCTTACTCATCCCATGTAATGAGACCCACAAGTGTCTACCACACTGGGCACGTTACAGACATTTTTATATCTGGTCCCTTCTTAACTCTGAAGTGGTTACTATTCCAGTGGTACAGACAAGAAAGCAAAGGCTCAGAGAAGGTTGTTGGCTTATCAGGCCCCTCCTCCAGCAGATAGTAAATCTGGACTTGGGCTCCTCGTTAGCCTGGCCCCGAAGCCTGTGCTCTCTCTACCCACCTCACTGTCTCTCCTGCTGCTGCTGGGGTCTGAGACGCTACCTGGCCGTGGGCTCTGATCTTTCACGGACTTGCGGGCCATTCTCTGCCTCCCTGTGCTTCACGGGGGCTCTGGTCCCTGACCATCTCCCAGCACTGCAGTCACAGAGGTCCTGCATGTGACATTGGCTCCCGACCTCCCACAACTTCTAAAATACACCCTGAGCTCTTTACCCTGCAGATGGGAGGGTCTTCCTTCTCTGCTCCGCCTGTATTTCCTTCCTCGGTCTCTCTCCACTCCTCTCCTCTCCTCTCTGTCTCTGCTCCTGTGCTCAGAGATCCTGGTGGCTCCTCCGACACACCACGGACCTCTCACCTCTAGCTCTGCGTGTTACTGGTCCAGCTGGCTTGATGCTTCCCACCTGCCCCTTCGCCTTCTTTAGGAAAGTCATTTCTGAGGCCTCCTGCTCCGGGATCCTCCTCCCCCAGCCCTGTGTTGGCCCCGTTGGCCCTATAGTCTGAGGGAGGAGTCCTCCTCCTCCTCCTGCCACATGCTTACAGCGGTCAGTCCTGCTCCTGCTGCCTAGCAATTGTGGTTGTATCTACTTGGCCTTCAACGGTGAGCTCCTTAGGCAAGGAGCTTGTCTTACTCATCCTGGCACATTTAGTGATTACACAACATCTACAATAGAATAGGCACCCAGTGGTTGAATGACTCAAGTATGAGCTAGGACTGGAGGGAAATGTACAGAAGAAAGAAAGCGCCTTCTCCAAGTGCAGACCGGGGGACCGGCGGCACCAGCATCCCCTGGGAATTTAGGAGACATACAAATTCTGGCGCCCCTCCCCCATCTCCTGAGTCAGAAATTCTGCGATGGAGCTTGGCCTCTTGCATTTTTACAAGACTTCCAAGTCCTTGTGACGCACGCTAAAGCGTGAGAACCAATGCAGCAAAGGTATCCCTAGGCCAGTGCTCTCCGTGAAAGCAATAGTCCCTAACGCGTTTGCTGACTATATTCAGCCACCATAATGAAGCTTTATGTGTATTATCTGATTCAGATCTCTCAAGAACTCCATAAGGTAGGTGGTATTATTGTTAAAGGGGCTTGGTAACCGGCCCAGGGCCTCACAGACATAAGAGGGCCTGGGGTGGGTGGGAGTCCGGGCAGTCTGGCTCCAGGAGGCGGGCTTCCTTGAGGGGTGGAGGCCTCAGTGCCCTGCAGTGGCCACAGCAGAGCCCTAGAACTTAGGGAGGGCTGGGTGTCAGTGCCAGCTGTCACTTCATTATGTATGTCTTGGGGCGACTCATTTAGCCTCTTCAGATTTCAGTTTCATCTGAGGAAATCAGGAGACACATTTGGGGTTTAGATGAATCTAGAACTCACTTGAAAAGTTTCAAGAATTACACACATGTGAGATGCAATTTGTTTATCTGCTTCCCACATCTCAGCCTTGAGAAAGGCAGGCAGGTAACCCAGTTTCCCGCTGGGGGCGGGGGCGGGGGGGGGGGGTCCCCTCCAGCACGAACCACATTCTTCTCACGCCCTCAAGTGGCCACGCTGAGATGGCAAGGACTTCCGTCTAAAATAAATAAGGACAGGCTGCCCCCTGCTGCCCAAGATGATGAATGACCCCACTGGAACCTGCCTAACCAGCTAAACTCTCACAGCGAGGGGGCGGGGGGAAGCTTTGGGACACCTTGGCGACTCAGTCGGTTAAGCAAGTGTTGGACTCTTGATTTCAGCTCAGGTCACTTCTTATGGTTTGTGAGATCAAACTCTGAGTCAGGATCTGCACTGACAGAGCAGAGCCTGCTTAAGATTCCCTGTCTCCCTCTCTCTCTGTTCCTTCCCCGCTGGCTCACACTGTCTCTTATTCTCTCAAAAATAATAAATAAACCTTAAAAAAAAAAAAAAAAACAACTTCACGGGCATTTACGCACACT
>NW_024412391.1:5802217-5810997 GCF_014898765.1 Herpailurus yagouaroundi | reverse complement strand
AAAAAAAAAAAAAAAACAACTTCACGGGCATTTACGCACACTGACAGTGTGACTGAGTAGCAAACGGGGGGGGGGGGGGGGGAGGGCAAACTCCATCAGGATTGGAAGTAGGCAGAGCGGTATTCTTTGTAAGGCCGGTGTGGGGGAGAGTCCCCAGCTAAATGGCCGAAAGGAAACTTACCTAGAGGGTATATTACTGATATGCAATAAGGCAGGAAAACAGAAATCGATGAAAATAAATCATTACATCGACGAAAGAGATCCTCGGTGTGGGAAAGGAATAAAGAAGGAAGCTTGCCACTCTCCACTCGATAGACGCCATCCGTGACCTTTTATTCAGGTTATTGGCAGAGTGTTGTGAGATCCAGCACTGTTCGTGAGTAAGAAGCACAGACTGTCTTTTCCTTTTTTCCCTAAATTCTCAGAGCCACACTATTGTACCCAGCTTGTGACACCACCAGATAGCACTCTGACATTCTTCATGGCTCGCGCCTGTGCTTTTCCTGGTCAGGGGACAAGCAGGGCATCCCAAGCACCGTGCTGAAATGGAAATACCCGGGGTAATTTTGTGCTTGTTTTGTTTATTGAAATACATAATAACTCCAATACTAGAGATTTTTATTTATTTATTTATTTTTTTCAACGTTTATTTATTTTTGGGACAGAGAGAGACAGAGCATGAACGGGGGAGGGGCAGAGAGAGAGGGAGACACAGAATCGGAAACAGGCTCCAGGCTCCGAGCCATCAGCCCAGAGCCTGACGCGGGGCTCGAACTCACGGACCGCGAGATCGTGACCTGGCTGAAGTCGGACGCTTAACCGACTGCGCCACCCAGGCGCCCCAAGATTTTTAACACAACGTATCCTAAGGACTACTGAGAAATATGCATTTTTCACAAGCTTCCTGAGTGATTGGGGACCCAGTATGTCAAGTCGGGACCATAACATATCTTCTTAGGTAAATGGATCTTCTTTGGAGAAAATAATGAGTTTGTAAATTACACAAGTAGGTTTCTTTTTTAAGTAGCACATTTCAAAATATTACTTAAAGCAATGTTTTCTTTGTATTTTCTTTCAATTTTTAAAGTTTCATTTTAAATAGATCATATAGCCACCTGGCTCAAAAACTGAAACAATACAATAAAGTTGAAACTGAAAAATGTTACTTTTACTTCTACCTTGTTTCTGTCTCCTCTGGCCATTCTTAGTAGGCAGTTACTTTGATCAGTTTCTTTTGTATCATTCTGGTGTATCTTTATGCAGAACCAAGCAAGCAGTTCTTATTCCCCTCCTTCGCGGGACAAAAGGCAATGTACAGCAATGCTAATCTGCAGCTTGCTTTTTTTCCACTTAACAATGTATCTTAGAGAGCTTCCTGTAGTATCATGAAACATTTGTATTTTTTTTTTTAGCATCGAGCAATATTCCATTTGGTGGGTGTATCACAGATCATTTATCCAGTCCCTTCCTGATGGGCACTGGACTTTCCCCAATCTCTTTGCTACCCCCAGATAACGCAAATATTTTACAAACATTTTTTATATTTGTCTGCAAGAATAACTACAGGATAAATGGCCAGATGTGAGATGTCCAGGTGAAAAAGTAAATGCATTTGTAGCTTTCATAGATATTTCCAAATTGGTCCCCGCTTAGATGGGTATCCTTTTACGTGTAGAAATGCATATCCCACGACGCACAAGCTAATAGAATGTCTTCCCTAATTCAATTTTGTCAGTCACATTGGTGAACAAAGATATTTCAATGCAGCTTTTTCTTTGCAAGATTTTTTTCCTACGGTGAAGCACCATTTGCGTTACTTTTTCTCTGAACCATCTGTTCTTTGCCATTTTTATTGTGCTGCTGGATTATTTTCTTACTGATTTCTAGGAGTTCATTATATACTGGGGAGATCAGCCCTCATGAGGAAGATTGCAACTGTTCTCCCCATATTGTCATTTCTCTTTGGATTCTGCGTTTATTTTTCCACGGAAGTGTGTCATCGTTAAGGAGTGAAGTTTGTCTTTTTTTTTTTTTTCTTCCAGATTTTAATAGTTTGAAACTTCACAGTTTGAAAGGCAATAAAAGGAAACACCATCGAGTGAAATAAGATCCAGGCCACTCAACTGGAGGTTGAATTTCAAGGTCTTCTTGTGCAGGAAAGTAAAACATCTACCAGCAACTTAAATGCGTCTGCCCCTCGGGGATAAAAAGGAGAAGGCTATGTCCATGACTGCATTTGAGCGTTCCTGCGACTTTATGCATCTGACTATTCATTTCCATGTCCCCAACTCCCTTTTCCTAACCTGACGTCTGAAGTCCACAAGAAGGGGGGCTGATGCACACAGGAGCCCTCCCATGTCCAAACCCACTTGAAAATATGCTGGAGCTCTCAGCTGTTATTTTGTCTCTACCTAGGGACCCCTACACGCCCCTGTCCTCCACCCGGTCCCTGCAGTGTAGCTCAAGGTCACTTCCCCTCCAGACCACCCTAGAGGTTCGGAGTTGGGCCAAAGGGTCTGAGTACTGCGGGATCCCATTCCCGGATGAAAGGTGTGGCCTCTGAGTGACAGAGCCACAGGCAGGCCTGAGGCTGAAAGGGGGCTGCTGCTTCTTGCTGGGTTGGGGGGTGGGGAGGGTGGGTCCCCACAGTGATGACATCTTGCAGAGGGGCGGAAACCAGGGAAAACCAGCCCCTGCAGCAGCCAGACTTGCAAAGACACACAGCTCTGAGAAGCCAAGAACATCCTGAAGGAAGGGCATGGGGGTGGGGAGGAGCCCCTCCCCGGCCCGGTCTGCAACCCTGCCACCGCCTCGCACCAGGGGGAGTGATGTCACTGACCTGCCCTCCAATGCCCTTGAAGGAGCAGCTGCTCTGGTGGTTTCTCCCAAGCTCTGATGGGCAGAACCATGGGAGGGGTCGTTTTTTGTACAAAGCTGTAACATTGTGGGGACAGGGGGGGCCACGGTGATTCAACTCTACAGGAAAGCTTTACAAAAACCTTTCTGCCTTTCCCAACCCACAGTCTCTCCACTTTTGTCCTGGGTCACCGGCCTGAGGGTGGTTCAGGTCAGAACGCCTCCGCCTCACCCCTGTTCACCTGTCAAGCCAAGACCATGGATAAGGACAGGCTTGGATCGGGACTGAATCTTCCAGGCAGAGAGCCCAGATGCGAGAAGAATGTCTCAGTGGCCCCTCGGGTGAAGGACTCGGGAGACTCCTTCACTCCAAGCCCCACAGAACCAAGGACAAGGTCAGTGGGAAGGTGCATGGGAGGTGACCCATTCCACAGAGGAAGAAGCCAGAGATATCCTCGCTCTCCGTGGATATGGTCACTTGCTCTAGGACCCTGCCTTTCTCTCCAGATCCACGTCCTTTTAATGGACCCTCAGAAAAAAATCAAGAAAGTAGTGTGGGACCCTCTGGATACACTCTGGCCATGCTCTGTGGCCCCAGGAGTCAGAGTTGAAAATGTTTTATGCAATATCGGTAAAACACAGGCAGGGATTTCTGACCCCAGCATCCTCAGACACCAGCTACAGCCCCCGTTTCTTTCCACGCCTCAAATTTGTTTGCCTCCTGGCCTGGAGTCACTGTGTGAACACTGAACTTTTCTTTGGAGCAGGCACCAGGCTCACAGTTATAGGTAAGCTAGACTCTGGGTCTTTCCAAGCCCCTCATAGGGGAAGCAGGTCCAAAATGGCAGGTCCATTTTAGAATGGCCATATTCTGATGTGCTATGATTATACCTTCGGCCCAGGGACCAAGCTGACAGTCGTCGGTAAGGCGGTGGGGACTCCGGGCAGGGCATGACCGGGAGGATTCTATCCCAGAAAGTGTGGGAGGGAAGGGATCACCCAGCCCCTGGGTCCTGGGCAAGGAGATGTCATGCGCGCATCTGGGAACGAGTACCTGGGAGGGTCCCGGTCAGGGTAAATCCACGCAGCCACCGGTGGTCCTCTGTAAACTCAGAGCTGAGCCTCGGTGGTTCCGGCAGAGGAGGGAGAGGAGATAGCACTGCCCCCTCTGAATAGTTACCTGCCAGAGAAAACCTAGAGAGAGCCCAGAAGGCAATCAATGAGCCCTGATACGGGCCCACCTTCCTCACTGACTGGAACTCTCTGCAGGGGTTTCATATCTTCCCTTGCTCTGGATTTCACAGGAGGCCACACTGTCTCCTTTTTTCTGACTGTCCGTGCACGGGGATATGCACGGGGATATGCAAAGTAGGGCTGGTGTCTCTGTGAGCGAAGAGATCCACGAACACCCCAATCTGTCCCTGAATCCCAGCTGAGCTCAGCAGACAAGGGGAGGTTCTGAAGCAGATCTGAGAGGCTGTGCTATGGCGAGACGCTCTATTTTGGGGAAGGGAGCCGGCTCGCTGTTGTAGGTAAGCTCGTCGAGGCTGGAGGGCTGGGAACCTACAAGGAGGGGCAGGGCTCCAGATGGAGCCTCTGTTCTGGGGGCTTAGCTTAAAGCACATTTTTATCAGAAAGATCTGAATTCTTGCCTTGAGGCGATCGGGAGGGGTCGGCCTCCATCCCTGGTAATTTCACAGACTGGCCACGCCAAGTCTGGGTTCCCGTGCTGGGAGGCAAGTAGTCTCGTCTTGGGGTCACCGTGTCCATCTCCCGTCTCCTTGGAGCGCACCCCATCATGGCCACGGTAGATGGGAAGCCTCTAGCCTTAGAGCTAGCTTCGTCCTGCTGCTTTCCCCCCTCGTCCAGAAAAGAGAGGGACACGGGAGAAAGGGGTGGGGGTCACATGGCCACATTGGTCCCCTGACATTTCAGGCCATACGCGTGCCCCCTCTCCCCCTCCCAGTGCCAAAATTCTGCTACGGAAAGGCAGAAGAGAGCAGGCAGGTACACTTGGGAAGGGCAGGAATTGGACGCAGGTGCGCAGTTTTCCTACCAGCCTGCAGTGTTGTGTAACAATGACAATTTTCCACAAGTGGAGCCAAGCTCTCTGTCTTGGGGAAGCAAGCGGCCTCCCTGGGGGGGGTAGTGTGTTGGAAAAGTACAGTCCCAGAAGGACTCCGGAGACAGGGTGGGGACAGGGGCACAGCGGGAAAAGGCGCAGAGAGTGTGGGGAACAGAGTAGGTGCTAGAGCCCCCAGAAGTTTGGGTGGATGCTAGCTTCTGGAAGGAAAGGCCCCAGAGCAGCAATTCTGGGTTTGTCACACTCTTGCTGTGCTGTGGAGCAACCAGGCACAGTACTTTGGAGACAGGACTCAACTCTCTCTCTCAGGTAAGGAGCAGGACCAGGGTGGGAGAGCTGTGGTCCCTGGGACCCGGGGCCCCGTCTCTCCCCACGGCTGGTTGTCAGGGGTCAGGTAAACTCTCTTATCCTGGGGACCTTCTCCAGGGAGCTGTGGCTGCCATTGCTCTTGGTGCGGCTCACCTGGACCCTCTATTTGTCCTCCCTGGGTCTTCAGTCCTTGATGTGACCTCCTCGCTCTTTCCTCGGTTCATCTTTCCTTCTCATGTGTGTGCCTCTTCCCACCCTGAGCCTTCTCCTCTTTCCCCATCATATGCCTGGACCTTTCTCCAGGTCTCCTCTGGTCCAGAGCCACGCACCCAGGTGGAGAAGGTGGCAGAGCCCGTTCCCTGGGAGCTAGGACCTGCCCTCTGGCAGGAGACCCCCGCCCCAGGTTTTACCACAGCTCCCTGCAGCTGTGCTCCTATAACTTACCCCTCCACTTTGGGATGGGCACCAGGCTCACCGTGACAGGTTGGGGGCCACGCTCCGGGCGGGGGGGTGCCCATGCGTGACCCATCAGTCCAGGAAGGAGACGGGGGTGACGGACAGAAGTCCGAGCCTCCCCCTCCCGCCGAGAGTTTCTCTGGCTGCTCTGCTGTGCTTGTCTCAGACCCTCGGGGGTAGACTTGGTCTTGGGGGCTTTGTGTTTTCTGGCTGTTTTCTCATTCTCCGGGCCGCCTTCTTTCACTCTCTTCTTTTTCAGGGGTGTGTTGTTTTACTTTCCCTTCTTTATCTGAGTCAGATCTTCTCCATCTTCCCTCCTGAGCTAACTCCAGTCCTTCATGGTTGACTCCATTTGGGCGAATGGGTCTGTTTTCTATGTTAAAATCCTTCTAACACCGTCCACCTGCTCAGAACTCCACCCTTGCCTTCCCTGTCCTCCTTCTCCATCTCCACCAGTCTCCAAAGACCCATGTGTGTCTTCCTGAAGGGATCTAGGGCTTTGGAGGCACAGGGGGTGGTGTGTGGACTGGCGAGGCTGGGGTTTAAGGGACATTTCTGAGCCCCGGGGACAGAAGGCACGTCACAGTGTCATGAAAGCTGCAAGGGGTTAGTGCTTGGCAGGATCCGAGGAGATAGGTGTGAATAAACTTTCTGATACAACTGGAAACTTAGGCCACCTTAGCAACAGATAAGGTACAAAGAAGAGAAAAGAGGCTGAGGCCCCATTTTCCAAACCTCAGGACCTGTGCTGGGATGGTAGGGTAAAGGGCCCATCATAAAACGCTAACACACCATTGGCATGCTCCAGAGGAGGGGGGCAGGCGGAGGGGAGGGCAGGGATGGGATGAGTCTGGGCTGGGAACAGAGACAAGGCGGGAAGAACAGGAGAGTTGGTCCTACCAGACTGGTTGGCTCGAGCAGACTCTGTCCTGCAGAGACAGAGGCACATGCCGGTGAGTGTCATAAGTACACCCCACCCCCCGCCCAGCCTCCACATGCCCCGGCCCCACCCACAGCCCCCCCCCCCCCCCCCGGGCGGTTGAACAATCGGAAAGTGGAAATCTCAGAATCTCTGAGATCTATAAAATGGGGGTAATAGCGCCAGCCTCTGGGGGTGTTAAGTTGTTAGGGACTACCTTCTACGGACACCTTTATAAAAGGCTCACCTCATCGTGATAATCCTTTCTGCTCCCGGCGCTCATCATCACGTGTCAGAGTTTGGCCTTTTTCCAACGTCTGTCTCAATTTTCCCATTAGAAACATTTTTCAAATTTGGATAAAGTGGAAACATCCGGGTTCCCCACATTTCCGCTCCAAAAAAATCATTCCTCTGGTCAATATAGAGCCATAGATGGCAGAGTCCATTCTGGTTTAAAAAAAAAAAAAAAAAAAAAAAAAAAAAGGAAGCTTAATAGATGGATGTGTTTTCTTTTATCCCTGTGTGTCTTTACATGAGGTCATGGCTTCCAACAACTCCAGAAATTCTCCCCTATCTGTCAGGCATGTAAAAGGGCCCAGGACTTTACAACATGAATGCTCAGATGAAATGGCCCTTGGACTTTGGAATTTGTTCATACCCAGCAAGGTTTTGCTGCTTTTAAAAATGTAAAGCTTGGCTGTGAACTAGGATTTCCAAAGCTGGCAGGGAGGCTTGCTGGGCATTGGAAGGAAAAAAGGGTTCAATCCATGAGCAATATCTTTCATGGGATTATAGCCAACCCGGGCAAGCTAGCACATACCCCATGTGCCCCAGTATAAGTGCAGCGAATGTGGAGCATCTGATAATAGCCAGAGACTTCATGGCTCCTCAAAGCAGGTTCTATGCTAAAGAAAGAAAGAAAGAGAAAAGGGAAGGAAGAAAAGGAAAAAAGTGAGTTGGGAAAAGAAGCATTTAGGAAAAAGTATAGTCAGACGCAACAGGACAGTGAGTCTTCTAGACAACAAAGGCTAATTCTAGTACCTGCTCCCCCTCCCTAAACGGACACTCAACACCTTGTACAAGAGAACAATGACAATTAGGAAAAGTCAGTTCGGTTTCCAGGATGATGTTGCTAGCGAGAGAACCCTCTGCCTCACAATCTGGTCTCATTCAGCTCTACTAAAGCTGCTTCTCCATCTAAAACAAGAGGCAGTCACACGGCGAAAAGGACTTTGAATGGGGAAGAAAAAGAGACACATATACTCTTTTGATAGATATGGAACAAGGCCTTGTTTAAGAGACTGCAAAGACAGCCAAGAGAATCAGGACCCATTGCTACCTTAGCCCAGAGAGTCTAAGTGTGTGCGTCCATGGAGGAACCCAGAAAAAAAATCGTGAAGTTGTGGGAGAATAACAACAGAGGACAGTGACCCCCAAACACACAGGACCTACAACTCCATAATTCTGCTTTAGGATGACCCCATTTCCAGCTCTCTCTGTCTCTGTCTCTCTCTGTCTCTCTCTGTCACCCTCTCCATCACACACACACACACACACATACACACACACACACACTGTCCTTCCAAACCCAGACAGCTCTCAGACCAGGCCTGGCCCCAACCTCTCTTCCCTTGCAGAGGACCTGAAAAAGGTGAGCCCTCCCAAGGTCACAGTGTTTGAACCATCAGAAGCAGAGATCTCCCGGACCCTGAAGGCCACGCTCGTGTGCCTGGCCACAGGCTTCTACCCCGACCACGTGGAGCTGAGCTGGTGGGTGAACGGGAAGGAGGTGCGCGACGGGGTCAGCACGGACCCTGAGCCCTACAAGGAACAGTCCGGCGCGAATGTCTCCAGCTACTGTCTGAGCAGCCGGCTGAGGGTCTCCGCCACCTTCTGGCACAACCCTCGGAACCACTTCCGCTGCCAGGTCCAGTTCTACGGGCTCGGGAAGGATGACCAGTGGGACTACCCCGAGGCCAAACCCGTCACCCAGAACGTCAGTGCCGACACCTGGGGCAGAGCAGGTGAGCGGGGGGGTGGGGGGGTGGGGGGGGGATGGGCGGGGGGTGAGTTGGGGCACAGAAAGGGGGTCCAGGCAGGCAGGAGACCAGAAAGACTGGATGCAGAAAACGGGGGGTGGGTGGGGTGGGGCAGAGC
>NW_024412391.1:5776866-5802207 GCF_014898765.1 Herpailurus yagouaroundi | reverse complement strand
CCGCAGAGCCCGACCCGGGCCTGATATTTCCTGTGTCTCAAAGAAATTATAAGGTGGCTGCCAGACTGGGGAGAACGTTCCAGGATGCGGCACCAGAGGATGGGGAGAGCCAGCGGCTGTACCCCAAGTCGGGCGCAGAGTCAGGTTCTCCTACTGTTCGTGGCCCCTGGGACCCTGACAATGCCCTCTCTTCCTCAGGTCAAGAGAAAGGATTCCTGAGGCCAGCTCCAAAAGCGTATCCTGAGTTCATAATCCTCACCCCGGATTCTCCTTTACATGCTTCCAGCCCGTGTTTCTAAAAGCGTGATTCTCTCTCCGCCTCTTATCTCCTTCCTGCCAGGTTATCTGTCCCTTCGCCCCACTTCCCTGTGGATTGAGCTCCTCAGCCCTGACACTGAAAGAGACTAAAACAATAAAAAGCATCGTGCCAGGCCTGGCTGTGTCTCAGAAGTATCTGTGAAGTTCTGCCCTCCAAAGACCTAGCAAAGGCACCACCCCTCTGGCACATGAAACCACTGACCCTTCTTCCTAAGCGATGCTGCTTCCTCCCGTTCATCCTGAGGGAGGATGGGCTCCCTGATCCACACCAGCCATTCCAAGCTCCCGGTGTGTGGGGTTGGTCTGCAGGGTAAGGGGCTGGGCACAAGAGAGCCCTAACCCCACCTTGGCATGGGGCACAGGGCAGGGCAACCTGTGTGTTGGAATGCTTGGTCATTTCTCAATTCGAGACTCAAGTTTCATTTATTATGCATTTAGGTTTTATCCACGTCTGTTCTTAATGCCTCCTTCAGACCTAGCTCCAGTCTGCCTATCTAGAAGAATCCCGAAGAAGGCACAGAGTTGAAACCCCTGATAAGTGAAGTCCAGAGATCTCACAGAAGTGGGGCATGTGGAGGCAGGCCCTGGGGGGTGGGGGGAGGGAGGTGGGGTCCGGTAGGGGCTGAGGTGTGACACCTGAGTGACCCTTCGCTCGGTGGGATGGAGAGCGGGCCACCCCAAATGCAGCCCGTCAAGCACATCCGCCTGGGCAGAGACAGTTATCTTCCTGGGGTAAACTCGGGGTTCACAAGCAAATCACAGTCACTGCAGTAGAACATTGCACCAGGGTAAGGGAGGGATACACCAGGGGAAAGAAGGCACAGACTGGTGAGAGAGACCAGAGATAAGCTGGTTTAGGCAGAAAGTCAGGGGTGAGAAGGAAGTCTGAAAGCTGAGAAAGATTGAGGAAGGTGGCATCCCTTTTTGGTAGCCTGCTTGGTTCCAGACTTGGGGCTGGACGAGGCACAAGGGTGCCCCAGTTCATCCCCACGGTGACCCTAGAAACAGGTGTCATTCTCCCTACTCCACTGGTAAGGAAGCCACCGTTCGCAGATCAAATGGCTGGTAAGCCGGGAAACTGCGGCACATTCTTTTGAAGATGGAAATTCAGGAAGCTCTTTCCAAGTAGTGGCCAGAGGGGTGTGACTGTCCCCGGGTGACGTTGGAGTAGCTGCCCCCAACCTCCAGCCCAGGACCCACAGTAACAGAGTAAAGGGACCTTGATCCCTGGGTGTATTTGTTCCTTAGCGTTGCAGTAACAAAGAACCACAAACTTGATGGTTTTAACAGTAGAAATTTATTCTCTCACTGTTCTGGAGGCCAGAAGGCCAAAACCAACGCGTGGGCAGTGCCGCATCCCTTTTTAGAAGCTCCAGGGGGAGAATCTTCTCTGCTTCTTCCCACCTCTGGCATTCTTGGTGGCCCTTGGCTGTGACAGCACCCTTCCAACTTTAGGCCTGTCTGCACATCACCTTCTTCCCATGTTCTTGGGCCTGGATTTTCCCCTTATTTTTTCCTATTACAACACGAGTCGTTGGATTTAGGACACACCCTGAATTCAGAAGGATTTCATCCCGAGATGAAAAGTTTACATCTGCAAAGACCTTGTTTACAAATTGGGTCACATTCTGGGGTTCTGGGTGGGCATTAATTCTGGGGGGACGCTATTCATCCCACTGCACTGAGTGTCTAGGAACCGGGGAGGGGGGTGGTTAAGGGTTCTCTAGACCCAGCTCACACAGGCCGGGAAAGGACATGGCTCAGGGCGGGGGTGACCCTGGGAATGCCTCACACGCCTGCAATTTCCCATCAGCTGTAATTATTTCTAGATTTCTCAAACAGCAGCAGTTTTTTAGTTGTTGTTCATTTGTTTTTATAATGACTAAGAAGCCCCCAAATGGGGGGGTTTAGGTCCTAGACCAGTACCTACAAGAGCAGCACCTCCCATGCTTTAGACAGGCATGGCTCTTCCTCACAAAGGTGGGCCAGAGACAGTAGGCACAGAAGGGACAAGAACGTGCCTCAGAGAGAGGAGGGTGTTGTGTGGGCCAGAGGGGGTGGCCGGGGACAGGGCATCGAGGACAGGCATTTGTGGGTGCAGAGAAGTGAGGGGGACTGAGCAAGAGCAGGACAGAGATAGAGGGGAGGTGGGAAGAGGAGACCCCCCCCCCCACAGGAAATGGGGCCTGCAGGCTTGGTGATCCTCATAGGGGGCCTGCTGAGCAGGGGCACTGGCAGCTGGGAGGATGTGGGCAGAGGTGAGGACCCAAGGAAGGTCCTCTGGAGGATGAATGAGCCTCTACCTGCCCGCTCCAGGAGACGTAATAGAGATGGAGAAAGTTACAAATGTCATCTAGTCCCCACCCCACAGCCCGCTTGACCCAAGGAGAGCCTCCTTCCCCAAATCTTTACAGCTGCTTCCTTGTCTCCCTCAGACAACACCCCCAGCTCCCCAGTATTCAACTCCCAGCACTAGGAAGTTAACTTCTTCTGCCTCTGTCCCTCTCTCTGGTTTCTAAGTAGGTCTTTCGGAACCAATACTGGGCATCCCATCCATCCTTCCCCAGGTGAAACTGAGCAAAGACAGGTTGGATGTAAGGCAATCCTAACATTTATTGCATGAACGGGGACACTACTGAGAGCGAGAGATGGGATTCTGGGACAAAGGAGGTGAATAAAGATTGTCCCGGCAAAGTACGATATGTGGCCTTTCCAATTAAAGGGGCTCCCAAGTGGGGTGCCTGGTGGCTCAGTCGGTTAAGCATCCGACTTCAGCTCAGGTCACGATCTCGTGGTCTGTGAGTTTGAGCCCTGCGTCGGGCTCTGTGCTGACAGCTCAGAGCCTGGAGCCTGCTTCAGATTGTGTCTCCCTCTCTCTCTGTCCCTCCCCAGCTTGTGTTCTCTCTCGCAAAAATAAATCATTTTTTTAAATTAAAAAAAAAATAAAAATAAAGGGGCCCCCAAAGAGTTTCTGGGTTCAGAGTTATCCCTGTAATAGGACAGCACTGAAGCAACTCATCATTGGCCCAGACCTGTCTGCCTGTTCCAACTCAAGGTTCACTTAAACTTCATCCCATTGAAGAAACCTGTGGGCAGAAGGTAATCTAGGGACAAACTCCACAAGTGAGACCAGTACAGGGGCAAAACATGCTTACTGAATGAAGAAACTTAGAAGCAAAACATCTCTAGGAGGATGTCTAGGGCCCCCAAGTTCTCACCATCGCTGGGACACAGCCGGACTCGTCATGGGCAGCTCCCCCGGAGAAGAACCTCAACCCTGTGACCTTTAGAGATTTACTTAGAAATTAAGAGGGAAAAGGGAGCATCCAACTGGTCATGTAATCAGAAGAACATCCTGGTGGGGGATGAGATTCCTATGGAGAAGGGCTGCTCAAGCCACTGTCACTTGCCCAGAAGAATTTTTCTATCAGCACAAGTATCCGGCAAAGACCCACACACCTTCCTACTGCATGGCTCATGGCCAAGCTACACAGGCTGGGCAACGGGGATGGGGGAAGAAGGTGCTGGGACCATCCAAGAGACAAAGATGTTTTTTCTCTCTTAAGTAAATAACTAGGGAGGAGGGAGGGGGGAGAAGAAAGAGAATAGGATTGTAGAACAAGGTGGGGGGAAGATCCTGATAGATACTAATATATCCATTTCCTGCCATAAGGCATTTCCTTATTTTTCTTCTTCCATAGGGACCCAGGGAAGGGCAGCCTGACTGATCTCAGCCCCTAACAGTCAGTGTGACACACAGCCCTAGATGTCCTATGTAGGAGGAGCATTCGTGAGATCATGGATGTGAGAATGGAGGACTGGTACTTGAGCCCTCTCTTGAAACTATACGTGTACCACAAAAACACGCTCATGCCTACACATATTTTCATTTAGGGGTGCTAGCAGATGCTGGTGGAGATCACAAATGGCTACAACACCCATATCAATTCTCAGCGTGACGCCTGACATATGGATGGATTGCTCTTCTGCTCACCCACTGACCTCTTCTCAAACTTTCATCACCCGGTTCACTTTTGCCCCGTCCATGGAAATTACTCTATGCCCGTATAAGACACAGAGCCTGGAAGGCCATCAAGCCTGGACAACAATTTTAATCATGGTTCATTCCCATTGCTTGTGGCAGACTCCCATAGTTACCAGAAGGGTGACTGCTTGGCCTTGATAACCCCATAATCTGAGATGTTAACCAAACAAAATGTTTCCTGCCTCAGTCCACAGTTGGATATCCTCCCCTCCCATCTTGGAGACTTTCTTCTCTCGAGCTGTGTTTATGGAGCTGAGGTTCCCGGGTTCCTTAACATAATATACCTGTCTGTTTCTCTTTAGGGTTTACTGTGACAGCACCGAACCATGTCCTGAATCATCTCCTTCCAACAGAGGACATAGTCTCTGCTCACCACATGCCCACAGTCCCAATTACATTGGGACTCTCCTCCATTTCCGCCCACTATCTTTACTTTTTTGTACTTCACTCCTAATAGGGTTCCCTCCTTGGGAAACATGGGGTCCCAGAGATCAGTGAGTGGATCTGTATGTCCGCAAGAAGGACCTGAAAATGAGCCCACGGCTGTGACTATCTCCCCAGGATAGTGTCATCAGCCAGCTCTAACTTATCTCAGCTGTCCTCCGTGAGTATGAAGTGTGGTCTTCACAGGAGACTGAACCCCAGGGCTTCCTATGGACCCAGTGCCCTACTGCTTCCCGATCAAACTCATTGACATAAAGAAGTGGTTTTTAAGATAGTGGCTTGAGGGTGGTCCTGGGCATGACCACTCCTGCCCAAGTCCTGGGCCACTCCAGCGATTCCGGCTCGGTCCTCTGGAACCCTCACTCCCACGGTAAGACTTCTTCTTGACTGGGGCTGGGAATCATATACACTCTGGGTGGTAAGGAAGCATGCATTGCAGTCTTGCACCCCCCCCCCCCCCAGTTATGCTTGACCTGTCCTGGGAACAGAGAACCCCCTATCTGAGCAGGCCATTTCATCACCGGATGGCTCTCATGAAGAATTCTCTCCTGTTCGCGGATCCATCCATCCCATTGTAGCACCCCTCGTTGGCCATCATGGTGCTCCCATGAGAACACTTCCTGTGACAGCTAGCAAGCCCACCCCAGCTGAGCCCACACGTCTGTGAGAGACAGAATGAACAGAACCCTTAAAAGCTTGAGCGTGCAGCGGAGGGAAAGCATACAGCAGAGAGAGGAGAACAGGATGACAACAAAGAATATAGACTTTTAAGCCAAAGACACCGAGGTTCCAGCCTCAGCTCTGCTCTTTGCAGCTATACGATCACGTTGGAGACTCAGCTTCCCTTCCTATAAAATGGGCTGAATCACAACCCTGACTTCATAAGGTGGCTTCATCTTATTAACACACACGCTATGCAACGCACAGGATGTTTTCCTCAGGTGGCCCAGTTTGGAGCACTTCTGACTCTCCCCAGCCCAGCCACCCTCTTCTGAAAACATTTATGTTTGTTCTTACCCTCCCACTTTTCTAAAAGCGTGGTGCTCGGCCCGGAAGGCAGCACCAGGTGGGCTCTGACCTACATAGGGGAGAGAGAGAGAGCTCTGCCTCCTCAGTTTCGATGCCGTCCACACTGGGTCCGTTAGGGCAATGTTCAACATCCTGTACCCGCTCGCAGAGCTCCCTTTTGACTCAGACCCTGGGTCTTTCTCACAGGTCTTGCAAATGAGCCATATGCTGCTTTCCTGTGTGCAGACCTTTGCTCTTCTCTTTCTGGGGCAGGGGGGCGGGCGGAGGAGGGGAAACAGGAAGACTTGTTTCATTTTATCGCAGTTCGTCAGCTCATCTCTCCAACCGGTCTAGTTTCTGAGGAATCTAAAGCTGTGGTCATCGTATTCACCCCTCCCTCCAACTGCCACCCAGGTCTGACCGTTGCGCCTTTCTCGTCCTTACACAAGTGGCTCATGACGTTCATAGCGAGATCACAGCTCAGTATGGAGCCCACGTTCCTCTGAGCTTCGTCTGAGATCCAGGAGCTGCTCTGACACAGAGCATTCGCTTCTGGTCCCCCTCCGTCCGCAGCCACGCGGCCCTGGACAGCTCACGTCGCTTCCTGCGCCTCCATCTCCTCGTTTGTGAAGTAACGAGGTGGGGTAGAGTGATGTCTAAATAATCTTCAAACTCTGCTCTTCTGATTCGGTGATCCGAGGTCTGCAGGCCCCGAATCACCATGAGGGAGATAACTCAGGGGATCTAAGTTCTCCCTAGACCCAAATCACTCACTGAGCCACCGAGCCTCAGAGGCTGCCTCTGGTGTGAGGGGGATGGGCTGACCCGGGAACCCCGTGCTAACAACCGGCACCTGGAGCCTGACACCTGTTCCCTGGCCCTCCTCCAGGAAAGAGGCCAGGCCCCCAAGGAGGAGAAGAAACTAGTGTTGAAAGGACAGTGGCCTGGAATCAAAGGCAGGAAGTAAAGAGATGCAGGTTGGGGTCTTTGAGGAGACAACTGGGGCAGGTTTGGGGGTTTCTGAGCCCAGTGCGGGCTGCTGAGCTGTTTATCTCTGAGCAACATCAGCCCAAGTAACAACAGACACCCACCTGCCCCTGGAGCATCTCAGGGACTCACAACAGGATGTGGTTTGACATTTACCAGGTCCTGCATCTGGGGGCCTGTGAAAGTCCTTCCCCCCACCACCCGCCCTCTGACGACCACCAGAACCACACTCACCACATCCCCATCCCGCCCCCACCCCTTCCCTGCCACTCTTTCTACCTGGGCCTCAGACGAGCACCCTGGCGGTGGAAAATACAGCTACAGAGAGGAGAGGAAAACCCCTCTGGAGGGGGAATCTAGGCACCTGAGCGTCCCATGCAGACCTCCCCGCCCCCAACCCAGCATCTACACCTGCTGGGGGCGGGCCCCCCCCCGCCCCCCGCCCCAGCAGAGGCCGCAGGGGGCACCTTGGAGATAGTGAGGAATGAAAACAGCTTGCAAAACTGCTCTGACCCAGCTGGGGTCCCTTCTGGCCCCGCATCCCTCAGGCAACTCCCTCCTCCCACCTGTCCCCTAAATGGGCCCCCCACCCCCGCTTGTGCCCCCCCCAACTTCCTTCCAGTCATCTAATGAGAGGGGCTAATGAGTCACAGGAAAAAGAGCCCTAGATAATCAACAGACTGAAAATGGACGGTCCCTGGGTATCTGGGCAGGTGTCTGTGTGCCTGACTCCCTGGGTTTCTCAAAGCATCGTCCCCTACTGCTAAGGTCTGCGAGGTCTGCGTGACAGATATTTTCTACCCCATCTGGGGAAGAGGAGGAGGGAGACCTGAGTGCAGAGACAACAGAAAACCAGAGAGAGACAATACCCTGAAGGAGGGACTAGGAAATGACAGGCTCTACAACAGGCCAAGCCGGCTTTGCAGCAGCTCACAGGGCTGGGACACACTCAACCCAAAGCATATAATCCTGGACAAAAAGACGAAGCAGCCCAATTTCAGTGTCACCAGCTCCCCAAACCTGGCCCTTCCCCATCTTCCTTGGCTAGAGAGAGGCCCCGGCTTTCTCCCTATCGGTCCCAGGAGTGCGTGGAGTTTTGCTGGCCACCAGCGTGTAGCTTGGGGTCTTCCACATGTCGGTGGCCTAGGAATGACAAGCATGGGAATGGTTTTCCTGACACACCTCCAGAGTCCGCCAAGAACGGGGTCCTGGCACCTCTCCTAGAGAGGAGGCAGCTTCCTCTGCCCCAGGCGTAAGTGAGACTGGTGACTTCCTGGCGGGAGATGGTGTCTGGGCTGCTTTCCTCTGTCCCCTGAAATTAAGGCGACTGTAGATCTCCGAGCCCTTAGACATGGGGAAACCGTTAGGGACGAGGACTCACAGTCATGACTAGGGCAGGAACGTGGAGGATAGGAATTTGTCTTGATGAATTTGGATGGTTTTCGAGTCTCCCCTCGACTAGCCTCCCCTGACCTACTAATGTCCTCTAGTCTCTCTGTCGCTCGGCGCAATGATCAGAGCTGTTCACTCACGGCTTTCCCGGAACTCACGATATCCACTGGGACCTCCACATTTCTACTGAAACAGACTCTGGCTGAGAATGACATTCTGTTTATCTAAATACTAGACTCCTAAAAACCTAACACTCACTAAAATTCTATCTCCCTCATGAGGTTTTCCAGAACTTCTGAATATCTTATAGGAATGAAAAATCTGCCTTAACCCTCCTACCAACTCCACCTGACGAGCGGTGATTACCTGGAACCCTTTCAGTTAGGAAGGATTCTGAAGCTGCATAAAACCCCACCAGAAAGCACCCCTATCGGAATGGGTACCACACAGGATGAAAATTTCGCGGGCTTGCCATCTGAGTGTGCTCAGCATTTTAAAATATTTAATACGTAGCTTAAAATTTAATGTTTTTTTTTTAAAAAATAAGTCTTTCTTTTGAGTGAATCGGAATCAAAATATCTTGTAAGCTAAAAGAGGAAAATAATATCTGTTGAAAATCAGACCCTGTAATAGGGCTTTATAACATGACATCACCTCATTTAATATACTTAATCCAATCAGTTTGACAGTTGAGGAAAGAGAAATGATGTAATTCGCCCAAGGTTAAGACAACTGGTAAGTTTAGCCTCAAAAACTAAATGCCTTAATAATATACAGACAGTGAAAAGATCAGGGAAAGAGGGGAGAAGTCAACAGGTGAAGTGCAGGAGATCTGGGTCAGTAAGACTGTTTACAGGACGCTGCCATGGGGAATACAGGACACAGTATATTTGTCAAAAACCATAGACGGGTAAGACATAAAAAGTAACAGGGGCGCCTGGGTGGCTCAGTCAGTTGAGTGTCCGACTTCGGCTCAGGTCGTGATTTCACGGTTGATGGGTTCAAGCCCTGCATCGGACTCTATGCCGACAGCTCAGAGCCTGGAGCCTGCTTCGGATTCTGTGTCTCCCTCTCTCTCTGCCCCTGCCCCACTCTCACTCTGTTTCTCTCGCGCGCTCTCTCAAAAATAAATAAAATTTTTTAAAAATGTAACAAATATACCACACCAATGTCAGATGTTAATAACAGGAAACAGGGGGATCAGAGGAACAAATGTGAGAACTTTCTCTGTTATCTGCTCAGTTTTTATGTGAAACTAAGCCTGTTCTAAAGTCTGTTAACTCCAAGTTATCAGACAGCACTGTTTCGGGGAGAGATCCAATTCCACCAATGTTCAATAATCAGTTAACAAATAAACATTGGCTTGAAACATCGTTTACTCTTCATTGTGAACAAAACTTGTGCCGTAAAAGCATCTTTCCTTTTGTGGTCATGGCATTACTGATTGCTTTCGTCAATTAATATTCTCACACATGGGGAAAAAAGCAAACCAAGAGCCTTGATTAAAACCATGCTGTGACTAGGCCCAGCACCGTCTTGAGTGCACTCCATTTTTTTCTTTTTTGATCCCTGTGATGGCTCAGAGTGCCCAGCACATAATAGCTGCTGAATACGTAAGTAGATACTGAAGGGGCGATAGGAGCCCCGGGGCATTATTAAATACCGTCTCCAACACTACGCGTCTCTGTCTCAGACTTCCCTCTGCAGATCGAATGATGCTGAAAATAAAAACAAATGTCTGAATTGTCCCAGGTGAAGTGATCCCAGGGACAGAGTATTTTAAGATTCTTGTGCCCCCTCGTGGAGCACAAGGGACATTAGAAAAGAAAACCTTGTTAAGAATAAGGAGGACGAGGGACGAATGAGGGACTCAGGGATGAGGAAGGAAGTTTGGTTGCCAGGGAAACCGTGGCGTCTCTTCCCAGCCACCCCCAGAAGCCTTTTCCTCTCCTTCATGCTCATCCAAATAATTTCTCTTTTTAGGGTTTTAGCATCATACACGCGTGCCCTCATCCTTTTCCTGTCTCTTGTATCTCTTTGGTCACCATCTGCTTCTCTGCTCCCTCTTTCGCTACAAGGGAAGGGATGAGACACAGTGGAACACGAATTAAAAAGCCTAAAATCCAAATCAATAGTCAAAATCCCTCAGTGTGGTTTCTGCTACTAACAAATGCGCACTTCTAGCCGACACAAGAACAGTCGGCTGAACGCCTTGGCCCCTCCCTGCCGTAGAGCCTCACCCAAGCTCCCCCAAGATGTCTACTTGCCACAGAAAGATCAACAAAAGGAGACTCTCCGGGTGACTGAAATTAACCAAGTAAGTCACCTGAGTCGGCATCTTCGTAATTGTCCACCTGTCCGCCACCACACCACATCCCGCTGCAGGTGTTTCCCAACTCTCTCACTCCCCAGTGTGGACAGACGGGACTTTGAGAGAATAGGGTGTGAGGCAGGGTCCAGCTCACTTTGAGGGCTGGAGGGTAACAGCCTAGGCTTAGGCATCCGTACACTGGGGACTTGACCGTGTGTGTGCGATTCGCGGGGCCCGCACGTGAATACGTTTCTCTTCTCCCTGAGAACTTAGTGAAGTTTTTTAGGAGAATCTGGCTGGATTCTGTTGTTCTCACATTGGCTGACAATCAGAAACCCAAATATCCTCCGCCCAACCCCAGAGGGAGGGCTCCCGGAGAGGGTGGGGTTTTTGCACAGACGTCTACCTCGCCCGGCTTGGTGTGAGACTCCAGGCGCAGAGGTAGAAGCCAGAGTCACTGAGGAGGAGCTTCTGAGAACTTAAGATGAACTGGCCGTCCTGGGGCCTAGAGGCTGTGAAGTTCCGTAGTGCCTCAGGGTCTACCTGGTGAATATTTATGGAGTAGAAGAGCAGCTGGGGGGGGCCCTCCCTCGGCCTGCCGGTACCAATATAGATAAGGGTTTGATATCCCCTTCACGATGCACTCCAGGGAGAGCGGGCTGCCCACAAGCCGCACCCTGACAGGTGGCCATTGGTGGATGGTCTGAGCGCTGACACCTGAGGGAAATGTGAAAGGCCACTTAGAGTGGAGGATCCCAGCCAAGCTTGCCTTCCTGCCTGACATAGGGGAGGCTCAGGCCCTCCCATGGCTCGGGCACGTGGGATCCATCAAAAAGAGTAGACTGCACCGTCTCTCTGGCCAAGGGCGCAGAGGGACACCGGACAAGGGGAGACCACGAGAGCAAACTCCTTCCCAGAGGATCGAGAAAACTAAGATTCAGCACGCCAGCCCCTGGGATTCAAGTCCCATATTTATTCCAGAAAATGGAAGGAATGTACCAAAGAGGTCAATCCGACAGCTGAGGCTCTGGATGCATGGGGTTGGCGTGAGGGCTTGAGGGGAGGCTTGCCAGAGAGAGCGGTACCCACCTAAGAAAGTGCCCAGGAGAAGGGCAAGGAGGCAGCAGGACATAGTTCAAGCCAGCCTCGGCTCCTCTGGTACGGGTGGGCTCATCTGGGCCAGAGCTGTGGCTGTGGGGCCCCTCCCTCTCGCAGACCTGTTGCCACAGAACAGAGCGCTCATTTCCCCTCAAGCTGGGGCGGAAATGAGGCTGGTCTTTTCTTAAGTGTGCGATGAATCACCCCATCCTCCCTGGGAACCAGCTTTACCCTGCACTGGTTATCTTTCTTGAAATCCTGCAAGTGCTAGTATGTAAATATATTTAATGACTCATTATTTCCCTGTAAACAACAGATGACTCTCTGGCTCCCCCTGGAGACCATCGAGAAGCTTGGAAACCATCAGAGAAAGTGTGACCCTGGCAGGATGATGAAAAGAGATCTCAGTCTCTGAAGCTGGAAACTGGCTTTAGGACATGTCACCTGGGTGGCTGGAAAGGAGACCAAAGCGGATCACAGCTCAAGAGATTTAGGTCTTCAGGGTATTCAAAGCAAAAAAAGGCTCAGTTCTGAGGGAAGGAAGCTGTTCTGACAGCCAGCCGAGGGATCTGCAACCTCCTCGTCCCTGGCAGACAGAATCTGAGACCTGGACAGGCAGAGTCAACTACTGAACCCATCAAAGTTAGAACCTGGGTTCCGAGTGCCTCTAAGGACCTCACTAGATCTAATTTATGCTCCAAAATGCAACACGAGTAGTGAAAACGTCATGGGGACTTAGGATCAGATTGGGGTTCAAATCACAGCCCTACCTCTTTCTGGTTTAGGAACTCTTAGAAAGTCCTGATCTTCAATTCTGTCATCTATAAAAGTAAAAGGAGTATAATACTTACAAACTGGTTGACAGATGCATGTTGCCGGTTGCCAGGTACAGGCAACTCTTACGAGGGTTGGCTGTTTTTTGAAGTCCAGGGAAAGCCTGTGCCTGCAGTAGACGAGAAGATTTACAGTGGGGTGGGATGGGGGTGGGGGGGCTGAGGGAATGACAGAGACGCAAGAAGCATTGCCAGACCATCAGTTCATAATAGCTAAGGCTGAGAATCTGCTAGGCAGCTGGTAGAACCTCATTCTGCTGAAATGAGTCGTAAGACCCCAAGATGGCGGGAAGACGGCGACGCGTGCCTCAGAACCTCCTCTGCCCTCTTCCTTTGCCGTGCTCTGTCCCCTGAACGATTCGTTTTCAAACCAATTATCACTTTGGGTTGCATGTGATGGAGTGGTTTAAGGTGAGCACCTAGGAAAGGAGGCAGTAGAAGTGACCCAACAGGGAGAGTGAGCCTGCAGCACATTGGGCATTTGTGATGCGTCCCATTTCATCAGGGTCGAGTAACACAATTCAAAGTTCACGCTGGGGTTCTGGCTTCTAACAGAGTTTCAGTTGCCACACTGTAATTTTGGGACCGTATTCTGGGTTTGTTTGTTTTTTTTAAATCCTTTTCAGTTGAATGAATCCTTTCATAGTATTTATTTAAATATTGGTAAAGCAAGTGGTAAGCATAGCATGCATCCTGTGAACATTTAGAACACATGAAAAATTGCTGTAGCCAATTAGTTGTTCAATCGCCATTTTTATGTCTGTTGATAGGACTCAGTATAACACGTATGCAAGTCAGGACTGCAGGGAGTAAGCCCAAGATGGACATGTGCCCACAGGCATACCCACAGCCTCTTTTCTCTTTTTCTTTCCCTTTCTGTCCTCCTTCCTGTCTGCTCCCAGCATTTGTACCGCTTGAGTGAAGGGAGGGAGACAGAGAGGGGCCGCAGATACAGGGAGAAGGGAACTGTTCTCCCTCTTGATGAGACTGCATCATCTTTTCATTTGGCTGGCAGGCTTTCACACCAGCTAAGGCCGTGTGGGCCCCGCACGGCCCGTGAGAGCGGACGTAACTCATCGCCCGCATTGGCTCAGTGTCAGCACCATGCACGAGAGCAATGCCGCCTTCCTCCCTAGAGACGGCACCACAGACTGGAGGGCGAAGAGACGTGTCCTCCAGATCAGGGCAGCCAGCTGGCTCGTGACTCCCTGATCACTGTCACAACTCAGTAGCTTGGAGCTCCTTCCATATGGCTCATGCCTTAGAAAAATATCCCTCACTCTCCATCCCCATCTGCAATATTCCTTGTTCATCCAATTCATTCATATATTGAAATGTGCATGAGAATACAAGTCCTCTGCTCTGTTTCCGCCCATCTCCGAGCGGGAGGAACCAGCCATATCTCCGGCCCAGACGAGGAGGTGTCAACCAGACGAGCTGAACTGAAGGCTGGCTTGAACTACACTGTCTCCTTGCCCTTCTGGGCACTTTCTTAGGTGGGCGCCCGCCTCTCTGGCAAGCCTCCCCTCAAATCCTCTTGCTACCATATTGGGTTTCTTTCTCCATGCTAGATTCTTAATGAATCACTACTGACAGGATATAGCTTTATGCGTGAGGAGAATGACAATAAATAGAACTCTTCTCTTTTTCATTTTAAAACTGAAATCTCTCCCTAAATGATGGATTTGAAAGATTCTTACAGGATCTATTTGTTCCTCTATAAAGGAGTTAAAAATTACTTGGGCTAATGGAAAGGGAGGCGAGTCAACAAAGGAGATGTTCCTGAACTTCTCTGATCTCTCTCTCTCTGTGCCCTGGCCTCTACATCCTGATCAGGAAAAGAAATGAGAGACAGGTGCAGAATCAGAAGCTCAAAGTTTCTTGCAGACGACAGTGATTCTGATTTCCAGGGTGAGGACTACAAGGTCCCCGGTCCCCATGTGTCACAGACTGGGAAGTAGAAATGGCTTGTGGTAAGCAGAGTAATGCCCCTGCCAAGTTGTCAACGTCCTCATTCCCAGAACCTGTGAATATGTTGGGTTACAGAGCAAAGGGGAATTAAGGTTCCTAATCAGCTTTGTGTAAAATAGGGACATTATCTTGGATTATCCAGGTGTGCCCAATGTAAGCACGAGAATCGTAAACGTGGAAGGGGAAAACAGAAGAGAAAGAGGTTTGCTGATGGAAACAGGGTCGGAGAGATGCTATGTTTCTGGCCTTGAAGGCCGACGGGGGCCACGAGCCAAGGAATGCAGATGGCCTCTAGAAACGGCAAAAGGCCAGGAAATGGATTCTCTTCTAGAACCTTCAGAAAGGAACTCAGCCCAGCTGACACCTTGGTGTTAGCTCAGCAAAACCTGCATCAAACTTCTGAATTATGGAACTGTAAGATAATAAATGTGCATTGTTTTTGGCTGCTAAGTTTGTGGCAATTTATTACGGCAGCAATGGAAAACAAAGACATGTCTCCACAATGCTTCTTGACAGAGAGACCCAAAACAGTCTCTAAGGACCCCCAGGAACTCAGGATAGATCCGCTATAGCCACGCTCTCACTCGTGTCAGAACAGATGAACTGGGAGAAGCCACCAAGACTGGAGAGACCTCCTGGTTGAAATAGGAAAGACATAGAGCATCCTGCATGGATCAGCAGAGGTTGAGGAACAGACACACCAAAGAGCAGCAGACATAGGTGGAGACAGATGGTGAATACCCAGTATGAATGAGAATTCTGCAGAAAAGATGAACAATGACCAAAGACCGAGTACCCTGCCTGACAATGCCTTGACACTTTGTTGTTTGTTTTACTTTTCAAAGAACACATCTCTCGATTCATTTTTTTAACGTTTATTCATTTTTGAGAGACAGAGAGAGACAGAGCACGAGCAGGGGAGGGGCAGAGAGAGAGGGACACACAGAATCCGAAGCAGGCTCCAGGCTGTGAGCTGTCAGCACAGAGTCCGACACGAGCCTCAAATTCACCAACTGTTGAGATCAGGACCTGAGTGGAAGTGGAACGCTTAACCGACCGAGCCACCCAGGCACTCCAATTCCTTGACACTTTGTAAGTTCTCCATAACTTACATACCACCAGGAAGAAGGATGAGGAGAAAAGCATGGCCTACCTGACAAACCCCCAAATAAACCAGGCGTATCCCGATGGAATGGGGACTTAAAAATAAAATTGTATTGGGATATCTGGGTGGCTCAGTTGGTTAAGCATCTGACTTCGACTCAGGTCATGATCTCATGGTTCGTGGGTTCGAGCCCCATGTCAGGCTCCGTGCTGGCAGTCAGTGCCTTGAACCTGCTTTCATTTCTGTGTCTCCCTCTCTCTGCCTCTCCTCACTCACAGAGTTTCTCTGTCTCTCTCTCCCCCCCCCAAAAATAATAAGTGTTAAAACATTTTTTTTAATAAAAATAGAATAAAATGATATTAACTTTAGAAAATAACATTATTTTGCCTACCCATACTTGGGGTCCCAAATTTCATTGCCAACTTACATGCATGTTAACTTCAACATTAAAGAGGTGCTATGGAAAGGGGAGCCTGGGTGGCGCAGTCGGTTAAGCGTCCGACTTCAGCCAGGTCACGATCTCGCGGTCCATGAGTTCGAGCCCCGCGTCAGGCTCTGGGCTGATGGCTCAGAGCCTGGAGCCTGTTTTCGATTCTGTGTCTCCCTCTGTCTCTGCCCCTCCCCCGTTCATGCTCTGTCTCTCTCTGTCCCAAAAATAAATAAATGTTGAAAAAAATTAAAAAAAAAAGAGGTGCTATGGAAAACACAAAAATAAATAAGATGTGATACTTGCCTTCTGATAACTTATATCCACCAAGGAAGGTAAGAGGTGGAAAAGTCATTCAGACGGCAAATGGTAAAGGAGTTTGGAGAGTTCTGCTTCCCTCTATGATGAAGAAACTGGTATCCAATTAGTCCCCTGTATTAGTTTCCTTGGGCCACTGTAACCAAGTCCTGCACACTACGTGGCTTAGAACACCAGAAATTTATCGTCTCACAATTCTGCAGTTTAGAAGTCCAAAATCAAGATGATGGCAGGGCCATGCTCCCTCTGAAATGTGGAGGGAAATTCTCTCTTGCCCGTTCCTACCTCTGTTGACTTACTGGCAATGTTTGGCGCTCCTTTGGTTGGTAGCTACCTCCGAAATTCCAACTCTGCCCCTGTCATCACATGGTGCTGTCCCTGCACATCCCCCCTTACATGGCAGTCTTCTTTTCAGAACACCAGTCCTCTCGGATCAGGAGCCCACGCTGCTCCACTAGGACCTCATCCTAACTCAACTGATCACACCCGCAATGACCCTGGAGCCGGTGAAAAGATCTTGCAAAAGCCTTGCAAGAACGAAAATAATTCAGTACTGGGAGACACACACTACAAGAAATGTTAAAGGATATCTTTCAGGCAGAATGAAAAAAATAGAAAAGTCCAGATGGAGTCGGTAAGGCAGCTGTCAGGGAAGGCTGGGGGCTAGGATGAAAAAGGAGGGAAAAAGCTTACATGCACAGCACTGACTAATATCATGAACACAAATATTTCCTCCAGGGCCAAAGTCACTCCGTCTATGGTTTAACGACTAGCGCACGATATTTGCGAATATTTAACATTTGGGTCTCATGAACTGCAAGCCAGCTACAAAATATGACTGATGAAATGTCAATACTAAATATGTGATAAATGTAAAAATGACATTTTTATGTTTTAAATATTTTAAAAAATAACTGATTTTCTACTGCCAACCAAAATGAAGTAAGGGACAAAATATAAAAACCAATAGTGGCTAGGGGGTCCCCGGGTGGCTGTCAGTGAATCATTCGACTTCTGCTCAGGTCATGATCTCATGGTTTGTGAGTTCAAGCCACACATCAGGCTCTCGGATGTCAGCACAGAGCCCGCTTTGGATCCTCTGTCCCCCTCTCTCTCTGCTCCTCCCCCATTTGCACGCTCTCTCAAATACATAAATAAATAAACAAACAAACAAACAAACAAACAAACAAACAATAGTGGTTAGGGGCACCTAGGTGACTGAGTTGGTTAAGTGTCAGATTCTTGATTTCAGCTCAGGTCATGATCTCAAGGTTTATCAGTTCAAGTCCCATGTCAGGCTCTGTGCTGACAGTGCAGAACCTACTCGGAATTCTCTCTCCCTCTCTCTGCCCTTACTCCACTCATTCTCTCTGTCTCTCAAAATAAATAAATACATTTTTAAAAATTAAAAAAAAAACAATAGTGGTTAAGACATTAGACATCAGGCAAGGAAGAACAGGAAAAGTCAGGTGAATTTTATAATTGCCGGAGCTGCTCCTTTGAGAGAATTTCCGGGCTGTGGCAAACAGGGGGGAAACCCAGGCGGAGACCAGCAACCCCTTTGAGCTGCGAAGGGAGAGCCACCCAGAAAGAGAATTTGAGAGATCTTCACATCGTTAGTATTTAGCAGAGTGCTGATCAGAGCACAGATGCAAAGAAACTATCTGAGACGGGAAACACCACCATCCAAAAGGATTAAAGAGAACAGTGACTGGATTTCACATGGGGCCAGAAATAGTGCATATTCTCACCAGCCAGATCAGAAAACCTTAAAATTCACGGAGCATTGTGTAGAGAACTCAGAAGTGTTTTGCCTCAGGGGTGGAGAGTAATTATCCCTAGCCTAAATGCTGGTCTGGTCCCACCTGACAAATATTTAAAGCCAGACACAAAAGAACCAAGTGTTTCCAAGTTGTTTCCAAGTGAGTTAACTGTGTTCTAAAATAGAGCCCAAGAATATTTATAGGAATATAAAAATCCCAATACAAAAGTAGAATTCAACGCGTGGTATGCCATAAAAAAATTACCAGGCATGCAAAGAAGAGGAAAAATATAATTCACGATGAGGAGAAAAATGAATCAATAAGAACTAACCCAGGGGCGCCTGGGTGGCGCAGTCGGTTAAGCGTCCGACTTCAGCCGGGTCACGATCTCGTGGTCCGGGAGTTCGAGCCCCGCGTCAGGCTCTGGGCTGATGGCTCGGAGCCTGGAGCCTGTTTCCGATTCTGTGTCTCCCTCTCTCTCTGCCCCTCCCCCGTGCATGCTCTGTCTCTCTCTGTCCCAAAAATAAATAAACGTTGGAAAAAAAAAAAAAAAGGACTAACCCAGAACTGACATGGATACGAGAATTAAAAGACAAAGATATTAGCACAGCTATTACAAGTTATCCCATATGTTCAAGAGCCTATAGGGAAGATGTAGCATGTTAAGGACAGACATAGAAGATCTTTTTTTAAAAGCCCCAAATCAAACTCTCCGAGAGGAAAACTACAACATCTGAAATGAAAAACAAATACACTGGTAGAGATGAATGGCCTATCAGACGGTGCAGACAAAAAAACTATTAATGAACTAACATAGCATTAAACACAAACCAAAATGAAATAGAGAAAAAGAATTTTTGAAAAATAAACAGACCTTCAGTGAGGTATAGGACAACTTCAAATGTCCTAATATACTTTAATTAGAGTCCCCCCTACAAAAGAAGAGTGATGGAAAGGAGGGAAAAAAATTACAAGGGGAGACTGGGTGGCTCAGTCGGTTAAGCATCCAACTTTAGCTTAGGTCAGTATCTCATGGTTCAGGTTTGTGAGTTCAAGCCCCGCATGGGGCTCTGTGCTGACAGCTCGGAGCCTGGAGCCTGCTTCGGATTCTGTGTCTCCCTCTCTCTGTGCTCCTTCCCTGCTCATGCTCTCTCTCTCTCTCAAAAATGAATAAACATTAAAAAAATTACAAGAAATCATGACTGAAAAATTTCCAAATTTGATAAAACTCTAAACCCACAGATCCAAGAAGCTTGACAAAACCCAAGCATCACACACACACACACACACACACACACACACACACATGCATATCCCTCCCCCAAGAATACCACAATCAAATTGCTCAAAACTATTGTTAGAGAGGGCACCTGGGTGGCTCAGTAGGTTATGCACCCTACTTAACCTCAGGTCATGATCTAGCGGTTCGTGGGTTCGATCCCCGTGTCAGGCTCTGCACTGATAACTCAGAGCCTAGAACCTACTTCAGATTCTGTGTCTCCCTCTCTCTCTGCCCCTCCCCTGCTTGTGCTCTGTCACTCTCTCTCTCTCTCTCTCTCAAAATAGGGGCCTGGGTGGCTCAGTCAGTTAAGTGTCTGACTTCAGCTCAGGTCATGACCTCACGGTTTGTGCTTTTGAGCCCCACATCAGGCTCTGTGCTGACAGCTCAGAGCTTGGAGCCTGCTTCCGATTCTGTGTCTCCCTCTCTCTCTGTCCCTCCCTTGCTCATGCTTGGTGTCTCTCTCTCTCTCTCTCTCTCTCAAAAATAAAAGAAAAACATTAACATTTTTTTAAATAAATAAATTTTTTTAAAAAAGGAAAAATAGTGTAAATCTATAATTCCATACCAAGTGAAAAGCTTCATAAAATTCTTCTTAAATGTGCTTGTTCTTTTGCCAGATCTCCATTCTGGATGCCAGCTACCTTTTCCCTCTTCTGTCCACAGCCACCCTCATTACTGTCCCAGACAGTTCAGGTCGTGGAGAGAGTAGCCTGTAAAAGTGGGACCGTGGGTCAACTTGCCTTGGAAAGCAGTTCCATCATCGCTTCATGGTTTCTGGCATTAACCACTCCCCTGTCCCCCTTCACTGAAAGTGATTCATCCAACTTCTAGTAGACAAAGTTAAGTCTCCATCTAGGGAGAATTCTGCTGGTTAGAAAATAAGGCTTTTCTCCTTGTTGTTACCCACAAAAATTGGTAAAATTACAAGGATCGTTGGGGAGGATGATAAGTGTAATTTAGTGCTCGGATCTTGAAGTTCCAGTGGCCCAATTCATCAGGGAAAAGTCCAAGTGAAAGACCAGAGTTTTAGTGAGATATCAGCACTGACCGGGGAGTACTTACATAGAGATGATAATTGAAAGGTCTGGAACAGGTGAGATCGCCAAAGTAACAAGTGAGAGAAAAGAACAAACACAATTCCAAAAACAGGAATTGCTGAAAATCCAGACTTTTTGACAAAGGAAAGGAAAAAAAAAAAAAAAAAAGCTTGAGAAAGGAGGCAGATAGTCCTAGAAGTAAGAAGAAACGTGAGATGGCACCTGGGAGCCAGGAGGAGATGGTGGCCAGAAAGAGAGGGTGAGAATATTTAAAAGGCCATAAAAAGGTCAATAAAATCTGGAGTCAAACCACTGGTGTCATTGACGAGAGGTGGTGAGGGCAGGGCGGTGGATGTGAACATTCCCGAACGATAGCAGGCGCGCGGAGAGAACAGAGAGAGGTTAAGGGGGGCAGAAGCGTTGAGGCAAGTCTTTTATCCCAAGGAAATTGCAATCTGGGTATGTTCGAAAGCCAAGAGGAGGAAATCTGAGAAGACAGGAAAATGGAAGAGGCTGAAGAGAGAAGGTCACTGAGACACAAGGCAAGCACGAGGCAATTAATTCTTGGGCCCCAGGAGAGGCCCAAGAAATACGAGGAAAAAAAAAAAAAACACAAAATGTCTAACGGATAGACGTGCAACAAGGAGGGTCAATAGATGTACAGATAGATGCCTAATCTAATGATCGGTGAAATGTGAAGCTTTAAAAAAAACAAAGAAACACCATTTCACTCAGCGAAGTGGCAAAATGAAAAGAATCAGTAATATCTGACGCCGGTGGGCATGTGGGGAAATGCACTCAGTTTTCACAGCTGGAAAGTAAACTGCAGTAGTCTTTGTGGAGGGTAATTTGGCAATGTTTACTAAAAATGCACATAACACTGACGGAACGATTCACTTCAAAGAAACTGTTCGTAAAAACACACGTACTTGCAGGCAGTAAGTTTTGCTAGGATTTATGTTACGGCGTTGCTTATAAGTGGCAAGACGTAGGAAACACATAAATATCCATCCGTAAAGGAATGGGAAATAACTATCCATAACATACCATACTACGCAGCAGTATTGTTGAATGAAATAAAGCGATTTGTTGTACCATGGAAATTGTCCCAAGATAGGCTGTTAAGTGAAAAAAAAGAAAAAAACACCAAGTTGCCGAATAATATATATAAAGCAATATGAATTATATCGAAACACACTCACAAACATACACAAAGCAGCTTCTTCTCTGTACGTGTGTGTGCATTTGCACACAGACACGTTCATTCAACCAGTAGAAATGGATTGCCTGCTATACATTCCCCTGTGGCTTATATGTTAGGAAGGGGTGCAAATAAAGAGAGAGAGAAAGGGCTGGAAAAATGCACACCAGACTGGTAATGATAGTCGCTTCTGAAAAATAAAGCAGGGGAGGGAAATGTCGAGAGAGACTTTGATTTGCAGGGTCTGTGTTTTTGGAGGTAGAGGGATTTATGTAACACTTACCGAGTACCATTGGCTGAGCCCGAGTCTCACTCCGCTTATTTTGAGCAGGGAACTAAATGAACTAAGGTCACCAAGCTCGAACCCCATCTTCTTTTTTTCAGTCCATAGTAAAACCTGTTGAGGAAAGCATCTTAAAAAAGGTGCCAGAATAGTTCACACTCACAGGACGTGGGTGGTCCAGCTGGAGGTGCCTCGGGGAAAGGCGCCAGGGATGGCATGAGCGAATGATCCAAGGCAGGGAGAGACGATAGGTGGATGGGAAGTGCTGAGAGAAAAGATGCTGAGGACGAACTGTCTTGTAAAATAAAGGCATCCGTGCTTGGCCCAAGAGGTGTGAGATTTAAGACCTTGAGGGGTTCCGCACTAGAGAGACTGAGCTCCTACCTGGACGTGGGGGCGGGGAGGGGCACTGGAGAAAAGAACACGAATAGCCACCGAATCTCTAGAATGTGAAAGGGGTCGGCAGAGCACCATTTCGAGAGGAGTGTGGACTTGAGATGATGATGAGCGGAGGCAGGGTGGGAGTCGCGCCCGCCACCCTCCGGGGCCGCTCCTGCCGAGCTGCTGTTGAGAGCTCGCCAGGGGACAGAAAGGCGGGAGGGGCGGTGGCCAAAGAGGACGGCGAGACGGGGCAAAGGTGCCAATGTCGAGACACGGTTGACAGAAAGAGAAAACTATATACAACAGAGCAGACACCAGCCGCATAGAGTCAACAGCGACAGGGATGAGCCTGTGTGCTACCAAGGGGATGGAGGGTGACACTCGAGTCACGCCGCGGTGGAAGAGGGTGCCCTGGGCTCCAGGCGTGGCTTCCCTGGGTCACGGAAAGCGGGGCAGGAGGCACAAAGGACGGCCGTTCAGAGGAAAGGCAGAAGGAGAAGCCGGGCGCCCGGCCGCTGTCCCTCCCAGAGCCAGGTGCCCCAAAGTGGAAAACTCGAGCTCAGGATGGGAGAGGCCAGGGCACCCCATCTCTCCGCACACCCTGAGACTGCAGACTTGTGATGAGTCACGTCAGTAGCAACGATTACGTGACCCGTCAGGGATGTTTATCCCTGACCGCATCCCTGGGAGCTGGGAGGATGTGACAAAGCCGCGCTTACGCCTCGGCTTCAGCCCTCTCACTGCGCTCTGTTGAAAGTTAGGTCCTCCGTGATAATGGCGGTTTCTCTCACTGACGCAAGTTGAGACGGAGGCGAGTTGGAAACAATTCCGGAAAGTAAAGACTTACTAAAGAAAGCGTCTTAGGAAGTACAAGAAGCTGCCTAGGCACACTGAAAATAAAGGACAAAGCAATCCCCCAAACAAGTGTTTTCATTGCTGGGTTAAAGAGTATAGGGCATGGGCAATTTCTTTTTTCTAACAGATAACACAGAGTGAGGCGTTGCTGGCTTCAGGTGCGAGCTAGTTGTTTTCACGTATTATTGCCCCGAAAGTAAAGCTGAGTCATCCCGAGGGGTCGTCGGTGTTCCATTTAACTAGCAGGGGACTCTTACAAACTGAGAACAAACTGAGGGCTGATGGGGGGGTGGCAGGGGGGTGGTGGGTGATGCGTATTGAAGAGGGCATCTTTTGGGATGAGCACTGGGTGTTGTATGGAAACCAATGTGACAATAAATTTCATATATTAAAAAAAAAAAACTAGCAGGGGACTAAATCCCTTGCCCAAGGTCACACAACACAGGCATCATCTGGGCTGGTCTAACACCGACTGACTACAAAGCTCGTGTGTCCAATCCACTCCGCTGAGCAGAGGCACGGAGGCCTTCCCGGCGCCTGTTAGTGTTTACGCTTCGTCGGGCACCGTTCTCAGCATCGAGATGTTTAAGGACTCTATCCCGACAAAGACCCTGCGTTCCAGGGGCTTTTCTTATCAACCCCACTCCACAGGTAAGAAAGCTGAGGCACAGCGGACTTACACAATTCTGCCCACGGCCACCAGATGAGCGGGTAGTTGAATGAAGAGGCCAACCCGAGGTAGTCTGACTCCAAAGAGCCACATGGGGTAAATGCTTGCTTTTGCTTCCCCCGAGGATAGAGAATCAAGAAAAAGCTCGGATTGGAGGCAAGCGATGAAATACTTTTAATTCTCCTCTTCACGAGAGGGTTGGACAGCCAAAAGACAAAGCAACAAGATTGATTTTTCTGCTGACGTATACGTTGGTAGCGTTAAGAATGTCAGGTATTTGATGGGGCGCCTGGGTGGCGCAGTCGGTTAAGCGTCCGACTTCAGCCAGGTCACGATCTCGCGGTCCCTGAGTTCGAGCCCCGCGTCGGGCTCTGGGCTGATGGCTCAGAGCCTGGAGCCTGTTTCCGATTCTGTGTCTCCCTCTCTCTCTGCCCCTCCCCCGTTCATGCTCTGTCTCTCTCTGTCCCAAAAATAAATAAACGTTGAAAAAAAAAAATTAAAAAAAAAAAAAGAATGTCAGGTATTTGAAAGACAGGGGGAATCTCACAGAAATTGAGAATTCCAGGATTACTAAATGACTTTGTGGACTAAGGGTCTCTCAGCGAAGCCAAATAGGCTCAAAGGAAGAGTTGTGAAGAGATCAGGGAATATGAGAAAGAGAAAAAAGTTCAAAGTGAGTTGAATCAGACTACAAAAATACTCCTTCTCCTCCTCCTCCTAAACATTTATATGCAGAGGGCATTGTTATAGACAGCATGTTCCCCTGGATGAGAGCGATCAGCCAACATGCTCAGAACCACCTCCAGAAGATAGAGTCAACAAACAATGGACAGAAGATTTGATTAAATGACCAATAATATCTCCTTAACTGCAATTCATTAAAAATGTTATTAAGTACATCATGCCTATTCTTTGAATGATTCAGAGTCTATGATCCTAGATACAAAACGAGATTCTAAGGACATAGCCACAGAAACAGTCTGCTGATTATATATAAAACAAGACAAGCGTGCACGCGCGCGCACACACACACACACACACACACACACACACACAACCTGAGAGAGAAAAGGAGAGCTGGCTTCTGCATATTTCATAAAAGCCCTAGGTGTGGCCACTACCTCTAGGCTTAATGAAACAATAATTAGAGAAGAAAAAAAACATGAAGAAGAAGCCCCTGTTGTGGCATTTTTACTAATAGCAGAGGCTGGTCTAGATCAGGTGAACTCCCATATTTCTTCTGAACAATGTCCCAAGTCCAAGGAAAGTAAAGGATAAGAAGATAAAGAAAGAAGGTGGTGTAGAACAACTGGTCTAGACTTCAAAAATATCAGTGGAATGAAAAACCAAGGGAGAAGGCATTAAAACATAATTTGTAATGCGCATGTGCCATACTACCTACAAATGGCACATATCTAACATTTCCATACGTTACATATCTAACACTATGGGAACATTAGAATCTGTTAGAGAGACAAGAAAGCAAGCAGAGAAATTAAGTGTAGAGGTAAGTAGTTTGGGAGACATTGGCAGTATTCATAAGATGTGCTCAATATAGATAAATAAGTTAGTGACTTCTGGCATATATATGACTAGATAAAATGTAACCCAA
>NW_024412391.1:5756761-5776856 GCF_014898765.1 Herpailurus yagouaroundi | reverse complement strand
GAAGGAAGGAAGGAAGGAGAAGGAAGGAAGGAAGGAGGGAAGGAAGGAAGGAAGGAAGGAAGGGAAGGAGTAAGGGAGGGAGGGAGGGAGGAAGCAAGAAAGCAGCTGGTGCAAGTGATGCTAACCACATCAGCAGAGGGCAGAGGGCCAGGCCTTCAGAGCAGTTTCCAACTAAAGGCAGGGCAGCAAACACAGGCACCTAAGAGAAGATCTGGGGAGGATGTGATTGCGAGGATCTTGTTAAAGGAGTGGCAGTGGTCACCAGGGCCTGTAAGAGGGAGAGCACTTGGCTCCTAACATGGGAAATTATCACCAAGTGTTAGCTATTGTCTCTAGAATAAATAAACAAAACAATTACTGTCATTTTTGAACCCTTGAATTAAATGTATGCGAAAATAAAATCATCTCTTTAGTTGATGACATTGGGAACTGTTTGTCTAGGTAAGTCTGCCTATGAGCCCATAGATTCATTAATTCCCACAATGGCGAGGTCCTCATAGTTCATTAAGGTCAATCCATTATATTTATGGATGAAAATAAGGAGTCCTAAAGTTGTTAAGTAATTTTTGTCTCTTGACACCCATAGCTTGGTAGTGGTGAAGCCAGGACTTGAACCCAAGCATTCATGGAGTGAGAAAT
The DNA here is from genome assembly GCF_014898765.1 of Herpailurus yagouaroundi. NCBI lineage: Eukaryota > Metazoa > Chordata > Mammalia > Carnivora > Felidae > Herpailurus > Herpailurus yagouaroundi. The sequence continues at coordinate 5,776,217 of NW_024412391.1, read as the reverse complement.
TAGGGCCTGAGAACCTAAGATAAGGGGTAGTTGAGACAGGAGTGGCTGGCAACGAGGAAAGAAAAGCATTCCCCCCTGTAAGGAGGCTTTGGCTCCAAACAGACATATGAAGGGACTCAGAATGTCCAAGAAGGACAGAGAAAGGGATCAGTTGGTCAATGGCAGAAGACAACTTCAAAGAAGCCAGCTTTCCCCAGTTTTATGACAGTAAGGGTTTAACTCCCTTAAAAAAAACACTAGGTAGATGACAGGAAGGAAGTAATAGGGTAAGGACATCTCCAGGAGATCTGCTTTGGTGACCACCAAATGATCTCTCTGTGGTGCCACCATACCCTCAGTGAAGTCCTTGTGGCCCAAGTTGCAATCCCAAGTTTTCCAGGCTTGTAAATTCATACCAGCACAGAAAAGGTGGATCAGTCTCTCATGGGCTATTCAAGTTCAAAGGTTGCTCGATAAGCTAGAATGCCAACCTGTGAATTTAAAATTCAATAATGAAAAATAAAATCGTTGTGGGTTCCGGGGAACTGCTCTTTAGGCAGCACTTAGTTTCCTTGGGAGAAGGCATTGTAGGAAGGCAGACGATAACTGGAAAGTCATATGAGGAGTACAGGTGGCTCAGAAGGTTTATTATATCCCACTGGTTAATCTGATGCACCCACTTGAACAAGAGGAATTCTCCTGCATTAGGAACCGCTCACTCATTTCTGCATTCCTTCATCCGTTCATCCAGCATATAACTTTTATCTTATCCATTCAGATCACGGTGACACCCTGCTCTCTATCTCCTCAGTCCGTAGAATGGCCCCCTTGCAGTCATGTTAAACAATGGACATCCTCGTCTGGGAAGGGAGACCTAACCAGAGTGTGGTGGTACAGTCTTCGTAGATGAATATTTAGTTTACTTATCCCTTCTCTTAACTGAGCCCAATACCCTCACATAATTACATTATTGTTTACATAAATTCTCTATTAATTACTTTTGTACCTGTAAACAATATTCACACTTGGCACATCCTTATAATCTATATTCCTTTATCCCTTAAAAATCCATACTATCCCTAGACTCCTCACTTCATAATGTGATATCCCTGGTACCCTAAATTTCATCTTTGTTTCTTCTCCTTCCTCCCATGCACTACCTTTGTCATCTATAATTTCACTGTCACATTGTGAAGGCTGACACCATCCACATTCTATTCCGGAGCATGGTCAAGTATTATGTATTTTGTCTATAAACTTAACTCTCAAAGCTGAAAAGTTAAAATAGTGTTTGTTGTCATGAATTCATAAATAATTGTTTACTGCAAAGTCATGCAGGCATAATTACAGTTACTCTCTTGTATAACTTTTATTGGTTTTACTGGAATCAGAATTCTCCTTTCTTTAGAAGGGTTGACTAACTGTCATATTTTCCCTTTATTTTTCCTTGCGGTCTACCAGTAAATGATTCTGTTGTGGCAAAAACTGCGGGTTGTCCCCCAGTATCTGTTCTCCACTTTTCCTCTCTAATAAACCAAAATTAAATTTAGTTGGGCAGATGGAAATTTGGAATTAAAAAAGCACTTTTTCCAGATTTGCTTATAGCAAATCATGTGACAGGGATGTAAGCTCTGGTGTGGTAGGCAACTTCCACTGACAGTCCTAAAAGGAAGTTGATCCCTTTCTTTGTTCTGCTCCTTGGTGACAGAGCGGGATGCCTTCACTCACGTTTGGACCACGAATGAGTGCTCTGGGGACACAAAGCAGAAAGTTGTTCCAGGTTCTAGGCTCTGCGCAGCTTCTACAACTGCCCTGAACTACTGACATTCAGGCTTTCATGCAAAAGAGAATAAACTTCTTTCTTGCCCAAACCACCCCCGCAGTCTTTTTACCAGCTCTCTGCTGCCTCACTCTGGGCTTCTTCTATGTAAATTAAAACAAAGGAAGTTTTGTTTGATTATTTAACATCTCCTACAGGCAGAAGAATGCACAACCTAATTGATATAAACTCAAAAAGGACACTCCTGTTTTTGACACCTGCCTACCTCATTTACTTCACAAGACAACACTTGGAAGATAGATGCTCAGAGTTGATTTCCAGGCACAGATGTAGGAAACAAAGCAGGACATGAGGATCACGTGAGTGAGTCTAGTGACAGAAAAGCTCAAGGCAGAAGCACATCTGGATAGTCATTTCACCTGTTCAACTCAAGCTCTCTTCATTCTATAATTAGTGGACCTACCTGTCTAATAATTCTATATTCACCTTTCCATATCCAAGGCTATCTCTTTAAATATCCACAGTTTATTATGCTGGTTCTCTCCTCTTTATTCTTTTCAAAATTCTATCCCTTCCTTGTTGCTAACTATTATCAAGACCTCCAGAGCTCTTGAGTGAACCAGAAATGTGTCCCCTCTGTCCCTGGGTCATATTCATATAAAGACCCCACTCCCTGGGAGTGGGGGTGAGCAGAAAATCACTTAGCCACAGGGATGGAGTACAGGGAGGAGACAATGGCAGTCTGCTGGATAAGTTGCTCACACACAGATGCTCAGATAAATCTGTAATCAAAAAGAAATCTGAATGCTTGGCCAAGGGGAAGTAAATTTCCTGAGGTCAATCCTTTGTTGGTGTCTTCGATCTTCTTTAGTGATGGGTGAGTCCTGCCACCCGCCCCCAACCTCAGAGCCTGTGCACATGATTTGCTTGCTTTCCCGTGTCCTAGCTAGGGCTTTGGGATTTAGATTACTCTTGCATTCAAGAAGCCTGGATTAGAAGGAGAGTGAACAATAACACTTAGCCCTTATAGACTCTGTATGTACCACTTCTATATTTTCACATATATTATCTCACATATTTCACATATATTATCTATGTATTTTCACATATATTATCTCATTTAATCCTCATAACACCCCTGAAAGACAGCCAGGTGGTTCTTTGATTTTTTTTTTAATAATTTACTTTAAAAAAAATTTATGGGGTCCCACAAGCTTCCGACTCTGGATTTTGGCTCAGGTCATGATCTCCCAGTTTGTGAGTTCCAGCCGTGCGCTGGGCTCTGTGCTGACTGTGCAGAGTCTGCTTGGGATTCTGTCTCTCCCTCTGTCTCTCTGCCTCTACCCACACTCCCTTTGTCTGTCTGTCTGTCTGTCTCTGTCAAAATAAATAATCTTTAAAAATAAAACAAAACAAAACAAAAGTTGCTGTGTACTGTATTATGTATGTGTACTATATTGTGATTACATATGTTTGCATGAGGTATATGTCTTAATCTTTACAAGACTTCCAGTACCTAGACCATACTTTACAGCTGAGGAAACCAAGGTGCCCAATTAGTAAGTGCTACCAGTATAAATAAACTGATAAAAAGCTTTTTAATGATCATATGCACAGCTGATGGGCTTATATGACAGTATGGTATTTCTGGAGAACAATTTGCATACCTCTATAAAGTCTTAAAAAGGCAAAGACCTTGAGTCAACAATCCCACTATATCCAGGAGTGTGATATAAGAAAATCATCAGAAATTTAACATCCCAGGTATAAGAACGTCCATTGCAGAGTTGTTTATAATTGTCAAAAACAATACTAAAATAAGCTAAATGTTCAACCAGAGGAAGTTAGAAGGCACATTATAGTATACAAAATGGACTAATTTTCATATGTCAAGACTTGTTTTAGGAGATTATTTAATGATACAGAAAATAATTGTATTGGCATGCAAAACCATTTATTGCTACGTGAAAAATGTATAGCTTTTACTTTAAGATGATCGATTGAAAAAAATATCATTTACCGCTCCTCACTGTGAAAAAAGCAAAAAGCACTGAACTACCGAGGTACAGGTATTAGTAAAGACTCACAAAAGAAAAGAAGTTAATATGGCTGCTGAATACCGAAAGGAAAATATTAACAAAACAAGATCTTGCGCGTTTCTGAAAGATCAAAACTAGCTATGGCCAAAGTGATACATAAATCAGAATGGAGAGAGACACGCCTTAGCACAGGTAGCAGAGAAAGCAGGAAGTGAGACAGGGCCATTCTACGAAGTCCCTGAATCCACAGGGACATAGCCAGAACATGAGAAAGAACTTCAAGCAACACAGTTGGTGGAAGAACTTCTATTCAATGGGTTCTGGGTCAGAGTCTCCTTCCTGACCTCCACATGTATGAATATGTTTAGAGGACATGTCTATAACACGAAGCTGGAAAAACATCCTGCAAAAGAATTAGAGTGTTGACCTAAGACGGGCACTGGCTTCCAAAGAAGAGGTTGCCAGCTTGTTTATCTTCCGGTGAAGGCTGCCAGCCCACCCACCACGCCCACAAACGGAGCACGTGTGGCCCGTCTTCTCATGCAGGGAAGAGGCCACCACTTCGGAAGAAATGTGAGTCCGCTCCAGGCAATCATCACCATTTTTTTTTTCATAAATGTGGTTGGATAACTGAGTGCCAGCAGACATTTTGTTTAAACAAGAGAGCAGCTGTGGTAAAGAGAATGTTATAGATTTATCAAACCACTTTATTATCCTCTTGGGACTCCAGGAAAAGGACATTTCCCTGTCCCCTTGGGTCTAGATGGGACCAGATGACTAGTCCTGAAAAGTGGGATGTGAGCAGAAGCATATGACGTCTCCAGGTTTGGCCCCAAACTCCAAATCTCCAACACATGATCCCCCCTCTCACCTTTTGTGTCAACCATGGGAAGGCGTGGGCACTCGCATCCTGGATCTTTGAGTCACCTCTTTTAGGAGAGATGCCCAGGTGAGCTTCTTGACCAGGAAAATATGCATTGGCCTTCATGTGAAAATAAAAGGAAACAAAGAGACTTCTATTGGGTTGAGGTATTAAAAATTGGAAGACTGTTTGTTACAAGTTACATTAATTACTCTTACTTAATGTAGTAACGTAATTTCATAAAAGAGAAAGACCAAGGCAATCAAAGAAAATATGGACTTCGGGAAACAGATCATTCAGAGAAAAGACAAGGACATTGATTTAATTGTAAGTGTCTTTTTTTCTCTTCGGGAAAGTCTCAGGATCTATTGTGCTCATTCATTAGGAAACGGATAACATAAAAACAAACAAACAAAAATCAAAGAATAAGAAAGTGTTCATGGACATTACACGAAAATTTCAGGAGAAAAACTGTCAAAATCTAGACCTCAAGCAAGCAAACACCCAGGACAGGTGGAAAACATGAGGGGGAAAGGTAAGCAATAACGGGTAAATGTTTCTGACATATTTTCATCAGGTGGTCACTATCTCAGCTTGAATGAATGATCTCCGTGACCAAAGGGAAATTTGGTGGCTGTTGCAGAATAGTGACAAGCAGGACTATGCCTGGAACCCAGAGAACTCCCTGGGATGTGTTCCTGTCTGATATTCCTAGGTAACAAAAGCTGCCACAACCCAGTGAAGCTGGGACCTCACAGACTCAGCACCTCTGGGAACGAAGATGTGATTCATCCCAAGAAAGAATTCTTTCCTGCTAAGGTGCTGGAGAGGGTAGGAATGGGGAGTGGAAGAAGGTCACAATGACTAGAAATTTAAGCCTCATGACCAGTTACAGAAGCCAGAACCCAGGCAGGTGTGTTCTGTATTATTTGATGCTTTCCTTTTCTCCCTTCTCCAAAACACAGAAACACACACGTTATAGGAGGAGCCCTACCAGTGGTTGTGGGTTTCAGGTGCCGAGATTCAAACTTCTGTTCCATCTCCTGGCCTCTTAATACGACTCAGGTAATCCACTACTTTTTTGGATGTAATGACTCCAGCACCCACAAGAACAATCTCTTTCCTCCAGGTACCAGCAGAACACATTAGCCGTTGTCACAGGCAAACTCCAAACTTCATAGTGGCGCAAGCACGGTAGGAATTTATTTCTCGCTTATGTTGAGTCCTCAGTGGTTGTTTCTGGTTGACAGAGGAGTCCTCTCTCCAAGCAGTAATTCAGAGGCCGAGGAGTTGTTTCTTCCCCACCTGCCTTTTTAACAATGTAACTTCCAGGATTCTTCCACTCATCTACATCAAGTCAGTAAAGAGAAAAGAGATAGATAAACATTCCTGTCTACTAAGCTTCTTGACCTGGAGGTGACAACAGGTTATCTATAACTGCAAACACTGGGGAAGACTGGTCACATGGTTTCCCCTGGAATCTCTTCTCTCTGTCTCTCTCTGTCGCTGTCTCTCTTCTCCCTTCATCTTCCAGCTTCACTGTGTCTTTTCTGTTTCCCCAGGTCCTCTTCCTTCGATCTCAGATTCCACATGAAAATCTCTAAGTGGCTCTTCAGGAAAGGTATATGGTGATTTTCACATTTTGGGGGAAAGGAACAGAGGCCTTAATTAATGGATAATAATCATTATCTACAGAAAAGTAACTCAGGGTCATTGCATCCTTGCCTTCAAGATACTACCAATGTTTTCTTCAGGAACCTGGTTTGCTTACACTTTTGCTTCATCAGGAGATTAGAAAGACAGTTATCTTTTAATATCTCAAATAAGACAGAAATAATCATTCATGGATTTTTCCACAAGACTCTTGGAAAGCAGCCATAAGTTCCTCCCCCAGGAACAGTAATAATTATGACCACAATACACTCTCTCATTTTTGGGAGATTAGGAGCCTGTGGAGGATCCAGCTCCAGGTGGCCACTGATGGGCCACCAATTTCTCTGTAATCATTACCCACCAGCCACTGAGGAAGCCAGCAGCCCTGATTAGTGGGGCTGACAACCACATCTCCTTCGACCAATACCTTTTACTGAGAAGAAAGGAGTTTGATCCCCTTGACTGCCCTTCCCCTTGACTGCGTTCTTTTCCGTTGATGTCTGGAAATTTCCATCCAATTGCTGTTTGAAAATTAAACACAAACCCCTAAGCACCCATCCCTCTATTATGTAAAACAGTTCAGCCCCGCTCACTGGCCCCTAATCCAAATTTACATATGCATACAATACTCAGCCAAAGGAAAAAAAAAAAAAAGTCAGGGATAACAGTCTACCCCACTAGCACTGGGTTAACTGAAGCATCCTGCAGTATAGGATCCTGCACACTGCAATCACCCTTTCCCCCCACCGCCACAGCTCACCAACACATTTCCTTCAAACAAAACAAAACAACCTTCCCCAAGGAGACTATTCAAAGCAGCTGCTAAGAGGGAAAAACCAAAAATATTCTCTATCATATTATACTAACTTCTATCGCTTGAATGTTGTCTCTCTGCCAACCAGTTTCTTAGCAGCCTTTTTTTGAAATTATTCAATGGCATTTAGCAGATGGAAAAACCCTAGATCACAGAGAAAGGCACACATCATAATCATACACAAACTTATCAGTCTCAACAAAAACAGTCTTAAAGGCCTTAATCATTTATTTACAAAGGCAGGAAAATGTTTTCATTTGGAAAAACAGACTAAGGGACATAACGGGAGAATACACTTATCACTAACAAAGCAGATCGATTATGAATAGACACATGGTAAAATCACTTCAATTTAATTAGTGTAAACTACAGAAATTCCCCATTGTAAGTAGCACTATCACTACGACAAAGAAGAAAGAAAGAAAGAAAGAAAGAAAGAAAGAAAGAAAGAAGAAAGAAAGGGAAAGAAAGAAGAAAGAAAGAAAGAAGAAAGAAGGAAGAAAGGGAAAGAAAGAAGAAAGAAAGAAAGGAAGAAAGAAAGAAAGAAAGAAAGAAAGAAAGAAAGAAAGAAAGAAGAAAGAGGGAAGGAAGGAAGGAAGGAAGGAAGGAAGGAAGGAAGGAAGGAAGGAAGGAAGGAAAGAGAAAGAGTGTTTGGAAGGAGAATTGCTTCGTAAATATGCTGACAGAAGAACATTTGGTCAACATTCTTCTGGGTGTTCAGAATCTAAGGCATTCACCGAGGAAGCTATCCTAAAATCTTAAACTTTCTAGTCAAACAAGAAATGAAAAAAAAGTAAGATAGGAGAAAGCCTTACTCTTTTTTTGTTGTTCATCCCTTGAACTATCAGCAATTGTGTCAAAAGCTATTGTAGATCATTAGATATAAAAGTCTGTAATACTTCCTACTCTGCTAGTGTATTTGAAATCCATCCCAAGACACATCGACTTCAGAGGAAACTTCCTTGGCCATGGTTATTCGTCTGCAGAATGAATTACCGAAAATCCGAATGTGTTGCTCTGCCTTTTGCCGGACAGCTACCTCCCTCAATTCTTACCAGATTCAAATGAAAGAAAATGATGGCTCTTGGAAGCCATTAGGAATAATTATCCCTTCTACAATCTATAATTTAATCATGGGTAATTATGTGATGTAACAATAGAACAATTAGACTGTTTCCCTATCTGTGTTTGAGTGTGGCCTCATCATGCCATGTTTGCTAAAATATATTTTTATATGACCTATTAAACTTAGTCAACTTCACAAATGTCATGGCTACAAAAGATTTAAATATTTGCAATGTATGTAAAATAGAAAAGATTGTATTTTAATGCCCTTCTTTAATACTAGAAAAATTGACCCAATAGCAGCTTTTATACCGAATTATTCCAATGGGCTAGACATTGTCGGGAGAAAAGCAACGGAGTCTGATGTGGAAATCATTATGGAGCACACAGTCCTGGGGGAGAGAAAGAGCTTCTCAAAAACTGCACAAGTAAATACATATTTACAAACCAGAGTAAATGTGATGAGAGTAAAGCATAGACTCTATGTGTGACTTTAATAGGATTTCAGGTTTTCCTGAAACAGCAATCTGTGAGCTGAGGTGGGGTTTTTTATTGTAGTAAAATATATACAACTTAATATTTATCATTTGAAGCACAGTTTGGTGGCATTAAATACATTCCCAGTGCTGTGTGATTATCACCACTATCTATATCCAAATTTTTTTCATCTCTCCCAGCACAAACTCTGTACCTATTAAATAATAACCCTTCCTTGCTTTCTCCCAGCCCCTGGTAGTCTCTATTCTATTTTTCTGCCTCTATGAATTTGTCTGTTCTAGATACCTTATAAAACTAGAATTATACACGGGGCACCTGGGTGGTTCAGTGAGTTAAGCGTCTGACTTCAGCTCAGGTCATGATCTCACAGCTCGTGGGTTTGAGCCCTGTGTCGAGCTCTGTGCTGACAACTCAGAGCCTGGAGCCTGCTTCAGATTCTGTGTCTCCCTCTCTCTCTGCCCCTCCCCCAATTGTGCTCACGCTCTCTCTCTCTCTCTCTCTCTCTCAAAAATGAATAAAAATTTTTAAAAAGCTAGAATCATAAGCTATTTGTCTTTTTGTATCTGGCTTATTTCAACAAGTCATATTTTAATTAAAATTTTCAAGGTCAGCCTTGTAGCATATATCGAAATGTGGCTCCTTTTTCTGGCTGAATAATGTTCCATTGTGTGTATATACCAATTTTTGTCTCTCCATTCATCGATAGATGCTTGGGTTGCTCCCATCTTCTGACTATTGTGAATAGTGCTGCTATGAACATGATGTACAAATATCTGTTCTAGTCCCTGCTTTCAATTATTTTGGGTATATACGTAGGAATGAACTTGCTGGGTTAGGTGGTAGTTCTTTGTTTAACTTTTTAGAAAACCATCAAAATGTTTTCCATCGTTGCTGCACTATTTGACATTCTCATCAGTGATCCACGAGTTCCAATCTTTCCACATCCTCACCAACACTTGTTGTTGTCCATTTTGTTAATTATAGCCTAGCACGTGTGAAGTGGTATCTCATTGGGGTTTGATTCGCATTTCCCTAATTGACAAATGATGTTGAGTGTCTTTTCATGTGCTTATTCGTCATCTGTATTGGCCATATCTCTTCTTTGGGGAACAAATGTTCTTACTTTTTTTTTTTTTAAGGTTTTTTTTTTTTTCAACGCTTATTTATTTTTGGGACAGAGAGAGACAGAGCATGAACGGGAGAGGGGCAGAGAGAGAGGGAGACTCAGAATCGGAAGCAGGCTCCAGGCTCTGAGCCATCAGCCCAGAGCCTGACGTGGGGCTCGAACTCACGGACCGCGAGATCGTGACCTGGCTGAAGCCAGACGCTTAACCGACTGCGCCACCCAGGCGCCCCAAATGTTCTTACTTTTGACGAAGTCCAATGTATCTGTTTTTTCTTTTGATTCCTATGGTTTTGGTGTCATGTCTATGAAATCATTGCCAAATCCAATGTCATGGATTTTCCCTTTTGTTTTCTTAAGATTTTTATGGTTTTAGCTCCTACGTTTAGGTCTTTGACCCATTTTGAATTAATTTTTGTACCTAATGTAAGGTAAGGGTCCAACTTCAGTCTTTGGCAAGTAGATATCCAGTTTTTCCAGTGTTTGTTGAAAAGATTGTCCTTTCCTCATCCAATGGTCTTGACACACTTGTTGAAAATCAGTTGACCATATTTGTGAGGATTTATTTCTGGGCTCTGAGATGAGATTTTAAGAATCAACAGGAGGGAACTAGATGACAAAGAGAGAAAATCCCTCTAGGTAGAAAGACTAGGTTGAGCAAAAGTATGATTTTCTTCTCAAGAAACGTAAACATTAATATCTCATTTTTCCATTCCTCTTACACATATTACATTAAGTTAATCTGGTATTTAAAATTTCTTCTGGGAGAAATCCTGAGTTATTTATTCTGGGGTCTCTGAGAGAATAATACAGGGTGGCACTAAATCCGTTCTCCTTCCTCATTTTACAACCAACATGACTCATTAACATGCCACTTTTTTCTTCTAGTATCCAACAGGTTGGAGTGATTCAGAAAAGCACAGCTCACAAGGCCAAACATTAATTCCCATAGATAGTACAGAACAAAATTACAAGGAGGAAAAATCTAATTACCTAACAATTAGGGAAGCCCACCTTGCCCGTAATAAAATTAGTCATCACTCTGTTATGGAGGACAGTGTTAGCAAAGCTGCTTTGAGGCAATAAAAAGATTTGTGGGAGGGAAGAAGAGGACAGTTAGTATTGTCAGTAGAGATTTAATAAGAGTTAATATGGGAAATTTCTGTAATTTACACTAGTTTTTTTTTTAAGGATGATTTTTTTTAATGTTTGTTTAAAAAAATTTTGGGAGGGGGGCGCCTGGGTGGCTCAGTCGGTTAAGCGTCCGACTTCAGCTCAGGTCACGATCTCACGGTCCGTGAGTTCGAGCCCCGCATCGGGCTCTGGGCTGATAGCTCAGAGCCTGGAGCCTGCTTCCGATTCTGTGTCTCCCTCTCTCTCTGCCCCTCCCCCGTTCATGCTCTGTCTCTCTCTGTCTCAAAAATAAATAAAAAACGTTAAAAATTAAAAAAAAAAATTTTTTTTTGATGTTTATTTATTTTTGAGAGAGCAAGAAACAGAATGCAAGCAGGGGAGGGGCACAGAGAGAGAAAGAGACACAGAATCCCAAGCAGGCTCCAGGCGCTGAGCTGTCAGGACAGAGCCTGACACATGGCTTGAACCCACAGACCACAAGATCATGACCTGAGCCGAAGTCGGACGCTTAACCAAGTGAGCCACCCAGGCGCCCCTACACTAGTTTTGTTTAACATTTTATGTATCAAATATCTCTGTGTCATTAGTCTACTTTGAATGGAATGAATGAATATAATCCAGTTAAGAAATTTACTCTATCTTCCAATATGGAAATAAACAATTTCATATTTTAATTTCAAGTGATTAAAGTCTTTAAGCTATATTTTGTTTGAATCTGAATGTTAATATACCATGATTGAAAAAAATCATCTCCCATCTCACACTGTATCCTCTTGGGTTTATAATAAATAAAAAGAGATCTCATCTCTAAGTTTTATCTCCTTACGTGATTGCTACTTTAGCTACACAAAGACTCAGATGAAGCCTGTCAGTTACTGCTTATAAGAGCCTAATCAATTTTGTAGACAAGTCAACATCATCTTCCTATCATTCCTTGGGTTAGGAGGGTGCGGGATGAGAGAGGAGAAAGGTGGAAGGGAGGTGGGAAACAGGGAAAGGATGGCAATTTCTTCTTCCAATTGTGTGTATGTGTATTTTATTTATTTATTTATTTATTTTTCAACATTTATTTATTTTTGGGACAGAGAGAGACAGAGCATGAACGGGGGAGGGGCAGAGAGAGGGAGACACAGAATCGGAAACAGGCTCCAGGCTCTGAGCCATCAGCCCAGAGCCCGACGCGGGGCTCGAACTCACGGAGCGCGAGATCGTGACCTGGCTGAAGTCAGACGCTTAACCGACTGCGCCACCCAGGCGCCCCTGTGTATGTGTATTTTAATTCCATGGTTTAAATATTTCAAAATTATATATTCAATGCTAACAGTATTATTTTGTACCACCACTGACAATTCCATTTTCATTTGAGAAATTAAAGGGTCAAGTTCCCCCAAATACTGTCTCACTTATATAAATATTTCCAGACATGGAAAAGACAATAGCTCATTTAATTATATTATAAAATTGGAAGAGATTTTCTGTTGCTTACTACATGAAGAAAATTCATAATGTACTTATTCCACTGACTTACCATAGAAATAGTTCTAGAATATTATGCTTATTAGGCTATTGTACTAGGTTTGACATCTGTCACTTTAATTATCCTTTCTGTATTTCAATGCTTCCTTGTTATCTTTTATCTATATTTTCTTAGATGAATGAAATATGTCCATTTGCTTTTAGCTTTTATCTACGGTTTGCAGCCTTAACACTCTATTTTAAAGATAATCTTACATGATTATCTTAAAACATTAAAGTTATTTTTGCCTAATTATGCCAACAATAGCTCTTGACTTCCTTTGATGGGCATGAAGGAAATTAACACCGATGACATCTCTACCTTTGTCATTTCTCTTTCATATTTTGCGTGCTGCTAATCTGGAGTTTAAAATCTCCTTTAAAAAAAAAAGAAAGATTTTCTTTTTATGTTTACATTGAGCATTTTACTTTTGTTGCCATAATTACCCTCAATTACTTAATTTTCCTGTTACTAGTGTTTTGCAGGTTTATATTTTGTTTTGTATTTTACTTATCCTACAATTTTAGATAGTTTCACTGATTACAACCACTTTTTCTCAATCACAACCTCCCTAATGAAGAATGCAATTCCTTATTCATTTCTTGATTATTCAGAGTACATTTGTTGTGTGCCTGACTAGAAAACAGTCTTGAGTGGTAAGTGTTCCAAGAATTTGCAGATCTGAGAATGACCCCAGCTTGATGTTTAAAAAGAATAAACCTTTGGCTGGGGATATAATGTGTGAGTCCTTACCCAGTAGAGAGGTATGAAGCTACAGGTAACAAAAACCACAATTGCAGATGTTTTTTTTTTTTTTTTTCTCATGTAACAACAAAAAAAAAGAGTACATAGTTTCTGGCTTTGGCCCAGTTGCTAATAGGGATGCTGAAGCTCCAGCCATCATGTCTGTGGTAGGCAGAATAATGGGAGGTCCCCTAAAAATCCACATCGGAATCCTTGGAATTAGGATGTTATGTTAGTTTACAAAGCAAAAGGGAATTAGGTTTGCAGATAGAATTAAGGTTGCTAATCGCCTGACTTTGAGATACAGAGATGATCCTGGATTATCTGGGTGGACCCACTATAATCATAAGTGGAAGAGGGAGACGGAAGAGAGTCAGCAAAAGAATTCAGCCGATATTACTGGCTTTGAGGATAAAGACCATGAGTTAAGGAATGCAGTGGCCCCAGAAGTTGCTCTACAAAAGGCGAGGAAAGATTCTCCCTCGAGCCTAGACAAGGAACACAGCCCTCCTATACTTTGAGGGTTTGTTTTGTTTTGTTTGTTTGTTTTCCTTAACCCAGTTCAGACCCATTTTGGACTTCTGACCCAAATTTAGAACTGTAAGATAATACATTTGTGTGGTTTTCAGCCACTAAGTTTTTTTTATGGCATGGATAGGAGACCAATACAACGTCCAACAGAAGATTTCAAGATGCGACAAAGGAGAAAGCCACATCAGCCAAATCTGTGTCTCTTCATAGAAAGCCAAAAGCGTTCTCACAAGTGCTGCCAGCAGAAGTCTGTTTTCTTGTCAAGAACCAGAGTCAGGCCTGGCATCCACCCCTAATTGAAAGAAAGACCAGGAGGGCAGTTATTTAGGCCCTCACCTCAACATTGAGGGGAGCTAAGGAGAAGGGCTGAGAACGGCTTTTGAGAAACTCATCAAGTGTTTTACACTTTTCTTCTGAAAGCTCTGAAGATGTGATTCTACTACCTTCTCATTAATCAATGCCCCAGAGAAAAAATATGAAAGGATCTTGATTTTAACTATTGTTAAATACAAATTCTGTGTATGTGTGTGTGTGTGTGTGTGTGTGTGTGTGTGTGTGTGTAAACTTACAAGGCATTAACTGGAAAACTTTCTCCAGAATGTATATTGGCATTGATTTTGCTTATCAGCTATGCTTAGAAAATAGCAAAATCTCCGAATTTTCAGTCTCATGATTTTTTTAATTCAACTATGTTTAATTTTTTAATGTTTATTTATTTTTGAGAGAGAGAGAGACAAAGAGACAGAGTGTGAGCAGGAGAGCGGCAGAGAGAAAGGGAGACACAGAATCTGAAGCAGGCTCCAGAGTCTGAGCTGTCAGCACAGAGCCCAATGTGGGGCTCGAACCCACAAACCATGAGAACATGACCTGAGTCGAAGTCTGATGCTTAATGGACTGAGCCACCCAGGCGCCGCTTAATTCAACTATTTGATAAATATTTGTTAAGTACTTAATATGTGCCAGATGTTAAAATAAATTGTGTTAATTTTGTACTTTCTTTCTGTCTTGTGTATTTGATCTTTCCCATTCCAGAAGTATTGTTATTTTTAAAGTTTATTTATTTATTTTTGAGGGGGGAGGAAAGAGAGAGAATGAGCAAGGCAGGGGAAGAGAGAGGGAGAGAGAATCCCAGGCAGGCTCCATGCTGTCAGCATGGAGCCCAACGTGCGGCTCGATCCCACAAACTGCGAGATCATGACCTGACCCAAAACCAAGAGTCAGACACTTAATTGACTGAGTCACCCAGGCGCCCCCAGAACTATCACTTTAAGGTTAGGGTTTCGTACTGTATTCTCCAAACCTTTTACCTTCTCTGTTATTTAAACAATAATCGATTTAGGTCTCATACCTTGAGCCTTCCCGCTTCATAGGTTATATTTCACCGGTTTGTTTTCCCCAGAGTTTTGTCATTTCTTTCTTTCTGCATGACTAAGATTTCATTTTGGCTATTGTGCCTTCCTTCTTTTTTTTTTTTTTTTTCCTCACTCCCTTTTTATTCCAACCTTTTAAAATAGTTTTCGGATCTGTTCTCAACTCGGTATGAATATAAGGGGAAGACTTGTTCTTTAAAACCTGACACTGCTCTTCCTTTTCAACTTTGCCTCATATGTTTGAAAGGGCTCAAGTCTTGTGGATGGTGCTGTTGACTCATTCTTGGCAGCGACCTGTTCCCTTTGTTGGTGCTTCGAGGTCTGATGTGAGAGATTCCAGAATCCCGGATGAATGCAGAGATAGAGAGCTGTCAGCTAAGCCCAGGAAACACCCAGCAGCCCGGGAAACAGAAGATGCTGTTTCTAGATGTCCGTCTAGAGCTGGAGGCAGATCTTGCAGGAACAGAGGCCACTTTTCCTGTGTGGGGTCGTGAGGGTGTTTTCAGAGAATGCTATCTGGGACTGGAGCGAGAGGACAAGACTGCATTTGACTGGAAGAGCAGAGTAGGCATCATTTGCTCCATCTGGGGCATCATGTCGTGCCTCACATCCTGTCTGGATCTGAAGAAGGAAGACCAAGCTGACAGAGGGAAGACGCAGTGTGGCAAGAGGAGCCCGCATCAACCCTGTCCTGCCAGTGGGGGCTGCCCGAATTCTTATGAAAATGCGTAATGCTTGCAACTCTGATTGTTTCTATGAGTAACTGCGGAGGATTTGTTATTTTTCTTTTGAGATGAGGTCATAATTATTTTAGTGATAGGAAGCTCTTAGCATTTCCATTCACTACAGTAACTTTCCTAGGAATCACCTTTGAGCACTTAAAATACGTATTGAGGATGATGGACTGGAGGGAACATACCAGCAAGGATGTCCTACAGAAAGCTTCTGTCTTCACAGATTGCAGGAAATCGTATGAAACTGTGATCATCTTTGCTCATTTGTAGCAGAGGCTGCTGGTCGCCTAAACTTCTCTCTCTTCTCCTCTCTCACAAACAGAACTTGAGTTTTATTTGGTGAAGCACACACTTCCCTGTCCCTTTCAGGTAGGGGTGGTCATGCAACACAACCCTGGCCAATAACAGACAAGGACAGGTCAGCGGGTGGGCCTTCCGGAAAAGTTCTTTAAAGGTGCTAACGCAGCCAAAGCTCTGCTTTTGGTTCTGGGTCCATCCTCTTCTTGACCAGAGCTCACAGGCATTATAGCTGGAGCAGTGCTGACATGCTGAGAACCCGGAGAACGAGGCATCGCCTGAAAGATGGAAGGCAGGAGCCTAAGTCTTGCTGACCAGGAGCTGCCCCCGTATTCCTGAATCACTCCATTTGTTTAAACCACCGCCCTGCGACTTTGCACTTGTTCTATGCAACACTGCTGCCGTGTCATGCAGCTGAAGTCAGTCTCTAAGTGAGAAAACATTCTGTTGTGAGACAAGAGCCCTCCTTTTTCTCTCTGCACACTGACACTTCTGAATGTCTTTTGATTATTGCTTGGTTAAAGTAATGTCATAGTGTAAGGCTCTCATGGGGAAACTTTGAAGATCATTCACTTTCAGTGAGCATCCAGGATATCAATCACCACTGGTCTAAAAGTCAGTTGCAAACTGGGTTTGTCCTTCAAATAAACCTGTACTGTAGGAAAACTCTAGAACACTCTAGAAATTTCTGAATGGGGAGAAAAAGTATGAGTTGTATAAATGGGCACTTGGCATTTTTATGGGGCACAATATTTAGAGACCAGACACCAGCTTTTGGCAAATAAGACTGTATTTAGAAGCCACAGGACCTTGGGGCACCTGCCTGGGTGGCTCAGTCGGTTAAGCATCTCACTTCGGCTCAGGTCATGATCTAACAGTTCGTGGGTTCGAGCCCACATCGGGCTCTGTGCTGACAGCTCAGAGCCTGGAGTCTGCTTCAGATTCTGTCTTCCTCTCTCTGTCCCTCCCCTGCTCGCACTCTGTCTCTCTCTCTCTCTCAAAAATAAATGAACATTAAAAAAATTAAAAAAAAAAAAGCCACAGGACCTCGAGACAGGTCAGGGAAGTGACTGGGCCCTGTAAGTTTGTGTATCTGGAACCGTAACTAAATAACTAATGTCTTGGTATGGGAGATCTGGGGGCTCTGCAAATTCCTTTATTGATTTTTACTAGAATGCTTATCCCAGAAGTTACTTATAAAGCTCTCTGTAATAACATAGGCTGCATCCATCATCCTAAAGGGAAATAAGGAAGAAGGAAGAAATTGAGCATCCTTGGGTACTGAAAGCCTGAGAAGGAGGCAAAAACAGAAAAAGAAAAGAGGCAGAATCAAAGATCCATCCCAAGCCACCTGGAGCTTTGTAATCTGGCTCCAGATTTACATGATAGAGGGCTGTGTCCCAAGATAATGAATTCTGTGAGCCACAAACGTTATTAGGTCCTGCCCCCCAGTGCAGAACAAGTTTAAATACTATTATGTTTGATTCACTTATTCTAAAACACTTCGGAGCACCCAATGTGTGCCAGGCACTGAACAAATTATGGCAAAGATTTATGTTCAACTTTAAAAAGAGATTCATTACGTTGCTTTTTAATAGCTGCAGGTGGCAGCATAACTTAACAATGCATTCTGTGCTCTCCACCTACCTTTAAAACGTGGTTTAACACACAGGAGATGATGATACAGGGCCAATCGGAATCACCTCTTTGCTTGCAGAGTACAAGGGTGCTTTCTCTGAAGACTGGACCCCTCGCAAATGTTATCAACAAGAGAAAAAAATGCTCATTACATAAGCCTCGCACAACAAAAACTTAATTTCAGATCATAGGCACCTAATGGGCAGTGTTAACAATGGGATACATCAGGCAATAGAAAAGAACAGATATTTTTACTATGCTGTCAGCATATGCCATGCATTGCAAATTACTACTGGAATTTCTGGGTTTTATAAAGTAACTTCTGTTTTTGTTTTGTTGCTGCTTTTAACATAATTTAATCGTGCGCTTTAAAGAAAAAAACAAAAGTTTCCACTGCACCCAGAGCTTTCTGGCAGTCATGTTGTTACTGTAACTAGGATAATGAGTTATATAATATCACATACAATGTAAATTCAGGTTTCTTCACAAAAGTGTTTCCAGGCCGCGGAGATGCCTGGTTTGGAAAGGGAATGAAAGCAGCTCTCTACCAACTGAACCAACTGAATTTCAGAGCAAGGGGAAGAAACAAGATCTGGTGAGGCTCACCGGTGCAAGCAGACTTATCGAAGCTGCCCAAATGCAGAATCATTCAACATCATTAGGCTTATTAATTGACTGCAGATATCGAGAGGGAACAACCCCCTTGCCAAGTGGGGACTAGTTCAGTCGCCTTTCAGTTTCCATCACTCATTCAGCCAATTCATTAAAGCCGGTTTGTTTCTCCCAGGTGCCTCCTAATGAGTTGCATTGTTTCCTTTATTGTGCTTGTTGGCTCACAGATCTCTTTCACAATTTTCCTCGGTTTCTGAATGCTCCTTAAGTACCACTTTTGTGATCAGCCCGTTTGCAGCTAGCTAGCGCTTTCCCTCGTCTTGGATAAACGAAGTAAGTAAGTGGGAGAACTGAGATGCCACCCGGTGATACGGGGAAGAGGGGGGAAAGGCCAGAGGGACTTCCACCAGTCGCCTGTGTTCCTTGAAAGAACCAGCAGGTGGTAGCAGCACTTCGTGGGAAAGCCCCGGCTCAGCGCTGTAGGACCGGAACAATAGACCCCCCAAATCCTGTCCCCGGTCGGAGGAGAGGCTCGGGGTGGGCGGAAACATTTTTCCTCGCGGCGCCCCCTCGGTTCCTCCAACCTTCCAGGCACCTCCCAACGCCTCAGATCCCTGTGGGTAGGTTCTCCCTGGGGAGCGGGCAGAGGTGGAGCCACCCAGGGGTGCACGACTTGCCCGGGCAATGCAAAGCCAGGCACCTACATCTGGACTTCCCCTTTCAGACCCAGGCTTCCCAGCCCTTTGGGGAGGGTGGAGTCAGCAGCCCCAACGTTGACCAAGATCCAGGGTCACGAAGAGGCGGAAGAGTTTAAGGCTAGATCACAGACACTTTCATAACCCAGATGCGCCCCCCCCCCCCCCCGCCCCGCCACCGCTCCACTGCTGCCTACCCATCCCCACCCCACCCCCGTACCCTCCGAGATTTCTCAGTTTGTCTTTCCCTCCACCCCCTTCTTTTCCTTCTTTCTCTTCTTCGCAGCTCACGCCCACCTTAGTTTAAACCTGAGTAGGAACTAAAACAGCGGGTTTAGTTCCTAGAGTTGAAGCCGAAAAGCAGGGGTGGGG
>NW_024412391.1:5745159-5756361 GCF_014898765.1 Herpailurus yagouaroundi | reverse complement strand
GGGGGGGGGGCGGTGTGCCTGGGGACAGAGGCGTCCAGGTTTGCAAAAGTAGAGGGGCCCTCCAGACCGGGCCTCTGCAGATCCTGGGGGGGCCCCCTGGGGGAGTGCTGAGTGTCCTTCCCCAAGGCGAAGGTGGGTTCGTGAGGGGTGCGAAACTGTCCACGCTGGCTGCCCGACCTCTGACCAGCCATCACTGACACCACTGTCACCCTCGCTGCTGCGATCCCCCACTGTGTCTCCCGAGGCGCTGCTCCGGCTCTGGCTTGGGGGTCCTGACGTAGGGGTCCTCGCCAAGCCTGGCCCCCAGCGTTCCGAAGAGGATCGCCCACCCTTCTGACTCCCGTGGCATCTCTCCAATCCCCACTGGAGCTGGGAGGGGCGAGGACGTTGATCCCACGCCTGCCCCCGGCTCCCCCACCCCCATTCCCACCCCTAAGCCGTGGAGCGGAGAGAAGGCTCCTCCGTTCGTGCTCCCCGGCCGTAACCCCCAAGTTGCAACCAAAGTCTGCTGCTTGCTTCTGCCCCAGCTCCACCCCCTCGCTTTGCATCTGGGTGCTTGGCCCTACCTGCCCCCCACCCCCACCCTCCAATCTTGGCTGTCTGGCACCCTCGCTCCTCCCATCCCTGGGGGAGCTGGCCTGGGCCCAGCATAGCTGATGTTGTAATGTCCCTGGCGGTGCCGGTGGAGAGAAGCGGCTGGGCCTGTTCCCAATAAGTTAAACCGGGGCCAGGCCCTCCACCCGCCAGGAGAACTTGACTCAGGTTCCAGAAGGGGAGATGCTGGCTGGGTGGGAAGGTGCTGTGGAACTGTTGGCAGTGCGGGGAGATGTCCAGGTAATGGGCATTGCCTGATTGCGACTTGTCGTTTGTTGAGGGTGCTGTTCTGAGGGGCTGCTTGGTTCTTTCAGAGCAGTGGCCCTTTTTCCTCGCAGGAAGGCGAGGGTGGGGGCTTCTGTGTACCTACCTAGTGGCCTAGAGAGGGGACTCCTTGGGAGTCTGTTGGTTCATTCAGGGCTCAAGAAGATGGCTGGCAGTGACGATTATGTCACCAGGGTGCCTAGGAGCAACAGGCACCAGCGGTCTGAGCATGTGAAGGGCTGGAACATTCCTCTTCTCTGCCGGCCGCTTTTCCAGCTCCTCACCTTCTCCTGAGCTGGGCCCCAGGTCCCATGTCCCCGCCACACTCCCTCCCACTAGGTGGAGGCAGGTTGGCGGGGTTGGGGGGTTGAGGCAGCCTTGGTTTCCCTTTCTCTTCTTTCCTGTTCAGCTCGCACTCTCCCAGCCCAGATGTTTCGGCAGCAGCGACTCCTGGGGTAGAGGGCAGTCGACAGGCCCACTGGGCGTAGAGTGGGGACAGACCCAGGGTGAGGAGAAGGGCTCGTGGGCATCAGTATGAGGAGCACTCTGGATCTGCTCTGATGTGCATGCTCACGCGCGCACACACACACACACACGCACACGCACACGCACTCCTCCCAGCACGCGTGCTGCCCTGCACCCATCTCGCCTCACACACATTGCCTCACACGCTCTCGCACTTGCTCCCACGGGCACTGGTCCTGGCTCTTGGGGACTTCTACACTCTTCCATGTGCTCATCTCCCGCGGACACGTACTGACAGCACCAACATCCTCCCTTCCGCCCTTTTCCAAAGCCATGCGTGTGTCCGTGGTCCGTGCACAGCCAGAGTGGCTCAGTCTAAGTGGCTGTCTGCCACTCCCAGACACTGCCTGCATCTTAAAAGCCTCCCCCAGCTCCACAGCCTGGGAGTGGGAGGCACATTCGTCTGCATCTGCGTGCTCTGGGGGACATTCTTGGAGGCTGGAGGCCTCAAGGGACACAGGACTCTCCTCTGCTAGGTAATCCACAAATTGGCTTCTCCCACCAGGGCAGCAGGGGCCAGAAGCGCCAGAGGACAGCCACGTCCTCACTGTGTGCTCTGGATGCCGCTGTAAGGGCTGAGGGGATCCTTTTCAAGGCCGGCAGCCAGAGCTCCAAGAGACAGCGACTGAGACCATGTCCAAGGTGGAGATTAAAGGGTAGAGGCAGCAGCATTAAGCTGAGCAAGGATTATCCTGGAATTTCCTGGGCGTTTAACAGCTGCAGAACAGGACGAGGACAGGGACTGTGCTTCTGACCCCTCCCACGCTGACCCTGTGGCTAACAGGTGTGAGGACCTGTCACACCACACATTAACCATTGGGACCTCCCTTTGCCCTTGGGACCTCCCTTGCCCTGCTGGGCCCCGCAGCCTGCTTTGCCTCTCCGAATGTTCCCGTCTGGGCTCACTTAGTGACGATGCCCTTGTCTTGTGCTCTGAGTGTCCAGCCGCCTTGGTCCCCCCCTTGAAAGCTGCAGTCCTTTGCCTAGGACCGGGTAAGAGAAGCATGGTACTGTCAGTGGGGCAATTTGAACTTCTTCGGAGAGAAGCTTAAAGAAAATCCAGGGATAAAGTTATTTTGCTCATTTATTCCCAACTCCTACTGCCTCTTTCTCTCTGCTTTCTTCTCATAGATGAAAATCTCTAGATTATTTTGAAACCCAGAGAGAGAAAGGGGGTGGGGGGAGGATAACCTGTAAACATACGCTAGGTTAGTCTGGGTTTTGAAAATCTTTTCCTTTTTTTTTTTGTTTCGATGGTCATGATGAGATTTTGTTTTAATTGTAAAAATGAGATATGCTCGTTGTAACAAGGAAACCCATTGGAATATACCTAAGACATAGTTAATAACCCCCCACCTACTATCCTTCATTTCTCCCTCCTACAGGAAGGAACCAGTCTTAACGGCTCAGTGTATTTTCTGCCATACCTTCCTTCAAGCTTATTCATAAGGTTTATATCACTTAATGTTTTTAAGACTCATTTTGTGGATTGAGGTGCATAAACTATATTAAGCCATCTCAGTTTGTTCATAAAATTACCGTATTTAACATTTCAATTCGAGGACAGTTAATTTTTTAAATTCTTACAGATGTAGTCATTTAATGTATTTTTAAGCCTCTCATTTTTAAAGATAACAGAACTCAGAAGCTGTGATTTATAAGCTAAGAGTCTACACATCTTTCATCTTTGCCAGTTTCTGGAAACAAAACACAATTCTGATGCCTACGAACTGTCATATTTTTATAAACCAAAGAAATGTAGCAGGCTTGTGGATGCAGTGTGTCTACTATAGCGAAAAGATGTAAAGTGATATATGTAGAAAAGAAGCTGAGAAAAAAAATGTGAAGTCATAGAATGCAATTTTTGTCATATGAAATTTTGTCTAATCAGTCTTCTTTTCTGAGTTACCATCTTCCATCCACATTTCTGCTGCTTCTGGTGTTCTGTTTTTCAAACCATACACACATCTGAAATGTGAATGTTTCCCTGATTGGGAGAAGTTTTCTGCTCTTTCATGGCTTAAAGCGTTTCTCAGCATGGACCGGTTCCCTTCAGGAGCTCAAGAAGTTAGAGGGATCCAACGCAGGCCCACCCTCACACCACCCCCCTCCCCCCCGCCCCCTCCCCCCCCCCCCGTGTGGCAACAGGGATGCCCCGGACTGCTTCTAGGACACACTCCTAGACTAAATGCGAAAAGATGTCCTAGTCCTCAGCCACTGAAGGCACCTTTGAAAATCAAGTTCTAAGTCCTGCTTGTTTAGTATTCCAGGCAGGTGGATGGAGCGCGTGTTCTTGTCACTTACATTTCTGCCTTTGAAACTTCTTTCAAAAGAATCTGCGGTGGTAGGAATTAGCTGACAGCAGTTTCTTCCATATCTTAAAGTTTCCTCTTTCCTAATTTTTATTCTTGCCATAGAGATACACCCAAGTTCTTTTTATATATTAAAAAGGAAAAGATTGAATATATCTTTTTTTTTTTTTGATAAGCGAGAATTGACCTAACCTCCGAGTCTCACTCAACCAGTTTTTGTTTTCTGAAGGAACTCATTTATAACCTTCAGTCTTCTGGATCCACATCGAAAAGAGGTCCCTTCGGACAGCAAGGGACACTTCTGGGTACTTGAAGATCCTCAACCATTTTTTAGTGAATATCTTTGTTCTTGGCAAAAATCTGTACAACATTTGGAAAGTGGCAATCCACATGCAATGTCTCCATTTAATTCTTTTCTTCCTGATGCCTCTTGAGGACAGAAGCTGAGTGGCTTTAACGTGTTCTCTAATTGCTTTTGCTTTTGCTCTTTTCTGGATCCTCTGGAGACAGGCCAGCTTCATGTTGTCATTAAGATGCACGCTGAGGCTGTGCATACACGCCCTATTGTAGCCACAAGCGACTGTGTTGCTTGTATTGTGGGTCATCAAAGCAAATACTTTGCCATCCCTCATCTTCTAGAATGTTCCATATTGCGCAGCTGATATGATCTGCAGTATATCTCTTCCCTCTTGTTGTCTCCCCCACCCCCCCCAAAAAATTCATTGAGATGCATCCAAAGTGTTTATTATTCCTTCTCCATGATTATTTGTCTAGTTATAAGTTGAAGAAGACACAGTGCTTACAGTTTTTTCTTTGTTACATATTCCAGAATCCATCCATCTTCTGCCTGAAAGAGGCTATTTTGGAGAATATCTGCTGGGCAAATGATATAATAGCTTTCCTTGTTTAAAGACATTTTGCTGGCATTTTCAGTTCTTGATAGCAGCATTCCTAAAGACCCTATAGCGCTGGACAGAGTCTGGTCTGCCTTGGTGTGACAAGCATGTCTCCAAATTAAGCCACAGAGAGTTTGGGGGATGCAGCCACAACATGAGTTCCTTCAGGATATTTACTGAACAGCCATTGGTGGTGGGGCCCTGCTTTTTTACTTCACGGTCTCCCTGTTCTTTGAAACATTTAGTCTGTGAGTGATTCTAGCAGCATTGAGGACAGTATTTGCAAAGAACCTCTGTTTCTCAGGAATCATTTGCCGTGTGGCAATGCTTCCTTTTTTTTCTAGGTTTATTGAGAGACCATTGACGTATACCGTCGTGTAAGTTTAAGGTGTACAACCGGGTGATTTGGAAATGCTTCTTACTTGCTATATGCTCTAAGTTAAACTCTATCTCACAAGTAGGGTTCTAGTGGCATGAAAGGGAAATTTCAGTGGCTGATGGGCAGATACCCATTATGCACCAGCCCACACAGCTGCAAAAGCTGTGCCCTTTCATGACAACCACATGGGGGTGACACTGAAGGCTTCATCTTGCGAGACAGCCAGCATTGCCAGGGAAATTAGATTAGCAGGAATCAAATTATGACTTTCTTATTTATCGAAGTTAAATAGTGCAGTAGTTTGATTTTGACCTCATTATGAAATGTGCAGTTTTCAATGATGGTGTGGATCACCTGGCCATGACTGTCCTGGAGGAAATAGGTTCCAGTTTCCAATGGCTTTCTTTTTTCTCTCTCGGTTTGACGGCTTTGAACAACCTGCCTCTTAGTTTCTTCTTCACAGAAATAAGTGGAATGTACCGCTCTGGTCCATGCAACTTGCAGACTTTTGAGACTCAGTCACAAGGAGAGAAATGGGTCCCCACTAATATCTAGACCAATGAGCAAAGGCAGGTCTGAGCCCACTGGTCTTCATCGTGACCCTGGAGGCAGCCATGCCCCCTCATCATGTGCTTGTGAGCCATGGGGGTGTGCTTGTACAGGGATGGCCTTTTTAGGTTCCCAATTGGGAACACACTTGATACCATTCTGCATGGACTACTTACCCTTAGAAATTATTTTTGTAATCAGTGCATAAACTGTTGTCCCTATTCTTTAAGGTTGTGCCATAATTTATTAACCATCTTTCTCTTGATGAACAGTTACTTTACAGGTTTTTCCCTTCCAAACAATTCTGCAATAAATATCCCTGTTTGAACTTCTGTGCAACCAGATCCAAGGATAGAGTACCGGGGCGCCTGGGTGGCTCAGTCACTTGAGCATCCCACTTCGGCTCAGGTCACTATCTCACGGTTCGCACGTTTGAGCCCCACGTCGGGCTCTGTGCTGACAGCTCAGAGCCTGGAGCCTGCTTTGGATTCTGTGTCTCCCTCTCTCTCTGTTCCTTCCCTGCTTGTACTCTGTCTCTCTCTCTCTCTCAAAAATAAAGGTTGAAAGAAAAAAAAAAGGATACTGTACCTGAAGGACAAACTCTCAGAAGTGAACCTGCTAGCTAGACATTGCCAAGTGTCCTTCCAAGAGAAAACACCAGTTTGAACTTACAAGCGCCGTGAATCTAGAGAGCCTGTTTCTCACATTTCCTTCAACCCAGGGCATTTTTCATCTCCTAGGACAAGATGGCATGCCACTGTTGTTTTCCCATTCTGTCCTCTCATTGTGAGCGTGCTAGAAGCATTTTTTCCTATATGTGGCATACATTTATTTTTCTGCGTGCCATAGAAGTGTACCCCTTGTGGACAGGAGACCTCTGTTCACAAATGTAGGCCTGCCCGTCCCCCAGAGCTCAACCCCTTCTCCACTCCTCAGACGGCATCTTTATGCCTCTGTTCTTCTCATGTCTGTTCCCCCACCCTCCCTCCCATCATACCCCACAGCTCTTTCCTGTGTTCCCTCTTGCTTCGCTGCCTCTTTGCAATGTCTAGAGTGTCCAGGTCTTATGTGGGTCAGGAGGTGCTGGCGAGGGGGGATCGTGTGTCCTTAGGGAAGGAGCAGCTTTCTACTCTGCTTGTTTTAATGAGAAGAATCTTCTGACTTCCAACGCAGGGTGGCCGTAGGAGGAGGAGAGGAGAGGAAATGAAGAGAAAGAACTGAAATAGCTCCTTCCAGAAGAAAAGGGTAAGACTGGCCCAGAATTACCCTGTGCTCTAAGGGAGGGCCGTAAGAAATGCTCAGAGATGGGTCACCTGTGGGAAGTAGGGAGGGAGTGACCCATCACATGGCCCTCTAAGATGGCAGACTTGGTGCAAGTCAGGAGAAAGTCGGCTTCCTACAGGCCTTTACCCCTCGGTTGGTGCTGGGGTGGTTTGAGAGCTATCGGACAAGACACAGAGTCAGGTTTTGGGGTCTGGGCCATCTGTGTAGCAGTGGAGTTCCCTGCCACCTGCCTCTTCTGGTCCTATGTGTCTCCCCAGGAAACAAGTTCGGCAGCAGACCTCCAGTCTTACAAAGCAGCAGCCCCGCCTGGGAGCAGGGTGGCGGCCAGGGCAATGGTGGGAGCCCTGAAGATGCCCCATGGCTGCTGAGGGGGCCGCCCGGTCAGGGAGCGGAGTGGCGGGCATGGTGTGCAGTCTCTGGGTCCTGGGGCTGGCGTCCTCAGTTCTGGCTCTGGAAGGTAAGAGGGAGGGGAGACTGGAGAATTCCCTGCCTGCCACCGTGGGTGGGACATGGGAAAGATTCAGAAAGGGCAGAAAAGAGTGAAGACGTCAAGAAGGGGCAAAGGATGCGGAAGGTTTCCAAGAAAGGCTCCTGACAGACAGTTGTGCCCCTGCTGGTGGATCCAAAGGACCAGGGAGGGGAATTCTTGTTTTCCTCACGGGAATGTGGTGAGGGTTAGCAGCACCGGCCGGAGGCTTGGCCGTTGAGTGTCCCTTCTTATCTCTGGGCAGAGGTGCTTCTGGACACCACTGGAGAGACATCCGAGATTGGCTGGCTCACCTACCCACCAGGCGGGGTGAGTGGCATTCCTGACCCCAGCGCACCTCCCCCACCCTGCTCCTAGAGTGTGGAACTTGGGAGGGAGGCCCTGGGTAGAGACTAATGGGGTAAGACTCATCCTCCCGAGAGGAACAGGACTTCCGCGTGTTCTTACCCCGCTCTGCATGCAGCTAACTGTCTCCCCGGCCGCCCTCCCTACAGTGGGATGAAGTGAGCGTTCTGGACGACCAGCGACGCCTGACTCGGACCTTCGAGGCATGCCATGTGGCAGGGGCCCCTCCGGGCACCGGGCAGGACAACTGGCTGCAGACACACTTTGTAGAGCGACGAGGAGCGCAGAGGGCACACATCAGACTCCACTTCTCCGTGCGGGCGTGTGCCAGCCTGGGCGTGGCCGGAGGCACCTGCCGGGAGACCTTCACGCTTTACTACCGCCAGGCGGAGGAGCCCGATGGCCCCGACAGCATTTCCTCCTGGCACCTCAAACGCTGGACCAAGGTGGACACGATTGCAGCGGACGAGAGCTTCCCCGCCTCCTCCGCCTGGGCCGTGGGCCCGCGCGGCGCTGGGCAGCGGGCCGGGCTGCAGCTGAATGTCAAAGAGAGGAGCTTCGGCCCCCTCACCCAGCGAGGCTTCTACGTGGCCTTCCAGGACACGGGGGCCTGCCTGGCCCTAGTGGCGGTCAAGCTCTTCTCCTACACCTGCCCCTCCGTTCTCCGCGCCTTCGCCTCCTTCCCTGAGACGCAGGCCAGTGGGGCCGGAGGCGCCTCCCTGGTGGCCGCCGTGGGCACCTGTGTGGCTCACGCAGAGCCAGAGGAGGATGGAGGTGGGGGACAGGCCGGGGGGAGCCCCCCCAGGCTGCACTGCAATGGGGAGGGCAAGTGGATGGTAGCTGTTGGGGGCTGCCGCTGCCAGCCAGGGCACCAGCCCGCCCGTGGAGACAAGGCCTGCCAAGGTGAGATTCTGCCACTGTGCACTTGCCCAAGATCTCCCCACCCGTCTCCCGACCTTTGGGCGCCTCTGCTGAATACCCCAAACTTTACTTTGTCCTCCAAAAGTTCAGGAATAAGCTATTTTAGGAAAGGACTCTTGTTTTCTCCAGACTTATTTTCTAAAGCACACAAATATGGTGTCATAGGCTCATCTCAAATTTCTAGAACCTTCTGGAGACTTCCACATTGCTGAGCCTCCTGGGGCTGCAGGCCTGGGAAGTGATGGAGATCACACTCCTGGGTTATCTTGGGGTGGGTCCTTTGTCCCTATATGCCGTGTAATTCGGAAGTGATCCTCACAGGGCCAGGTGACCAGGATGCAGGTAGGAGAAGGCAGTGGGTACCAGCCAAGGGGGATGCTTCTGTTGCAGGGTAGAGGCTGCGGAAGGCCTCTGCAGAGGGAGGTTACACGGTCGAGCCAGACACCTATATCAGGGGCTTGTCCTGCCCATAGTCCCCCACCGCGCCTCACTTGTTCCACCCAAGGAAATGCAGTTCCCACCCCAGTCACCTGATGGAAGTAATCTGCCTGAGTGAGGGAGAGAGGGAAGAGGGGGTGGGGGGTAGGTCTCAGGAGGAAAGGAGAGACCTCCCTGGGGAGTGGAAGGCTGGGAGGATCCCCGAGTGATGCATGTGACGCCTGTGGGCTCCGGAGGCAGTGAGTGGAGTGAGCCTGAAGTCCTCACCCGGTTCTGCCCCTCAGCCTGCCCCGAGGGCTCCTACAAGGCCACGGCTGGGAACGCCCCCTGCTTGCCCTGCCCAGCCCGCAGCCACGCCCCCGACCCTGCGGCGCCTGTTTGCCCCTGCCTTGAGGGCTTCTACAGGGCCGGTTCCGACCCCCCAGAGGCCCCCTGCACTGGTGAGTCTCCCACCAGCCCAGGGGGTGGAAATGGGACTGGGGGCGGCAGAGAAGGGGAGCCCGAGGGCTACACATGGGGCTGGTGTGCATTTGCAGTGACTTTTCTCCTGTTCCCTCATTTTGTCCCTCCCTGCTACACACCTCCTTCTCACCTTGACTCCATCTGCACTGGCCCACCTCCTGCCCCTCCTCCCACCCACCTCCGCTTTCTGGTCCCCACCCCATGCTCTTGGTCTCCTCCCCTCTGGGCCACCCGCTGTCCCCTGCTTCCTAACTTCCTCCATCATGCCCACCCCTCCTCCCCCACCTCTACCCCAACGACTCCTTTCCCTGGCCCTCCTCGCTGCCCCCACCCTCGCCGGCCTTCCCAGGCCCGCCTTCGGCTCCCCGGGAGCTTTGGTTCGAGGTGCAAGGCTCAGTGCTCATGCTGCACTGGCGCCTGCCTCAGGAGCTGGGGGGACGCGGGGACCTGCTCTTCAATGTCGTGTGCAAGGAATGCGGAGGCCACCAGGAGCCTGGCACGGGCACCCCGGGCACCTGTCGCCGCTGCAGGGATGAGGTGCACTTCGACCCCCGCCAGAGGGGCCTGACTGAGAGCCGAGTGTTAGTTGGGGGGCTCCGGGCACATGTGCCCTACATCCTGGAGGTGCAGGCTGTGAACGGGGTGTCAGAGCTCAGCCCCGACCCTCCCCAGGCTGCCGCCATCAATGTCAGCACCAGCCACGCAGGTGAGCCTTTTACTCTGCCTGACGCCTGGCCTGGCCTCCTTACAGCCCCCTCCCCCACTCCTGCTGCCGGGGGGGGGGGGGGGGGGGGCCTGGAGACCCTCCTACTAACCCTCCACACCCCAGTTCCCTCTGCAGTCCCTGCATTGCACCAGGTGAGCCGGGCATCCAACAGCATCACGGTGTCCTGGCCACAGCCGGACCAGACTAACGGGAATATCCTGGACTATCAGCTCCGCTACTATGACCAGGTGGGGAGGAGAGGGGGTGCCCCACAGTGGGGCCAGGGGTGGAGGAGAGGTGCCAGGAAGCCTGGGGGTGGGAGCAGGGCTGAGGGGCCAGACTGGGCAGCAGGGAGTGAACGGCTGTCACCCCCAGGCAGAAGATGAATCCCACTCCTTCACCCTGACCAGCGAGACCAACACGGCCACCGTGACCCAGCTGAGCCCTGGCCACATCTATGGCTTCCAGGTGCGGGCGCGGACTGCCGCAGGCCACGGCCCCTACGGGGGCAAGGTCTATTTCCAGACGCTGCCTCAAGGTGAGAGGAAGCCTGGATGGGGAGGGGGCAGCACCAGGGAATGGTGAGGAGAGGCCCCGGGGGCCCTCCAGGCCTTGACCCCTCACCCAGCACCCTCCAGACTAGAGATCGTGTGGGCCAGGAGGCTGAGGATAGTCTCATGGCTGAGCGGCTGGCCTTTGGGTCTGTGGGTGGGTCTGAGCAGGTGCACGGTGGGGGGCGGGGGGGTATGTAGGTGTGCGTGCAGGGCAGGCCTTACCCATGAGTGATCCTGGGTGGCTGCTTCCTCAGGTGAGCTGTCCACCCAGCTGCCAGAGAGACTCTCCTTGGTAATTGGGTCCATCCTGGGGGCCTTGGCCTTCCTCCTGCTGGCAGCCATCACCGTGCTGGCTGTCGTGTTCCGGAGGTGAGCCCCTTCTTGCCGTGTCCGAGCACCGCTCACCCCACAGCACAGCCCCACGTCCTGCAGCCCCGCAGCCCACCGCAGAAACCCCCACTGGCGCCCACCTCCTGCCACCCGGCC
>NW_024412391.1:5610555-5745059 GCF_014898765.1 Herpailurus yagouaroundi | reverse complement strand
GGGGGGGGGGGGGGGGGTCTGAGCACAGCACGCAAGGCTAGCTTCCCCCGAGGCTGAGGGGAAGCCCTTGACCCTGCCTTTGTAGGTAAGAGGGCACGCCCCCCCCCAACACCGTGTGCGGGCAGCCTGGCCTTGCACCGCGCCCTCATGACATGCCCCATTTGCCCACAGGACTTGGGGTGAAGTATTACATCGACCCCTCCACGTACGAGGACCCCTGCCAGGCCATCCGGGAGTTTACCAGGGAGGTGGATCCCGCGTATATCAAGATCGAGGAGGTCATTGGGGCAGGTGTGCAGTGGCAGAGGAAGGGGATGGAAGGGACGGGATCCCTTCAAACTGGGGCAGGACACCGTGAGCCTGCAGTCCTTCCTCCATACTCCCCGACCTGCCCCTGTCCTCCCAGGCTCCTTTGGTGAAGTACGCAGGGGCCGCCTGCAGCCCCGGGGACGGCGGGAACAGGCTGTGGCCATCCAGGCCCTGTGGGCTGGAGGCACCGAGAGCCTCCAGATGACCTTTCTGGGCCAGGCTGCAGTCCTGGGCCAGTTCCAGCACCCCAACATCCTGCGGCTGGAGGGCGTGGTCACCAAGAGCCGGCCCCTCATGGTGCTGACGGAACTCATGGAGCTGGGTCCCCTGGACAGCTTCCTCAGGGTCAGTCCAGCCTGGGGGCCGGGAGGCGCGGCTGGGGAAGCCTGGGGTCCGGGGAGGTTTACAATTCTCAGCTGTCTCGGAGACAGGAGACAGAGCCCTGTATCTTTGCTCCCCACCCCCGCTGGTCTTCATCCTTCCTTCCCAGGCCATTTTCTGATTCCTTAATCCCCGCTCCCTCTCATGCTGATACCTGCTGGGCTGTGCAGCAGGTCAAGGCTTCCCACCCCGCTGCTGGAGGCTGAGCTCTGCCCACCCTGCCCCTCAGCAGCGGGAGGGCCAGTTCAGCAGCCTGCAGCTGGTGGCCATGCAGCGAGGAGTGGCCGCAGCCATGCAGTACCTGTCCAGCTTCGCCTTCGTGCACCGTGCCCTCTCTGCCCACAGCGTGCTGGTGAATAGCCACCTGGTGTGCAAAGTGGCTCGTCTTGGCCACAGTCCTCAGGTGAGAGCACTGCCTGGGGGGCTCAGCCTTTTCCAGAGGGTGCTGGAGACCCAGCTGGGACCCAGGGTTGAACCACCCGTGGCATATCACAGTGTCTGAAGGGATGGGGCTCACCAGGGCTCCATCCAGGAGAGAACGCCGGGCAGACATGTGAGCACATAGCAGTCGCTCAATAAATGTGGCCACTGAGATCATTATTGCTGCTGTTATTTCTAACCCCACCCCTCAGGGCCCAAGTTGTATGCTTCGGTGGGCAGCCCCAGAGGTCATCGCTCACGGAAAACATACAACGTCCAGTGACGTCTGGAGCTTTGGGATAGTGATGTGGGAAGTGATGAGTTATGGAGAGCGACCCTACTGGGATATGAGTGACCAGGAGGTGAGCTCTTGACCTAGACACTGCTGATCCCCCGCCCCCATCCTTCCAATCCACCAGCCTCACAGACTCATAGGTTCTTAGCCTCTAGTCTCTAATCCGCTCACACCGGAAGTTCTCTTGGCTTCCGTATCGTTAAGTCCCTTCCCCGCTCCAGCTTCATGCTCCGCCTGATCCCAGCCCACCCACTGACCTAACCAACAAGATACTCTTTCCACTAGCAGTAGCTTCTCCTCACCACGGTCTTCCTCCAACCCCCAGGTGCTAAATGCAATAGAACAGGAGTTCCGGCTTCCCCCACCTCCAGGCTGTCCTCCTGGACTACATCTGCTCATGCTAGACACTTGGCAGAAGGACCGTACCCAGCGGCCCCATTTTGACCAGCTGGTGACTGCGTTTGACAAGATGATCCGAAAGCCAGACACTCTACAGGCTGACGGTGGCCCTGGGGACAGGTCTGCAGATTGGGGCTGGAGCCTGGGACAACCAGGGAGGGTAGATACAAACTGAAAACAAACTGAGGCGAGGGGGCTAAGATGAAGGGGAGACTTTGACACCCACCTCCCCTCACTTAGACCTTCCCAGGCCCTTCTGAACCCTGTGGCCCTGGACTTTCCTTCTCTGGACTCACCCCAGGCCTGGCTTTTGGCCATTGGACTGGAGTGCTACCAAGAAAACTTCTCCAAGTTTGGCCTCTGCACCTTCAGTGATGTGGTCCAGCTCGGCCTGGAGTAAGCAGGGAGAGAGGTGGGGTGGGGATTCCTCTGGGCCCAGGCCAGGGGTCATGCCTGGGATCTTAGAGAAGCGGGCCCAGACTTGATCCACTCCTTCCCCACCAGAGACCTGCCTGCCCTGGGCATCACCCTGGCTGGCCACCAGAAGAAACTGCTGCACAACATCCAACTCCTTCAGCAGCACCTGACGCAGCCGGGCTCAGTGGAGGTCTGAGGCCTGGGCTCCAGCTGTGCGTGGGCGATGCCCTGGACAGCCCCGGCCGTAGGTCCCAGGAGCGATATGCGAGACCAGAGCCAGTCTCCGTCCTGGCCTCCTCGAGAGGCGCCTGCCTCACTACACCCAACCCCCTGGACGCTTCGCTCCCCAGTCCTCCTCTGCCCTCCTCCGCCCTCCCCCGCATTAAAGGGAAAGAAGAGACTTTGCAAGTTGGAAGTGTGGTGAGAGCTGAGTCTGCGAGGAAGGGCTGGGAAGGCCTCGGAGAAGGAGCGCAGGGCCATTGCCGGAAGGGGACACGGCAGAGCCGAATGCGCAAGGAAGCAGAGCAGGGAACGGCTTTATTGGCAGGTAGAAGGTGGCAAGACTCAAGCAGCTTTACCCCACCCCCGAAGCGGTTCCTGTCCCCCTCACTCCTGCTCTCCACGTGCCTCCCCCCACCCAGCTGTCTGGAGCACCCTGGGAAGGGCTGTCCCCTTCCCACCATGACCCTGGGGCAGAGGTGGCAAGCCTGTCCTTAAAGTGCTTTGCTCTGACAGTGCAGACTACTCCAGTAAGGCCGAAGAGCCCGCAGCCTCGTCCTCACTGGCACCAGCCCTGTGCTCGGGGTGAGGCGAGGGCCACCTCCCCCCTTGCTTTCTATTCGCCCCCTGAGCCCAACGAGTAGTGGGGACCTGGGGCAGCGATTCCTCAGCCGCATTCCTCAAGGGGGCGGGGCGGGGGGGGGGTGCCTTCCTCCTTCCCCCCCCACGGGGGAGGGGTGTTTGGTTTTTGTTTTTTGACCCCCCCCCCCCCACGGGGAAGTGAGAGCAGCTGCTGGGGCCAGAGGCAGAGTGGGCTCAGATCTGATACTCCCAGCCTTCCCCGTCTTCCAGACCCCTGTTGACCAAGCCCCTCAGTTCCCTCCTCAGGGTGCCTTGCCGAAGCCTCTCCCAGTTGGCGCTGCTGCGGGAGGTACTTCGGGACACCGAGGGGGTGGACGGACACAGGTGGGGGCCCGAGGGGTGGTCCAGCCGCAGTTTCTCCGAGGCTTTGTCCGAGTCCTCGGAGCCCGGGATGTGGAAGGCATGTGCATAGCGCCGCATCCGCTGCCGGTTGAGATCCTGTCTGTCTTCCACCCTGTGGAGCGCGAGGCCGTGAGAGGCAGCCGAGGACAGATGGGCTGGCCCGGACCCGCGCCCGCGTCGTGTCCTCCGCTCACCCCATCCCACCGTGACCGGCCTTTTCCCACCACTGCGGCTAGTGCGCACACGGGAGCTGCCGGCATCTCAGCGGCGGCTTTCGGGGGGCCCGAGCATCTAGCGGGGCCCGTCCCTTAACAGCGGGGATCCCTTGGGGGACCTCCGGGCAACGCGGGTCAACGGGCGCAGGGCCCCGGGAGCAGGAGGCCGTCCAGCCCGGCAGGAACTCACCGCAGGAACCAGCGGTCCCCCAGCCCATACTCGCGCCCGCAGATCCCCGAGCGAGGCCACAGGCAGCGAGGCAGCTTCCGCTCCAGCATCACCGTGGTGGCCACCACCTGCGTGTGGGGGCCGAAGGGGCCATCAGAGGTGGGGTGCTGACCGAGAAATCGACTGAGGAGGGCGGGAAGAGGAGAGGGCGTCGGGCGGAGGAAGGACAGTGTAGCAGTAGCTAGGAAACACGGGAGCTCATGGCCTCCAAGAGGGGACAACACCCCCAAGCTGGGGGGGTGCGGGGTGTCAGCTGGGCTGACCCTCTTCTGTGGGACAGAGTCCATGGGACATGAGCCCACAGCTCTTTACCCCAGGACCCGACATCCGCGCAGCTCCTGCAGGAGGTTGAGGGACCCTGCCCCAAGGAGACAGGAAAGAGGGCAAAGCAGACAGAAAGGGATCCTCAGGGCCACAGGATATTTTGACCCTACAGACATAAAGGCCACTTATAAATGCTACCACCCTACTGAGAAATCGAGTATCAGGACATGTGCATGGAAACCTATTTTCCTGAGCAAACCCCATTTAGCCAACCTAGGGCCTTTTAACTCTGTTTTCTACACAGCACAGCAAAGTGCCATTCAGTTTGGGGGGTTTGCATTTTTATTTTTGTGGAGAGAAATTATTTTCTAAGTATATTTTTAAACGGTGCTTTGACTCATTTAATGGTCTTCTGTCTCCATCGTGATGATCTGACCGAAGATAACTTCCGCTCCTCTGGGAAGTTTTTGTAGCATTTTTTTTTTTAACCTGTCCAAATTTTCTGCGTCAGGTTTTACAGACTGATTTCCTAAATGCACTTCCATCCACCATTAGTTGTATTTCTTGTTGATTCTTCTAGAAAAGCCTGAGGTTTTACTTTTTGGGAAAATGATGAATTCTTTTCAGCTGTTCAGGTATTAGTCCGTTGTATTGCAAATACTCTGCGTTATTTTGTGTCCTGCGCAGTAAAACCGTCTAAACCTACGTGGGGTCAAAATATCCTGCTTCTGTCTAAGTTCAGCTTGGTCCTTGGCTGGGGCGCGGGGGCGGGGAATGGCCTGCACTAGCCCTCCCGGCCACCAGGGGGCTCACCTGCGCCCTCCAGAGCTCATCCCGCTCGTGGGCCACCCGCCAGTGAGTGTCACCCATCATGGCGATAAGGAGGTTGAGCATGAGCAGCGTGGCGATGATGGCGAAGGCAGCGTAGGTGATGCTGTACATGAAGGGCAAATCCACGTCATAGTTGGCAGGCCCGTCGATGACGGTGAGGAACAGCTCGAAGGTGCTGAACAGCGCCATGGGGTAGTCGTAGAAATGGCCCAGCTCGTCGGGGTCCTCTGTCTGGAAGATGATATAGAAGGCTGCTCCACCCAAGGGGGTGAGAGTTACCATGGCAACCACATACCAGACTGGACCACGGCCAGCTCTTTGCTGCCCATTCCAGCCCTGTTTCCCTCTTCTCCATCCAGTGTCCCCATCCAGCCTTCCACACTCCATGCTTTGGGTTCTTATATTCCCTTATTTTCAGTATGGCTTATCCTGATCCCAAGAGGCACGTCTGGAAGCACTCCCAGTTTTGTCTCACCTCCAGGCATGTTCCGTCCTCAGACCTGACAGCCTCCTATCCCTGTCTTCCCTCCCAGCTTCCCCCACATTTATCCACAGGCATTCTGGGCTCTCCAGCCTCCTCCAGCCTCCCCTTCCCACAGCCCCTTCCCGGCCAGATGATTTACCTGAGGCAAAGCCCAGGATGACCACAGCCATCAGCCAGCAGAATCGCATCAGGTCGCCAAAAATCATCTAAAGGGAGGAGAGGAAGGAAAATACCTCCACATGGGTCCCCTGAGCAACTGCCCCTTGCGGCCTCTCACTGGACTCGCCCCGGGAAGTCCCACAGTTCTGCCCTCCAGGGGTTAGCAAGCTGTGGCTGCATGGCAAATCTCCTTGGACTGTTTGGGTATGGCCCTTGAGCTAAGAATGCTTTTCACATTTTTCAAGGATTGAGAAAACAAAAAGAAGGAGGAGGAAAAGGAATGAAAATGCAATAGAGACCCACATGTGGCTGCAAAATCTTCCATCTATTATCTGGTCTTTCAGAAAAATGTTTGCTGCAGCCCCCACTCCAGGACCTTTCTCTAGAAAGCTCGGGGCGGAGGGGGGGGGGGGGCACGGACCTTCTGGATCATGATGGTGAAAGGGCCCAACATCTGGAATCCTCGGGCGAAGTACATGACATTGCACCAGCCCAGCACCAGGGCGAAGGACATGGGCACCACCTCCCCATCGGCGTTCGTGAGCCGCATCACCATGGTCACCAGCACCATGCAGGCGTAGGTGATGCTGGGGGTGGGGAGCAGAGGGGGAATGAGAAGAGACCAGGATTGTCCTGGGGACTGCACCCACACACTCACATTTGGCCTCCCCAAGTTCAGTACACAAGGGCACACAATCATTGGAGAAGGATCTCTGGAGTTAATTTTCTCCAGTGATTGTCCAGGGGTTGGGAATCCAGGGAGTGAGTGGGGGCATTGGTGGAGAGCAAGGAGACTCACATGAGGACGTGGAATGGCCCCCCGAGGATGGTCTGTCCAAAGAAGCGAGTGACCCCCACCCTGAAGAGGTCTGGAATCTGGAGAGAGGCCAGGAAGACACAAAGGCACTTGTAGACTGGGGCTCGGGCTGGGTCCCTGGGGCCAACAGCCTCACCCTAGATAGATCCTGACCATCCTCACCTCTGCAAGCAGAATGAGCACAGCTCCGATGACGGTCACCAGCTCCCCCACCAGGCGGAGGTCATCCTGGGGGCTCACATAGGCCTCCTGAAGGGAAAACAGGGTCAGAACACTCAGGGACCCCATGCATCCTGCCCGTCTGTCCCTGGGCACGAGTCCGTGTCTCCTGTATAAAGTCACCAGCCCTGTAGGATTGTTTTTAACCTGGTAGGCTGGGCTCTCTGAAACTGCTCTTTGAGCATATGTGCGTTTCTGTGTGCCTGTACTTGGAGTTTGTGCCTACGTAATTGAGAGCTGGGTGAGGGGAGAAACGGGGGCTGGAGAGCAGGTAAGCGATGCAGGGCTGAGGAAGGACAGGGAGCTGAATCCTGCCCTGAGCTCAGCCGCCCCTAGGGCATCACCTGAAGTAGCTTCTGCTGTAGGAGCGTGTTGTCCCGGGGACCAGTGTGGTTATTGGTCCTGGGCTTGAGGGGGCGGTAGACGCAGCACACGGTGAAACAGATGATGTACAGCAGGTATATGGTGCCCAGCACGCAGAAGTACGGCCGCCCGTATTTCTTCCACTTGAGGCTCACCAGCTCTTTCACCGGGGTCTGGTCCAGGATCTGGCGAGCCTGCGGCAGAAAGTCAATAGAGCGGGCACCTCGGAGACCCTGACTTCCCTCGCCAGCTGCTTTCTGACCCTACGACCCGTACCTCCCGCTTCTTGGTGGTAACAATAAGTTCCAGGAGAGACTGCTCATCCCCTGAAGAGTCGATCTCGGTGAGGTCATAGAGAGTGGAGGTCAGCGGCCCGTAGGTCCACTGGATGTGCTTCCGCTTCTGCATCAGGTGCTGAAACATCTGAGAAGACACGGTGGTGAGTCGGAGGGTCAGTGTGAGAAGCAGGGCCGGGGGGTCTCCACCGCTGACGAGGGCTACAGCCCGCTCCTTGCGACTGATGGACAGTTAGTTGTGTGAGCCTCCTTTTTTCTGGTTGTCTTTCTTTCCCACACACCCTATAAGGATCTGAAAGAGGAGGACGGGCAAAGGGAACAGAACGCCGGGCTCCCAGAGCAGATGTCCTAAAGCGACATTCTCAAAGCCTCCCGCCCAGGGGTCCCTGAGGCTGAGCATTTAGCGACAGAGTATGGAGGAAGGGGCCCCACCCTCCGGGCAGTTGGGCACCAAGGGTCTTTGAAAGGCTGCCACGGGGCCAGGGGTGTGTCCCTCACCACGGTGTTGCCCTCCACTCCGGCCAGCTTGAAGGGGGTGAGACCCTGGTGATTGGGCATGAGGTCCAGGGACTGCAGGTGGTCCCTGCGCCCATCATAGGACAGCAGCAGGTTGTACATCTGGCAGGCAAAGGTCTTGTTGGGCTGCAGGACGAGGATGTGCAACACGGTGTTTCCTGGGGGAGGACGCGGGCGTCACGTGGCCGTTGTGCTGAAGTCCCCGCTGATGCCCTGCCCGACCTGGGGTGGCCCCTGCCCTCCCGGCCCCCAGCTCTTACCCAGGGAGTCCTGGGCCCGGATGTCAGCTCCATGCTCAATGAGCAGCCTCACCATCTCCTCACTGCCCACGCAGGCAGCAAAGGACAAGGGGTGCTCCCCTGTGGACACAGAAGGCTCGCTGCCGTGAGGGTCCGATGGGCTGGGGGATGGGCAGCGTCCCCGAGTGACTGCCTCCTTGCCCTCGCGTGGCAGCTCTGGGCTCGGGGACGCTCGTCAGCAGAAGCAGAGGCAGGGGTGGAGCACGCGTCCGGGGAGGCTTGGCTCTGGCCTGAAACCCTGGAAGGCCCTGCCGCTTCCGGCTTTTCCGGGGGCCAGAGCCCTCCTCGGCCCGCCCTCCCTTTGCTCTTGCCCACCTCCATGATGTCCCTTCCTCCCAGCCCTGGCCCCGCTCTCACCAAAGTAGATGAGGTTGCGGGGGCTGCGGCGGAATGCCGTGCCTGTGGCTCTCGCAGACACGCTGGCCCCGTGGGCAAGCAGGGCTCTCACCAAATTCACGTTCTGGTTCACGATGGCTATGTGCAGGGCGGTCTGACCTGGCCCAGAGAGAGCCTCAGTCATGGGGTGTGTCCCCAGGATCCTGCAAGGGTCCCTCCCATATCTACACCCAGTCCTCCTCACTCCCGCAGCCTGAGGTGGCAGGGGGGTGTGACGGAGCCCCCGGTCTGGCAGGGTACCCAGGGAAACCAGCTGCTGCCTCTTCTCCCCTTGCATTTTGGGGGGTTGGTGTTCTAACGGTGCGCGGTGAGGATGACAAGAACAAAAGGAGATGGGGGGAGGAACGAAGCCCTCTTTGGTCGCCCCGAGTTAATCCACTTCAGAGACTGGCTTAAAACACCCAGCACCCTCACCCTCGTACAGCTCCGATGTCATGGGCTCAAAGACCAGCTCCGGGGCAGCCTCCATCAGCACCACAGCGGCCTCCAGGTTGTCATAGAGGGCCGCTATGTGCAGTGCTGTCTCCCCCATGGCTCCTGGTGTTGACAGAAAGAAGAGTCATATGGCTTCCATGGGGCAGGGGCGTGGTGACCATAGGCATTTAGGGGCCCACCACAGAAGGTCCTGGGCTACACTGGGAGCCACATGTGTAGCTCTGACGGGTGCTGAGGGCTCTGCCCCTTACCTCTCTGGTGCACCTCACAGGCCTCATACTTGAGTAGCTTGTTGAGAGCCTGGACGTTGTTCTCCTTGGCAGCTAGAAGGAGAGGAGACTCCCAGATCCTAGAAGGGAATGGGATCAGAAAGGTGGCGATGGTGAGCGTGCCCAGTGGTGCAGTGAGGGCTGATGGCTTGGCTCCTTCATATACAGACATGTGCACCTCATGACCCTGAACTTGATCCAGGGAATTGAGGTCAGCAGCATCCCGAGGGTTGCAGGATTTTTTCTTGACCGGTTAGCTACCCCAAACCAACTCTTCCCCCTTTCAGCTTGTGTGGGAGAAGCATCAGTGACTGGTTTCCCATCCCCTGAGTGCTGGGACCAGAATATATGTGTGTGTGTGTTATCTGTGCATATCGGGTATGGAGGGGAGGAGTTTAAGTACTCATTCACCTTCTGACCTACTGACCTCTGGGGCAACCCTGTTTAGCTTCACTAAGTGCCCCGTGATTACCCCTGAGATAAGCCTTGTTTTCATGGACTAAGGGTACAAGGAATTCCTCCCTCATATTTGTGAAGAAAGTCAACATGTAGAGGCTCGATTTCCCCAGCGGCATGATGCTCGCCTTTCCAGACCTTCTCAGCAAAGCCCGTTGATCCTGGCACTTCCTTTCCAACAACAGCATCCTCAGAGCTCAATCAGAGAGCAACAGTGGATCCTTTTTGTTCTGACCCCTAAGCAGAGTATAGTTTCTTTCTACTTCCTGTCTGCTTTCCACTTGTTTTAGGCACACACACACACACACATACACACACACACAAATCATCTTCTCTGATTCACCAAACCCTTTTGAGTGTTATTCCTACAATGAACTAAAAACCTGTATTACTATAAAAACTTAGCCCAACTAAGACCCATGGGGCCCCCTTTGTTCAATTTCTCTCTTGGCCCAGAGCCATTTGGTCTTTCTATGGGATCTAAATGAAATAACGCCACTTACCCATAGATGGCCAACTATGTGAATGGAAGATCACACACTGGTGCTGGCAGGAAATCAACTCCAAGAGCCGGGACGGGAGGGTGATCGGGAGAGGAGGGAGGAGCACAAGACTCATATCCCCCAGAGTGTTGGCCCCAGCTTCCCTGCCCCCGCTTCCATGCCACCTGGATGGCCATCAGGCTTTGTCAATTCAACATTCAATCCCTACGTCCTCGTGCCTATCGACCCTCATCGTTCATGTCTTCATTCTCTATTCTGTCCCTCATTAGCAAAATATTCTAGCTAGTTTCCCGTGCCCTATTTACCCCCAATCCGCCCTTCTCCATGCTGCCAAGGTACACCCTCTAAATGGCATTGCCATCACCGTTTAGAAAAGTCTGATGGGAGCGGCGCCTGGGTGGCTCAGTCGGTTGAGCGTCCAACTTTGGCTCGGGTCATGATCTCACGGTTCATGGGTTCGAGCCTCGCGTCGGGCTCTGTGCTGACAGCTCAGAGCCTGGAGCCTGCTTCGGATTCTGTGTCTCCTTCTCTCTCTGCCCCTCCCCTACTTGTGCCCCGTCTCTCAAAAATAAATAAATGTAAAAAGAAAAGAAAAGAAAAGTCTGATGGGTCCGTAAATGCCCATGGAGAAGGAATACAGAGATCCTTTCTAGCTTCAGTGACCTTATTTTCCCCTCTTTCCTCCTCCCATTCGCTCCTTATCCCAGCTATTCTGGCCCCACCACTGCCATCCCCCGCCCCCGAACACCCCATTCTCCCGAGGCTTGTGCCATATGTAACTTCCGCCTGGAATCCAGAGCGTCTGCCTCACTCTGTTCATTTCTGTTCTGTAACCCCGATGCCTAGGGATGTGCTCTGCATACGGTAGACACTCCACCACCATCTGCAGAATGAATGAATTTGTAGCAGTAGCAGAAGGTAGTGTGGCCTCACTGCCCCTGCTTATTATCTCCATTGGCCACCCTTTAAGCCAACCTTAGGCGAACATGTAATCTAAGTAAAAAACAGTATGCTTAATATACAAACACAGCTGCAAAGCAAATTTTCCACACCCCCTTCACCACCACCACTGCCTTTCCAACAATTTGCCCAAACCCCTCCTCTATAAATATTCTAGAGCCTGCCCTATTCCCCAACACACACACACACACCCTCCCAGGAAGTTTTCCACAGTATATAGTCTGGCCCTTTATTTTTGCATCTTTCACTGTGTGTTGTGATTAGTACTGTCTTTCCTCTACACAAGGGACACTTAAGGGCGGAGGTCAGCCGCTTTCTCCTGTCTGTTTCCTTTCCCTGCTCTCTTTCAATTAGCTGCTGGCTCTATGGCCTATTTTGACTAAAGTTAATGGCAAAGTTACAAATGGACCCAAGGGAGCTTCTTGCCCAAGTGCGGGGTTCTGCTCCCTACTTCCTAAAATATGAGTGGGGAGGCTAGTTGGTGGAAGGCCCACAGACACCCCTTTGGGTCCCTACGTGTCTCTGAAGGCCACAAATGTCCCCGACAAGCCTCCATTCCTATGCACTCTTTTTCTTGCCTTGCCCACT
Source organism: Herpailurus yagouaroundi (assembly GCF_014898765.1). Classification (NCBI taxonomy): domain Eukaryota; kingdom Metazoa; phylum Chordata; class Mammalia; order Carnivora; family Felidae; genus Herpailurus; species Herpailurus yagouaroundi. The sequence goes on along the minus strand of NW_024412391.1, from coordinate 5,733,336 downwards.
GCCCTAGCGGGCCGGGAAACAACAAGGAGTTACTGTCCATTGGGGTTTGCCAGATTTACCACATAAAAATGCAGGATGCTCCTTTAGATTTTAATTTTAGATTTCCAACCAATACTTTTTTTAATATAACTATGTCCTATGTGACATTTGGGACATACTAACAACTTGTTAATCATTTATATGAAATTCGAATTTAACTCCATGTCCCGTATCTTATCTGGCAAAGTTTGTAGAGACCTGGTCTCTTTTGGGTGGCAAACTCCAGAATTCAGCGAAAAAGGGGGCAGTGTATGAATGGTTCGGAGGGGATCAGATAAGGCAATTACTTGCAGTGGCACCATAGGGCCACAAGGGGGCAGCAGAGAAAGCCCTCAGTCAGGATCTTGGCAGTCAGTCGGAACCCCAAAACCTGACTACCTTTGGGACCCAGAAAAAAGGCACAAGAGCAGACCCATTCAACAATTTTTGTGCCTGAGACACGAGTGGTTTCTACCAGAGCAACCCAGCACAGACGTTTAGATCTGGAGCAAAATCTACACGTCTTTACTAGGTCTCTACCAGGCACCTCCCCAAGGCAGGAAGAGGAGATACTGATAACGTACCTTCTGGTTTGAATGGTTACATTATACTCGGTCCCTTCCAGGGGGAAATTTTACTTCATTTAGTAGATTAGTTAACATCGCTACCAGAATCTCTTGTTTACAAATGGTGGTTGAGAGCTGTAGCTCTCAACCAGGGGTGAACCCCCCTCCGCCCCCCCCCCGCCCCCACCAAGGAATCTGGCAACACCTGGAGACATTTTTGGTTGTCACAACTGGGGTAGGGTGGAGAGGTGCCACTGGCATCTCGCGGGTAGAAGGCAGGGATGCTGTTCAGGAGGATCTTATGCAGGCCAGTCTCCTACAACGAAGAATTATTCTGTCCAAAATGTCCATCTGCAAGGTAGGGAATTCCTGACCTATAGCTTGAATTGTTCATAAACGATTTTTTTTTTTTAAAAAGAGGACTCTTCACATTAAAAAGAATGAGAAACTCCCTATACGTGCTTTCTTACAGATTGTTAAATATTTAAGAGAGAAACAAAAAGGTAAAGCCTTTGGAGCACTTGCTGATTAAGTAGCAAAAAGAAATTACAGACAAAATCTGAAATTATTGCAGTATGAAAGCTGTATGAAAGCTGTTTTCAGAATTTAGCATGCTTTATTTTGCTGAACAATAATTATAAAATTGAATGGTTTTGCTCAATATTAGACTGGTAAAAACCATATTACAAAACCTAGCCCATTTTTTACGTAGTAAACAAATCACTGATTTCTTCCTTAAGATTCCCTCTGGGCCAGCAGAAAGTATCTCTCACTCCCTTTCTCCCTGTTTCCTGCACTCTGTCCTCCCCTCCTCCTCCTTCTTTGTTTTTGTTTTTGTTTTACTTATTTTTGAGAGAGTGACAGAGTGAAAGTGGGGGAGGGGCAGAGAAAGAGGGAGGCACAGAATCTGAAGCAGGCTCTGAGCTGTCAGCACAGAGCCCCATGTGGGGACACGGGGCTCGAACCCATGAAATGTGAGATCGTGACCTGAGCTGAAGTCCCACACTCAACCTCTTCCTTCTTGAGAATGTGTCCATGCCTACGTGCACATGAGCAAAGTTCTGCATTTGGTTGCTGGAAACGAGACAAGATCCAGAGCGCCTTTGGAGGAGAATTCAAACCAAAATTTTAGAGCTAGAAAGTTGCTAGAAATCTAACCTATCTGTCCATGTCACAGATGGAGAAAGAAGCCTGGAGTCCCGAGGTGACTTGTCCAAACAAGTCAGAGGCAGAGCTGGGACTAGGACCTCACTGGCCATTTCCCCATCCCTCTTCTCTGTGGCTCAGGCTTTGGAGAGGGATTAGAGGCACAGGAGCCATGTCCACAGACATGGGTCCCACTGGTCTCTCTCCAAGCACCCTGTCAGACGAGCACACCATTTGGGAAAGGGAGGGCACACGCGACATGGAGCTCAGTGTAGAGGTTCCCAGGAGGATACAGCCCTGAAAGAAAGGAGGTGCCCAGCCCCTCAAACTCCTGCCAATGTTGGGTGTTGCCTTTGACTGTTGTATTTTTGGTTTTTTTCATCACAGTAATCCCATTTGTTAAATGTGCTTTTCAGCTTCCAAAAGGGTATAGAGGTCGTAAGGATATGATCATGTTTGCTCCTTACAACCCTGTGACATGGGCTGAATGAGTCTTTCATTTGTCAGAAAAGGAAACTGAGGCAGCACAACCAGATTGTTGCTAGATCACACAGAGTTAAAAGCAGAACGCTTGGCCAAGAACCTAGCCCCAGGCTCTCACCGCTAAATTATGTGGTTCTTCTAGTTTTATGGTTCTTCCTGATTTCTCTCAGGGGGAGGGGGTCAGCCCAGAGCAGTGACCACAGATGAAGGCAGTCGTGTGTGGGGAGGAAGCATGCGTGCATACGTTGGCCACTTGTGGGCTGTCTCCCTCCCGCTCAGGTTCTTGGCGAGTGGATGAGGAAGCCAAAGCTGGGAGAAAAGTGGTTATTTGCAGACTTGGAATCGGTCCGCCCTTCCAAGTCCTGCAGCTCTAGCACAAGTGCCTGCAACATGCATGTCTGCTGTGCCTCGTGAGGCAGGGAGTCCCAACACACTGGAGAGGCCCAGTTTACTTTTCACAGACCCATGGCTACACGTGTTTATACAGCTATCTAAGCAGAGGAGAACCTTCCGTGTTCACTGCCTTCCCACCATCTAGTGGGAGGGAGAAAGTGCCAACAACGGGGTCATGTGAGAGCCTCTGGGAGCTGCCCAGCATACCGACACCAGGCAGAATCAGATACCGCAGTGTCGTCCTCTCTGCTCCCATGACACGTGCTTATGCCCTTCTTAGGACGCTCACCAAGCTCACTTGTCACCCAAGTAGATGCATGCTGAGGCATTTTGACCATGAGAACGTGAGCTCCTAGAGGGCAGGGAGGTCATGTTCATTTTCTACAAGTCTGGCAGAGTGCTTTATGCTCCATAAGTGTTTAGTATGTTGAATCTCAGGAAACAAGACAAGTCAAGGTCCAGGGAGAGATGACGAAGAAGAAACGGGAAAAAGGTAATGGTTCAGCTTGGGTCCAGCATTGTGGATTTAAGCAGAGGGGGCAGTGGACCAAGACCCAAGACACATCTGCTAGAGAGAGAGGAATGCTGGGTTCCTGGTCATCCTGGGGAGACCACGGAGCCTTTCCCTCTCACTGAACTATGCTCCACTCCCTGGAATCCGCCAGCCCCACCCAGAGGCCCCTCTGAGCTGTTGGCACCAAGCTGACTTCACCACTTGCTCGCTTTGGGCCAGCCTCACTCCCAAGGGGATACCGGCACTGCCCCCCACAGGTTTGGGGTTATAGAAGACAAGATAGGTGCTCATTACATGGTCTGCTGCTTTCTGCCATCAGCCCACCTCCTCACCTGTCATATTGTCCCCACTTACATGGTCATCTCCTAGTTGCCCACTTATGGGCAAGTCTCCCCTACGGCCGGTTGACTGCAAAGCCTAGGACACTTCCCTTTCCGGTGATTTCAGTGTCCTTCCTGGAAGTGCCCACCCAGAGGGGAATCAATACTCCAGGCTCTGGGTGGGAAGGAGAGGGCTGAGAAGCTATGGAACCAGGCAGGGAGATCAGGAAAGGAGGGGATCCCTCAAAGTGACATCAGGCCCTCCTGGCCCAAGGCTGCAAGAGGAGCCCCACCGATGGTCTTCAGAAGAAATAGAGGCCGAAAAGATGAGTGGAAGCAGCCAGACTGTGGTCCCTGTCTCTGCTTTGCCCTGTTGGCACACAGAACGACTCTGCCACCCCTTCCAAGCCCCAGGCCTTTCTGTGCTCTGTGTCTGGCTCCCCCAGCCCCGGGGTCCTGAGTGGGTAGGGAAGAGTGGAACCAGTGACGGCCTATTCTCCAACAACAATGCCATTCTGTGCCTCAAGATGTCATCAGTCAAACATGCGCTCAGCCCCTACTCTCCCAGGCCTGGGGGGAGAGAAGTGGGCGGCTGGTGTGAGAGAGGGGAAGCCAAAGCTCAAAAAGGAACACACCCCCAGCCCAGAATCCTGGGGCACAGGAAGAAAAACCACAGGCGCTCCCTGGCAGGCTCAGGCAGGCCTCTGCTCTTGGAGATGGAGAAAGACCCTCAGATACAAAACCTTTGGGCTTTCCTCTGTGAAGAGACATGTGCTAACTGCCTTCTCAGGGACGCTGAGAAGGTGCTCCTTCTGGTGGGGTGCTCCACCCCACCGGAAGGACTCCCTTCTAGGGCATCAGCACCTGGGTAGGGAGACCCACAGACACTTTGGAGAGGACATCTCACGCAGGGATGTCTCCTCTCCTCTCCTCTCCCTCCTAGGGCGTGGGGACATCAGAGTTTAGGGAAGTTTTCAGGGGCTCAAACTTTAGAGCCTCTCAGGTGAGCATGGGTCCTACGCACATCTGGTATGTGGCCAAGCATCCACACCCCTCTCCCCCATAGAGGGTAAGGAAGTCCAGGGCTGGGTCCCAGCTCTGGTTCAAAATCGTCCCCGTGTCTGGCATTCAGCCTTGGTCAATGCCTGCTGGTGGCGATAATGCGTAGGAACAGCAGCCGTGATCACCTCTGGTCTTCTGTGGTCACTGATGCCTGCAGTTCCTTGTCTGCCTCATTCATTCAATCATTCATTCATCCACTCCCCGCATGTGTATGTGCCTGCGTTACGTGTTTCTGCAGGACACACTGCTCTGGGGCCAGGGAATACAGCCATCCGGCACTGCCCCGACCTACCAGCACCTCTGTGCTGGCGGTTCCATGATGCCACATCTTCCCAGGGCCCAGCAAGGTGGCCCGGGCCTTTAGGGAAGTGCGAAGGGCTTGCATAATTAGATTGGATCTTAAAGCCGGTGGTACCTGTGCCCATGCCAGCTCCCTCCCCTTCCACCTGGCCTCCAGGGGAGCTAGCCCCACTGGCTAAGACCTTTGAGACAAAATGCTCCCCAGGAGCCAGGCCTGGAAGCACAGTTTGTACAAATAGAGGTGCCAAACAAAGACTGAGAGGGGAAGGGGGAGAGGGAGAGGAAGGCGGGGCGGGGGGGGGGGCAGGGAGGGCTGGGAGGGGCGAGGGAGCAGACTGAGGCTTACCTCTTCTGTTGCTGCAGGTTCTGCTCATCTCGGCTCTGGGCCCATGACTCCCGTCTCTGGAACCAACTACAGAATTTTCTCCACAGGCAGAGAATGAACCCCTTGTCCTTGGGTATCAGCAACCCCATGGAGTGTAGGGCCGGCTCCTTGGGGGGCCGAGGCCGTGGCCAGACCCCCAGAGGACTCAGCCTTGGGGCCACATCAGCACCCCCAAGGGCCGGCCTGCCCTCGCCCTGTAGAGGTCCCGTCTCCTACCTCCCTGGTCCCTACCTCCCTGAGGAGTCTCCCCGAGGCGCCAGAGCCCGACTCCAGAGGGCTCTGAGGTTCTTACACCTGGCAGAGCTGGGACTCCCTCGGCTGGGTTCCTCCCCTGGAGCTCCTCCTGGGAGCGAGCGAGCCTGCAGACACTCCCACCCTCCTCCCAAATTACCTGAGATTTAAAGAGACAGGCCAGCCGACCTGCCTTCCATCTGCGGCCTTGGCCTTGCGTAAACTCCCTCCCTGCCCGCCTGGGTCTCTCTCCCTGCCCCCAGGCCAGTCCAGGAAGGGGAGGCCTTCAAAGAATGGAGAGGCCTCCCTTGGACTTTGGGACACCTGGTGACCTTTTATAGAAAGGCCTGGACAGGTCAGACTAGCCTGAGAGACTAGGCCTGAGGGAGGAGGGGAGGAGTCGCCGGCCTTGGCAGGGAATGAGTAGCGCCCACCTCTCTCCCAGGGTCTTTTCTGTGTCTTTCCCTCCTGGAGACTCAGCTTTTTCTCACTCTTCCACTTTAATCTCTAGCCTGGCCCCAAATAGGTATGTAAACATGAAAACCAAGTGTGGGCCGGCAAACTTTTCCCGGAAAGGGCCAGATAGTACATGTAAGCATTTTTTAAGGGTGGCAAAACCACATACAAACATGTAGCCTCCGACACCCATGTTTTGTTTTGTTCCGATAGCCCCTCAGAGATGGATAATCCATCCTGAGCTCCCAGGCCAGGGCAAAAAAGTGGGCAGCCGTGGGCAGGATTTGGCCCCCCCTGGACTGCATAGATTCCTACTCTGGAGTCCTAGAACCCATCCCCAACATACGTATTGGGTTACCAAATAAATACAGGACGCCCCATTAAATTGGAATTTCAGGTAAACAATGAAGTTTTGTTGTTGTTGTTGTTGTTGTTGTTGTTGTTTAGCGTAAACATGTCCCCAGTATTGCAAGCCTGTTCTCTGGCCACCTCTGGTAGAGGCAGCCTCTATCCACCGTGACTGCCTTCTGGGCCCACAGAAACTCACATCAAACCTGTGGGGCAGGTATTCTTGTCCACATCTTACAGATTAAAAAACAAAAACAAAGATAAGCCTCAAGGTGGCAAAGTAAATCACCCAAGATCCCATAGCCAATTGGTGGCAGTGGCCAGATTGAGACCCACTCCCACACCCCCATGGGCGGATGGAGGCCCAGGGCAGTGAGGTGGCTTGCAGCAGGGAGGATAGATGACAGAGAGCGCAGCCCATCCCTGTCGCACTGCCCAGGAGCAAGCCGGGAGCCACCGCGGGCATTTAGTTCAACCCTCTGCTGGAAAGAGACCAGAGTCCCAGCTTATGCAGAGTCCAGGGGCAAAGCAGGGACCTGATGGCCTGGGGCATGGGTGTCTGGGCACTTAGAGCCACTGGTATGTGTGGGTCACTCCCTAGCTTCAGAGTCTGTTTTTTCCTACGTGTCTCTGATTCAGCGAGGAGTGTGTGTGTGTGTGTGTGTGTGTGTGAGGTATGTGCCTGTGTGCGCGTGTGTGCATGGGTTTGTATGTGTGGGGGGGGGGGGGGGGGAAGCGTAGGCGCATGGGTGGGGTGTCTCTGTGGGCAGGGGGTAGGAGGGCCACCCTCAAATCTGAAGGGAAAGCTGCACTCCTGTCCCTACTGTCGGGCGCAAGGCCAGGCCATAGAGCCCTGAGCAAACAGCACAGTCTGATTAGCCGCCTTCCCCACCCACGCAGGGGTCAGTGGGTTCGGGTTGGGTCGGGGGGAGGCGCTAGGACCCAAACCTTCAACCAGGACCTTTGTGCCCATTAAGCCAGTGCGTCTGCCGGCGGACCCACCCACCTTCTCTTTACTGCTGGGCTCCAGGCAAAGACCCCAGTCCAGCCGCTGGTGGGAAACGGAATAAGGCAGAGGGGTGGAGGCTGCAGGAGGACACCGTCATTCCCGACTTTCTTTGCCTTCCGCCGCTTCCTCCACCTGCTACTGCCTTTCCGCATTGGGTCACCACGACTCAGGGAGAACAGACTCACAAGGGCACGCAGGGCAGGGAGACGAGGGGGCAGATGGCCGAGTGCAAGCTTCTGCCAACAGTGTTCTCTCGGTTCTTGGATGCAGCACCGTGGGCTTGGACAGTGGGGACGGTGGGCCGAGGGTTGAGTGCCGCTGCCCACGTGGGCCCACTCACATCTTGAAGCCACGCTGCCTGTTCCTCCCAAGGATTGCGGCTCTGAGGGGGCAGTGAGGTCGCGCTGGAACTCCTCCATGAGGACGTGGTTGGTTCCACAACCCAGAATCCCTGACTCAAGTGTCTGAATACCGGAGGCTATAGATGCAGGGGCTGAGGGGGTGAGAGAGAGAGAGACTAGAGCTCACAGGAGAGTGGTCACAGCCGCTGGCCTCATTTGGTGAGATTTGCCATCACATCTTCTCAAATCCTTTTGCCTAGACTCCAAATTTAGGAAGACTTTTATGACCGCAGCAAGTCATTGTCCCTTTCAATGGTCCCGTGTGAGGATGAGCATATGGACTTCCAGTCTGCCCTCAGCCTCACGGCAGTTGGTCTGCAACCTCGCCAGGGCGTTGGGGGTGGTGGCGTGGGGGGGGGGGGGGGGGTACTGAAGAGGCCAAGGCCCATGGTGGGGGGATGGGGTGGGAGAGATGAGGACAGACAGGAAGGAGGCTCCACTTGGTTTGTGACAACATGCTAAGGGTTTCCAGCCAGTTCTCCTGCTTCAGGCTGAGCTTGAACTCGAAGCCGTTAGGTCCTCAGGATTCAACAGAGGGACGGTGGTGAAGCAGGGGGACCAGCCCCCTCCGAGGGCCACACTGGCAGGGCTGGAGGTGGCCAGGGAGATGACGTGTGCTTCAGTACATGCAGGACGGGAGCAGAGCCCTGACTGGGACCGTAGCCACCGCATGCCACCGATGTGTGCATTTCAGGCATGCTTTCTCAACCTGCAAATACTGATGTGTTGGAACAAATAATTCTTTAGTGTGGGTCTGTCCCACACGTTGCAGGATGTTTAGCTGCCACTTATTGGGTGACCGTAGCATCCCCTTCCCTCAGCTGTGACAGCCAAAGTCTCTGGACATTGCTGGAATTTCCTTGGGCGGGGGGGGGGGGGGAAGAGCACTCTCCATCAAGAACCACTAATTTAGGGCCAAAAATATACATTTAATTTTTTCCGGTTTTGTCCCTCTTTTTGTTTGTTCTGCCTTCCTGTGTTTCCCTCTGCTTTTCCTCTCCTGTTGCCTCTCTTTGCAGTTGTATCTGCTCCCTTGGTCTTAGACTGTGTGCTAACATGTGTGGCATTTGTGTGCATGTGTATGTAAGGTGTCCGTGTGTGTGTGCATGTGTGTGTGGTGTATGGTGTGGGGTGTGTGTGTGTGTGACCATCTCTCTGTGGAACCATGGGTTTCTTTTCCTTCTGTCTCTTGATCTCTGCTCTTTGTTTCCTGGCCCAGCTGACTGCGTCAACCCATCCCTGCTCCCGGCGCCCTTTGGGAGGGTGTCTCCCGGGCTCTGCTGCCGTGTGCAGGGCTGGCCACAAGGGACAAACAGGCGAGAGGCTGGGGATAGAGCCAGCACAGGGCAGCGGGGTCAAAGCCGCTGCTCACTCAGCTTGGAGTTTGTTCCAGTCACTGGGTTCACAAGCCCTGTGTGCCAGCTCATAAAGCCTGCACAGAGCGACGGCAGGTCAGCAGGTGCACACGCGCGCTCGCACACACACACACACATGCGCACACACACACGCACACACAGAGGCATGCACCACAGAGCACCTCCCAGGGACTTGGGAGGGTGTGGAGGACGGGCTGTCGAGCCGCCTGCCCCGCTGGGGGCACTGGTTCTGGTGCTGGATGGGGGGCTGCCTGGGCAGCGATTTGGGCTTGAAACCCTCCAAGGTCCTTTTCAACTCAAACGTCCTGTGATTCTGCGCGAAGTGGAGTCACGTGTGGTTCTGTGGGTGCGCAGTCCCTTCAGCTTTCATAGGTCAGGAGGTCATACTTTTGCCCAAAGTGTGGCCTTCGTCCCCGGCCCCCTTCCCCCACCCCCATTGCTAAGTGGGGCCCCAACCCTTTGCCCTCGTTTCCTACACCCTCCAGCCTCGGCTGGCCTAAACGCTCACACCACGGGGGACCCTGCACAGGACCCCCAGCCTCTGTCTGCTGCTCCGAGACATCTGGTTGGAGCCCAGAGGAACACGGTCGAGGACGACAGAGCTGGCGGTAGAAAGGGGGCCCCGGGGAGAGGGCAGAGGCCAGGACCAACGGGATGGCGCCACCAGCCCCACCCCCTCAGACAGGCATTTGCACGGTATTGCACATGTAGTTCTGCACGGAATATTTATGTCACGTGAACCAATATGTCATAGCAAGATTCTAGAGCAGTCATGGTGTGTGCATATATGTTCTGACCCTCTCCTACAAGTCTGCAGGTTTTCAAATTCAAAGGCATTGATTCTCCTGGATGCTAACCCCTTTGCAGAAAGTGCCCAAAGGGCAAAGGTGGGCATATGGGCTGTGGGCTGTGGGGAAGCAGCCTCCTCACCCCCCGAGCCTGTGCCTCCATGGCCAGCCATTCTCCCCTCCCCTCCCACCCTGCCTCGAATGGAAGATTTTCTGAGCCAGCCCCGAGAGGTCTCCCTGGTTGACAGCCCCTCCCCACCCATCAGAGCATCTGGTTTCCTAACCTCCCATCTGGAAGATGAAGCTTTAAAAGGAGCCCCACCAAGCTCTGACCTGTCTCTAACTTTTTCTTGAGGCCTCTACAGGCTGGAGTCCTTTGGCCATGACCTGGGCCAGATGCTCCGGAGATAGGGCTCTGTGAAGGAGGATGTCAAAGTCCACAGCCCTCCCGCTGGCCACACTGCCCCAGCCTCCTGCTCCTTCTTCCCCAGATCCCGAGGCCTCTCCCTCCCAAGCCGGACCCCTCCGCTCAGCTACCTGCCCCGCCCTCTGTCACCCCACCTTACCTGGCCCCGGGCTCCTCCCTAGCAGGCACTAAAGACAACCATGAAAGAGGCTGAAGGGTATACAGCCCTCAAAGACCTTTCCAAATATGATGAATGTGCCATGAGGCTAGTTTCTGGAAAAGGTGAAAGAGAGCAAGACGGGTAACCAGGATGGCTGCGTTCCAACCCCACTTGGACCAGAAATCACTGTGAGACCTTGGCCAAGTCACTTACCTTTGCGTTTCCCGATGTGCAAAAAGGACTCTTAAGTTCTCAGGTTTTCCTGTTGCCTTCGACATTCTGCTCCCCCAGACAGCTCCCCTTCAGCTTCCAGGTGCAGAAAGCGTGGCGCTCAGAGCAACCTCCTATCTCTCAGGAGGAACGTGTCTGTCTTTGAATCACTAGGACAGACGCTCCACCAGGCAGAGAAGAGAGAGGAGGTCAGCAGGCAGAATGTGGGGCCACATGGCTTCTAATCACCCTCTAGCCTTACAAATGGCAGGATCCTGGGATCCCCAACGTTCTAGGTGGGGAGAGGGCCAAGCTCCCTCACCACGAGCGCTGAGAGCCAGAGAGGAGGCTGAGGTCCTCTGCCAAGGTGGGACGGGGCTGGCTCTCTCCACCACTTTGTTGCATTCTGGGTGATGTTCCCCACACTGGGCTCGGGGCGTGCTGGGGGTGGGAGAGCTGTGGGGCCACTAGGCCCAGAGTAAACAGCATCAGTTTAGGGCTCAGGAGAAAGGGTCTAGCCATTATCCCAAATCGGATCACTGTTACGAAAAGCCCAAACCCAAAGCCTGGGTTCAACCTGGAAGCCATAGCCGGTTTCTCCAGCAGCAGCCCTCAGGGGTAGCCCTTTATCAGCAATCTTCCCCCGATTTGTCCCCACCTGCACCTCTTATTCTTCTGTCCCCACCCCAACACACTCAGTGAAAAGGCAACAGGCCGTGATAAGAGCTCTTTCAAATTCTATTTATTTAGCTCCAGCGCTCACGCAGACGCCCCAGCGCCTCCGTCATAAAAACCAAGCAAAATGCCAGACTTGTTCTAAAAGTCGGGACGATTGTTGAATGCATACAGGCACATGCACACCGGGAGGGGAGCAAGCTGGCTGCTTCCTGCCTCCCGAGGGCCGAGGGCCGGTCTGAGAGCCCAGGACAGAGGACTCAAGGGGCAGCTGGGAAGGAGCAGAAATGTGCTGAGGTTTGGGGACAGGACACTGGGAGGCACACCTGGGCAGGAACTGGGGCTTCTCTTCCCAAAGCTGGGCTTGGATGGACGGCAACGGGGACAGGCGCAGGGGGAGGCCTCCCCACATGGCAAGGCAGATTCTGGGGCAGATACCTGGACAGGGTGCGGTGGGAGGCTGGGAGCAAGGTGGGGACGTGGGGGCCAGGGGCCAGCAGGTACAAGGGAGGGACTGAAGCCAAACAGAACATTCTCCAGAAGGCTGTTGGGCAATACTGGACCTGCCAGGGCACCAAGAGCCTGAGGTCACTGGCCAGCCAGCCACTACAATAAGAGAGACTGGCAAATAAAATGATCTTAGCTGTTGTGTACTCCCCCAGCCCCCACCGGGGCCCACAAGGCACAGGCTTCCCCCCACATGGTGCCCTCTGTGTGTAGGACCCTGTGCACGTGGGAGTGTGGGAGTTATTTACACGCGAGTGCGCTGGTAACTGGCACGTGTATGGGGGCACTTGGTGGAATCTCCTGATAGGGAGCTGCTCACTGGCCCAGGGGAATCAGCAAGGGATCCAGCCTCACACTGTGCCTGGGGGCCCTTCTCAGATCACTGGCTCCCCTCCCTCACCCCTCCCTCTTCTCAGGCCTGGCTGAGGTTCCCAACTCCCAAGAGCGGACTCCGATGTGTCCCCAAGCTACAGGGAAGTCCAGGAGCTATCACCCAGACAGGGCTGGGCCCCAAATCCTTACACACAGACCAGAGTGCAGGAGACGGCAGAGCACAGGGCTGCCTGTCGAGTCTATGACGAAGGTGCTGGCGTGTTCTTCAAGGTTGTGCGCACATGGTCAAGGGGGGCTAATGGAGGTACTAAAACGTTTACTGTCATAGGTATGCAAGTGCCATGAGCTAGCATCACACCCGGGTAACTCTGAGTTCTACCCTCTGAGTCAGCCCTTGCTGCAGACCGGGTGTAGAGGGTGGTGCCCCGGCCCGGCCCCCCCCCCCCCGCCCCGGGTCTGGATTTGCCCATCTCTCCATACAGGTGAGCCAGGGAGCTATCGTGAGGACAGCTCTCTCCAAAAGCCCAGAAGCCCAAGTTATTGTCCTGTTCTGCATTGGTGAGATCTGTGACCTCAATCATACAATCTCTCTGAGAATCGGCTTCCTTATCTGTAAAATGAGGATAGTAATTCTGCCCTATTTACTCTACAGGGATTGTTATTTGGGTTAGAGAAGATAATGGGCGCAAAGGACTTTATGTGCCCTACGGTGTCGCATGAATGCAAGTCATTTGCTTTATCATCTCGGCTTGGGTGGGAGCATTTGATATCAAAACTTCCAGGAAATAACTTTCCAGTAGAAAACGGTCGACTCTCTCGTTTCAGGGGCTCTGGATCTCCTAGCAGAAGGAGCATGGGACTTGAGATCAGATACGTCTGGACTCGAAGTCAGACTGCTAATTACCAGTCGGTCTTGGGTAAATTAGTCCACCCCTCTGAGCTTCGGTCTCCCGTCCACAAAGTGAGCACAGTCATACTCACGTGATCTTAGGTGAGGAGCTCACCCTCTCTGGGCCCCAGCTGCCTGTCAGTAACAAGCTGACAAGAGCTGGCATGCAGGCTCCCTGTGAGCACGGGGTGAGCCCGGTGGGGCTCCCGGCCACGGTGAATGCATGGTGATAGCCTCCGTTCCTGATCCTTCGTCCCTCTCTTCTGCTGTTTTTGTGTCAGGGAGCCCTTTCAGTCGCCAGCCTATCCTCTCGTGGGCAAATCCCCCCCCCTCCACCTGGGGCACCGGAGCAGATCCAATCTCGGGCTGTTGCCATCTGCACAGGGTGGGTTTCTGTGCTGTTCATCCCATGGGCCTCACCCCACACCCCCCCGGCCCTCCCAAAGAGATGGTTCCATGGAACTCCTTTGCTCACCGTTGAACTGAGTAGGGAGGAAACAGGGTCTGTGGCATCTCCCTTATACTAGGCCTTGTCACCGCATCAGTCCTGCCCCAGCTGGGGAAGACGCTTCCCATTAATTATCCGGCTCATAGGTTCCCGCGCATCCCTTGAAGCTCAACTCAAAATCACATTCTCTTGTCCTCTCTCTGCGCCCGTCCCCACTCTCCCAGGGCCGGTCCCACCTCCACTCCATCTCTGGTCTTCATGCCCTTGTGAAAGCATGGTGCTGCATCCACGCGGCCCCTCACCTGCCCGTCTCCCCTGTGGGAAGAGCCCACAGGAAGAGGTTAAAGCACAACGTGTCTTCTTTCTCCCCATCGGAGTACCTGGGGTAGAATATATACTGAATTGTGTCTTATGGAGAATGATCTGTGCCAAGGAAATTGCAAGCTATTTAGTGGGTACACTTCCTATCTTAGGTCCCCAAGGCAGAGGTGGGTCCGTGTGCAGAAAGGGGCCGGGGAGGTGACCAGGGAACAAGGAGAGGTGGTAGGGAACCCTGTGTGTGTATGTGTGTGTCCCGGGAGGAGGGAGGGTGTTTGTTAAACCCCAGCCCCCCCCCCACACACACACACACAAAGAGAAAATGACTTCCGCCCTTGGAAGATTCATTAGCCTGCAAAAGGTGGGGAGTCAGCAGCTGAGGTGAAGGGGAGGGTGTGGTGTGTATTGGGAAGCCCTTCCCTCCGACCCTGAGTGCCCCCTCCCGGCTGGCCTAGGACTCAGGGGGAGCCGGTGACCCCTGACCTAAGGTCTAGAGGGTGCTGGGACAGAGGCCACTGGGACCCCGGGGGGCTGTCTTCTTGCCCACCAAGCTCACACTTGGAGGGAGGGAGAAGGTGAGGAGGCAGACACTTCCTCGTCCTGCCCGCAAGGGAAGAACAATTTGCCACTGTCCTCCCTGCACCTGGTTGATGCGGAAAGAGCAGGTGCTGGAGTCTGGGAGTCCCTGGGAGGAGAGGCCCAGCCACCCATCTGGGGGTGATGCCCTCTAACCCAGGGTGGAGAGAACCTCTAAGGACCCGGCCACGGGTCACCCCATGGAGCCACAGTCACTGATTTATCTGCCTCTTTCCCTGACCTTATTTCTTAATCGGAAGGAGGTGCTCAGTTAAGGTGGAGGAACAGCAGAGGGAGCGAGAGCCTAGGAGAAGCGAACTAGGGGAAGGCAGGGATACTGCCGTGACAACCCGCGACAGCAGTAAGATCTTGGTGAGCCACGCGCTCTCCTGTGTGTGCTGATATTCCTGTCAGGGACGTGGCAGGTGGACATGGCAGAAGCCATCAGCTAATACTCCAGCAGCGGGGCGGGGAGCGGGAACTGAAATCAGGTTTCAGCTGCCCATGTCATCCCTAAAGGGCTCCACAGCCTGGTCGTGAAGCAGTTAGGGGAGCATGTCCGGCAGAAGGGCTGGAAGGGACGAAAAACTCCTGGTAGAGTGGTGCTTTGAGAGCCATCCCCACGCATGTGCACGCCCACAGACGCACGGATCCCCCCTCCAAGGAGCCCAGCAGGGCACTGACCCCAGCGGGGACCCACAGTCACTCCCTCCAGCTGCAGCCTGGCCTTGCACAAGCCTCATTCCCTGGGGCCTCATGGCCATAACTGCCGCCTCCCCAGTGCCAGGGTTAACAAAGAGGTGGCACAGACAAAGGCGGGTGTGTCCAGTCCTGCCCCAGGTGGCTCCTGTCTGGCTGCACCCCCCTGCCCCCAGCAGAGAGGGGCCACGTTACCCAGCCTCTCCTGTCGGTGTGACAGCACTCAGTGTACTGGTCAAAGTATTCCTTTCCTTGCACGTTTCTCATTTTTCCTTCATTAGCCTCTGACAATGACCGTTGACACCCCGTCCACTGAGAGGTCTCGGATGTGCCAGGGCCCATAGTGTGCCCTTCGTCCAGCTCCGTCTCTCTGCACGTCTCTGCCCAGACACCTACAGAGCCAGCGCTAACTACCCTCATCTCTCCGTTCTGCTGTCCCCTCTCCTGGGTCTCTGTCCCAGACCTTATCTTGCATTTCCCCAGCGCGGCGCGAGGGAGGGACACCGACCTCTGCCCTTCCTTCCCAAGGCTGCAGGCAGGCCAACCCTCAGGGGCTACACCACCATTCTTTACCAGAACCCAGAAACTTGTCAGAAAAACACCTTGCCAACGGCTGGGCGGGAACATAGTTTTGAAGTCCAGTGGTCCCTGGGAGCACAAAACCTCCCGTGCCTCCCTGCCTCTGGTCTGTGAGGCGCACACAGGAGCAAGAATTTTCTGCTTTCTGTCTTTTAAAGTAGCCAGCGGGGAGGAGACGGGAAGGAGAACGGTCACGGTTCGGGGGGACCCGAAGAACTCCTGAGGCAGGAACATCAGCGTTCCTTTCGCCCCGTTCCCCGTCCCTGTCTCTGGATCCCCGTAAATAAAGCTGGCATCTGCCTGGCGGCACAAAACATCCGCCAACGATTTTAACCCTTCAGCACACAGTTCTCGTGCTGCATCTGCTGGTATGGCGATGTCTGTGTGTGTTTCTTTTCCTTGCTCATCTGGACTCCGGAGGGCCGGTGTGGGATCTTGTCTGTTACCTCGAATGCTCCTTTACAGGGTACCACACACGAAAGGTTCAGGAAGATCTGTTCCAGAGCTTTGCTGCTGGGGATCTTCCCTCCTTTCTCTCTTCCTTATGATATTCCGCATCTCTTCTTCCTCCTCCTCCTCCTCCAGCCTTCTCCTCCTTCCCTCTCTCTTCTCTGTCTCTCACGCTGTCTCTCTCCCTCTCTCCCTCTCTCTCTCTCTCACGCACACACACATACACGCAAAGTATATTTAACCTGAAAAAATTTCCCAATGATCACTTACATTTGCATTGTTTTCTTTTTCCTTTTCAAAGCATTTCCATCCATATTATGTGCTTATCGTTAATTATTACAACCCCACTGAAAGGCAAGTATTTTTGTGCCACCTTTGACAGGTGAAAAAAGACTCCAGTGTGGCCAGTGAGAGAGCTTAGAATAAAAACAGGTCAATCATTCATAGATCTAGTTAATGAATATTTATTGCATACTACATTGTACTAGGAATTACACCAGACACTGGGAACACAATGATGAATAAAATAGACACCATCTTTGTCTTCGTGGCACTTACAGTCTACTAAAGAAGACAGACATTGAACAAATAAGTACAATAATGTGCAGGGTGTGTAATTAAAAAGAAAACATAGGTAGTCTGGAAACATGGAGTAGATGGACTTTAACCTTGCCCACGGATCAGCATCCCCACAATTACACACACAACCAATGTATGACCGTTAGGCTGAGACCAGCAAATGAATAGAAGTTACAAAGATGGAAGGGAGAGTGCAAGGAGGTAGAAAGCTCTAGAGACTGTGAAGGCCAAGAAGAAGAAGAACTCAGCCTTATCCAGGAACTGATAGAAATCCAGCTTGGTGAAACAGAGCCTGAGAGAAGAGAGGTGTGAGGAGGCTGGAGGGTTGCCCAAGGTTGGCTTATGGAAGGCTTCCAGAAGGACCATACTTAGGGGTAGGACTTGCATCTTACAAAGATCATTCTGGGCATAGTGTGGGTGATGGATTGAAGAAGACCGAGACTACATACAAACAGAGCCGTTAGGAACCTCCTTCTGTGCAGTAGGGTCCCGAGAGGCAGGGACAACTGGAAGGTTTTATATTGGTATGGAATAATCTTCAAATTGTATTAAGTGAAAAAAGCAAAAACTTTTTTCTAATAAACTGTGCCATTATATGTCTTTTTAAGAGGAATATGTACATACATACGCTTGGATATACAGAGTATTCTTGGAAAGATAAATACACTTTTATTAGTGAATGTCCCTGGAAAGAACAACAAAGGGGCCAGCGCAGAAGTAGGAAAGCTTTTTGTCTCTGTATTTCTTGCGTGCTCTTTGAATTTTGTGCTATGTGTTACATTATCTAACCAAAATTAATTCTTTTCGAAGCAGATGTTTTAGGGAACAGAATCCACAAGATTTGAGATTTACTGGATTTAAGAGTCAACAGAAAGGTGTTGAAGACGACACCCAGGTTCTGGCTTAGGCAACTTTGCCTATTATTTGGTCAGGAACTCTGGTGGAGGAGCAGGTTTGGTGAGGAAAAAAAGCTGTTCAGTTTTCAGTTTGGGACATGTTGAGTTTGAGGTGTCTGTAAAATATCCAGGTTCAGCTGTCTGATAGATAGGCATCCAAGCTGTTCATGCCTGGAGCTCAGGAGACAGATGTGAACCGAAGATAGGGAATGGGGAGTCATGAACATGTGCATGTTAATACAATCTACAGAAGCAGGTGAGACTGCCCAGGTGGTGAGGAAAACAGAGAGGCTTGTGGACCGAAAATATTTAAGAGATTTGTAGAAGAGAAGCAGCCAGCGTGACAAGAGTGTATGGCACTGACATGCTGAGAGATAGCGAGTGGTCGACTGTAGCCTGAAGGCTACCGACAGTTCAAGCAAGTCTGAGACTGTTCAGTGGGCTTAGCCAAAGGTAGATAACCTCCCTCATAGATGTCAGTAGCATGGAGAGGCAAGGTCAAATCACAATGGGTTGAGGACTCAGCATGAGATCAATAGACAATAAAGTCTTCTCTAAGAAGTTTGGCCCTGAATAGGGAGTAGAAAAGATAGGGCAGTAGCTGAAAGGAGGAAGGGTTGAGGGAGGGTGTTTTCCATTTCTTTGGAGATGGGAAAGAATAGAGCATCGTTATTTGCTGATCCCCGGAACTAGTGGAGAGGGAGGAGAAGAGATATACAAATGAGAAGTATAGAGAGAACAGTGATGGATATGGCTGTCTGAAGAGACAGAAAGGAAACGGAATCTGGGACTCAGATGGGAGTTTAGCTTTACACAAGAGAGGAAGTGCTTCCATTATAAGGAAAATAAGAGGAGTCATGATGACTAAGCACTTTTAGAAATCATGCCACTGGTGGTCAAGTGTGTAGGACCCTGTGCCTCAACCTTCGTGTGATTCCTCCCCGTTCCACACTCATCTATGCTTTGTATGAGTATCTGGATGAACCTGCCTGTGGTTTCACAAATCCGACTTACCTCTTTGCTATTCCAGACCACAGTCCTCTTAAAAGTTATTGTGGCTTTTGGGTGAGGGTGATATTAGGGTTGAGGTGAGGCGTAAAAGACTGGAGACAAGAGGGAGGTTGTCAAGAGCCTGGTACTGGGTGCCCTGGACACCTAGCTCCCACTTTCCTCCCTGGAGAGGGATGGCCCATCCTGCTTTGTTGCTGTCCATCCCAAAACTCAGCACAGGGGAAGAGGGAGGTGGGAGCAAAAGATGGCTGCTGCAGGAGACACAGCCACAAATCTGCTACCCCCAGGCACAAGGGTGATTAGCTGCTAATGAGCCACCTGAGGGACAGACCGGGAAGAGTCCCATAAAGAAATGATTGAGCTGTTCAAGCACAAAAGGCATAATTTACCACTTATTTAAACATACATGTAGACACAAATGAGATACAAACCTTTTAGACTCTGAGTCTCAAAAAGCAAGGATAAGACAATTCAAAAACAACAAAAAACAAACAGAATCCAAAATATAGATGAAGGATTTGATAGATATTTCTCCAAATACAAATGGCCAATAAGCATATGAAAAGATGTTCATTGTCATTAGTCATTGGGGAAATACGAATCAAAACCACAATGAGGTATCACTTCATATCCATTAGGATGGCTATTATCAAAAAGAAGGAGAAGGAGAAAACAAGAAAGAAAGAAAGAAAGAAAGAAAGAAAGAAAGAAAGAAAGAAAGAAAGACAACAAAGTGTGGCAGTTCCTCAAAAAATTAAATAATAATTGCCATAAGTCCAAGCCATTCCACAGCTAAGGATATACCCGAAGAAATCGAAAGCAAGAACTTGAAGAGAATTATATGCCAATGTTCATAGCAGTATTACTCATAATAGCCAAAAGGTGGAAACAATCCTAATACCCATCAGTGGATGAATGGATAAATAAAATGTGATATATCCATACAATGAAATATTATTTGACCCTTAAAAGGAATAAAATTCTGATGCCTGCTACAACACAGATGAATCTTGAAACTATTATGCTGAGTGAAATAAGCCAGACACAATAGGATTAATATTGAATGATTCCACCTGTATGAGGTACCTAGAGTAGTCAAATTCATAGACGTGGAGTGGAATATTGGTTATGAGGGACTGTGTGGAGGGGACAGTGGGGAGTTAATGTTTAATGAGTACCAGAGTTTTGGTTTGAGATGATGAGAGCATCCTGTGGATGAATAGTAGTTATCATTATGCAACAGTGTAAATGTACCTAATGCCACTGAATTGTATACCTACATATGGTTAAGACAGTAAATTTATGTGATGTGTATCTTCCCACAATAAAATTTCTGAAAAATAAAGCAAGGATAAAGAACCTTTATTATTGCAGTTTTCTAGTTGGGGGTTGGTTGTGGGGTGAGAGAGAGTCCTACAGGGGAAAAGGGAAGGGCCATAAACTCAGTGCCATGCCTGGATCTTCCCACATTAAGCCTTGTGGAACCAAGCAGGCTTCACAGCTCACTACTTTTTAGTGCCTGCATGAGGCAGAAAGAAAGATGATCCAGATGTTAGTCTAGCATCCCTAGTTCATGTCTTTGATGGCTAAATCCAACTTTGCTCTAAGAGACACCTTCTTTTCTCAAGATGTGGGACTTTCAGGAAACCGGAAGATATGTGGGACAACAGACGTCCATTGCCCATCTCCAGAAATGCTGATGTGAAGGATGAGACATGACCTTTGAGAATTATTCTGCCTATCCCCTCTCATGATTAACAGGCAAAACAATCAGATACTTCCCTCCATTTAGGCCCACCTGTTTTTCAGGCCTATAGAAACAGGGGTCCTCATCATAAATGATAGATATTTTCCTCTCCATCTCCCTCGCCAAGGTCCAGCCCAAGATTCACGTGTCCTAATGTGTTGCGACGCAGGATCTCCCAGCCCCGGTGGCTGCTGCTGCTGTGAGATGTGGTCCGGGATAGGGAAGGCGTTGGAGGGGCCAGAGAGGCTCTGGCTGGGGTCCCACTTTCGATCACAGAAACAGAGGGCTGTTTCTCAGAAAGCTGCTCTTGTCCATCCTCCTTGTCTGAGCCCTTGAAAGCTTCCACGTAGCGAAGCACTCGCAAAGGATTTTGATCATGGTGGTTCTCAACTCTGAGGAGGGCAAAGGGGAAGGAACTCAGGTGAGGTGAAGGACCAAGGGCCATGAGGAGAAGGAGAGGGGCAAAGAGCACTTGTAGGAAACAGGACCAAGAGGACAGGGCAAGGAAGGGACCAGAGTCCTAGGATGAAATGAAGGGAAGAGCAGTGGAATGGAGGGTAAAGTGGGATAGAGACCAAAGAGGTAAGCAATCAAGATTTGGAGGGTAGTGGTGTGTGTATGTGTGTGTGTGTGTGTGTGTGTGTGGTTGTGAATATGAAAGAGAAAACCAAGAGAGAAGAAAAGCCAAGTCAGGAGCCGAAGGTAGAGTATGGAGAAGGTTAGGTTCAAGGCAAGAATTTACTAGAAATGGGGGTCAGATAGGAACAAGACTAGAACAAGTTGGGTAGCCCATGCCCACATCTGAGCATGGACACGTATATAACCTCACACACATTACTACCCTGATGTACTCACAGCCTGGCATCAGTTATCAGCCATCTTGTCGCTCTCCCTGTTGGCTCCACCCCCCTCCCCTAAACAGGCTAATGCAGTCTTACTTTATGGAGTGATGATGTCTCCTTTGGGTCCAGTTGGAGATCTCAGGAATGGAAATATGTGTGATAAATGTGAAACTGGGCACCCTACTCCCATGGCTTCATGCTTGTTAGCAGTTTATACATATGCACAGTCACTCACCGCAGGAACCAGCGGTCCCCCAGCCCATACTGGCACCCGCAGATCCCAGAGCGAGGCCACAGGAAGCGAGGCAGCTTCCGCTCCAGCATCACTGTGGTGGCCACCACCTGGGAGGAGTGAGAGGTAGAGGAAACTCAGGAAGAGTGATGAGGTCTCAGGGAACACTAGAAGCCACCAACATAGGGAACAAAGAGGAATCTGTCAGATGGGGACACCAGAAATTGGGGAGATGACAGCCATTGGGCCATGCCCTAGCTTGTGCCAGGCATCATGCTACCTGCTTTACTCACTCATCATAAAAGGAGAGAGAATATTTTATGAGTATTTTGAATAAAACTGTGACCCCTACATTACTATTGACATTCATAGAAAATGAGTCAGTCCAAACTAATCTCATTTGCTTTTTCATAGGAAAGCCAGACTAGTTATCTTGATTTAAATAAAATGATTAAATAGAATCTCTATGATTGTGGTATGAAATGATGCTGCTAGTGTTCAGGGAATTTGCAGCACATTAAATACCCATATCCTCCAAAGAAAAAGAGTGGGTTAATGACTGCAAACTTGGCAAGGAAAATTCTAGTGGCATGTCACATGTTCTGTCCTTTGCCCAGCCCTCATTAATTACTTAAATGAAACATAGAAGACAAGCTTATCAAATATGACTGTGACACAAAACTGGGAGGGATATGTAATAATGTGAGGTGACAAAGCAGTATAAAAATGATCTCACCAGACTGGAATGCTAGTCAAATACCAATAATGTGAAATTTAAGAGAACCAAATGTAAGGTACTACATTTATGTTTAAGAACAAAGTATCTGGGTAAGTACAGGAAGTGGTAAAGGGGCTTTACTAATTAAGTTGAATAACAAAGATGCATGGGTTCTAGTAGATCATGACCTTCATAAGGGCCAGATGTAAATTTCTTTAAAGACCTGGCTCAATTTTTTTTAAGTTAGTTTCTTTCTTTCTTTCTTTCTTTCTTTCTTTCTTTCTTTCTTCCTTTCTTTCAAGAGTGGGGGAGGGGTAGGGAGGGGGTGGAGAGAATCCCAAACAGGTTCTTTACTCTCAGTGCAGAACCCAATGTGGGGCTTGAACCCACAAACCATGAGATCATGACCTGAGCTGAAGTCAAGAGTTGGACACTTATATGACTGAGCCACCCAGGTGCCCCAAGACCTGGCTCAATTTGAGGTGCTATTTCTACTACAGTGTCCAAAGCAAGGGAAGGCATGACCCCTCTTTATTTTGTATTCCTCCAATCCTATCAGGAACACTCTACTTTTGAAAGGACCATGATCTCTTAGGCATGAACAAGTGCAGAAAGCTTGGTTAGTTGAAGAAACTAGCAATTCTTAAAGTAGTCTAATTCCCCATATTTTATTTTTCTACTTGATTTCTTAGTTGGACCAAGTTCCCTCCAACATCAGGACTTTTTTTTTTTTTTTGAAAGTTTATCTTTTTTGAGAGAGAGAGAAAGAGAGCACATGAGCAGGGGAGGGACAGAGAGAGAGGAGAGAGAATCCCAAGCAGGCTTTGCACTGTCAGTGCAGAGCCCAATGCGGGGCTTGAACCCACAAACTGTGAGATTATGACCTGAGCCGAAATCAAGAGTCCAGCACTTTACCGACTGAGCCACCCAGGTGCCCCTAACCTCAGGACTTTTAATCATGTGTTCCCTTTCCCTATATAGAAGCTCTCCTTTATCTTGAAAAGGACATTTATGTGTCCTGTTGTGCCATCAGTAGGCCCCCACCTTGTTCTGGTAATAGACCCCTTTTGCTTGGACCATTGTCACTTCACCACTCTGTCCATCAGTTAGGGTAGACTGGACTGCACCCCAGCTGATTAGCTGATTCTCCCCTAAATTCCACTACCACCATCACCACTCCTTGGTCTTAACCTCAAATTCAAGGATGCACCTATAGCTCAAACCTGTTGCAGTGAGATGGAACTTAGACTGGCTTCTTGGGGGGAAAGATGCTCTTTGAGGGGTTACACCTCGCACAGTATCAGAAGGCACAGCAAATACAACAGATAGGGCCCTTGGAATTGTGCAATACAGTACAACTGCTCATTCCTTTGGGAATTTGGAGCTTCTAGAAGACATTTCACCAACGTGATGGGAGAGACTGACTTAGGAGAGCAGACTGGATAGGAGAGCAGAACAGAGAAACTGATGTAGTTACTGAAATGGAAATACACACTTTGGCCAGATATGCTTAAAGATAGTTTAGTTCTTTAAACTTTCCAGTTACAAGGACCAACACATCTTGCTTCCAATGCCATTTATTTCTTTTTCTTTTTCTTTTCTTTTCTTTTCTTTTTCTTTTCTTTCTTTCTTTCTTTCTTTTTTTTTTTTTTTTAAGTATGTTTGCATTTGGTTCTCTGTCCCTATAGCCAAGAGTCCTGTCTGATATAAATCCTAACCTCTATCCTTTTCTGTCATTCTCCTTAACTGGATAATTCTTACCCATGTTTAGGAGTTCATCTTAAATGTCACTCCATCAGGAAAGCATTCCCTAAGTTTGCAATCAGACTCCTCTGTTGTGTCCTGTTCTTAGCATCTTCTACTTCTGTGTGATAGTTTTACTACTATAGTTTTACAGACTTCCATGAAGTCCTTTATTTAATGGCAGTCTTCCCAACCAGACTGTGGGCTCCATGATATGCAGATGGCATCTGTTGCGTTCATGCTGGTGTCCCCAGCTCACAGGCATTTCCCAACACATAACAGGCTCTACATAATTATTGTTAAGTGAATGGAAAGTCTGAGTGGATAAATTATAGCTGTATTCAAATTTTTGGATGGTGTTCATACAGAAGAGTGTGTTCTGTGTATATTAAAAGACAAGACTGGGGCCAAAGAATGGAATTGTAGAAAGATAGATTTCAGCTCCATGCAACATGGACATTTCTAATAACAAAAAGTTTTGAAATATGAAAAAGCTCTCTTCTTCCCAACCACTACCCAAATCCATATGATAATAAGAAGGTCCTAATCAGCATTAAAGAAGATATTAAATGACCCTTTGACCAATTAATAACTAATCACTGAGTAAGAACTCAACTACAGGACCACTAAAGATACTTCCAACTCTAAAATTATATTATCTTCACTGATATATAGAAAAAATCATAGAGAAACAGGGAGAAGCAAATAGAAGATAAGATTAAAAATTAAAATTTAAAACTAGAATATATAGCTGATGTCTGGCTTGCTTAGTCAGTAAAGCACCCATACTGGGTACAGAGATTACTTGAAATTAAGGATCTTAAAAAAAAAAGTAAAATTACAAAAATAAAAAAAAAACCCACTAGAATATATAAGACAGTCTCTAGTTCTCACTGGGCTCGAGGTTGACGGTTGTATCTACTTTTCCCCTGTGATCAACACCTCAGCTCTTGGGTGTTAAACCACCCCTCCTTTTATCTCCTCCTCTGTCCAAATGTACCTTTGTTGAGGTGACAACACTGGATTGTTCTGTGACTCTCTTAAGAGTCGTATAGCATAACATTTTCCACTTTGATTTTTCTCTCCATTCTCTTCCCCTTAGTAAGACTAACACTAGTAAACTCACCTGGGCCCTCCAGAGCTCATCCCGCTCATGGGCCACCCGCCAGTGTGTATCACCCATCATGGCGATGAACAGGTTGAGCATGAGCAGCGTGGCAATGATGGTGAAGGCAAAGTAGACAATGCCAAACATGAAGGGCAAGTTCACTTCATAGTTGGCAGGCCCATCAATGACGGTGAGGAAAAGCTCAAAGGTGCTGAACAGTGCCATGGGATAGTCATAGAATTCCCCCAGGTTGGATGGGTCCTCTGTCTGGAAAATGACATAGAACGCTGCTCCGCCCAGGAAGGGGGCATGGAGATGGGAAAATAGGGAATTATCACAATAAGCATGGGCCCGGTTATATCTCCATACATTTACACACTTGCAGACACACATACACGCCCATAAATGTACATATATGACTGTGTACATGTAAGTCACACTTTATGTGTGGACCTGGCTAGCCTTAAGATGTCTTATGACCAAGTTCATTACTCTGGACAATGGTAACACCCAGCCATTTAGCAAAATGTGTACATAAAATGTGTGTATGTGTATTATATATATGATAGATATACACAAAATAAGTCACCTAACTGCTTTTCACATCTTAAAAAATCGAATATTTAAAAGATAATTTGTACATAAGAGACTCAAATATAGAGAACAGAGGGTTGCTGGAGGGGTTGTGGGAGGGGGGATAGGCTAAATGAGTAATGGGCATTAAGGAATCTACTCCTGAAATCATTGTTGCACTATATGCTAACTAACTTGGATGTAAATTTAAAAGTTAATTAATTAATTAATTAATTAATTAATTAAAAATAAATAAAAGGTAATTTGTTACAAGAATGCATGGAATCTCCAACAATTTTAAAGAACTGACCATATGAAATGGCCAAAAGAAAAGCACCTTTAAAAAAAAATCTCAGTGGCCCCTAGATGACCATCCATCGTTCTGAGGTTCCTGGGTGAGCTTGGATCGTCATGGAAAAGGTCTGTTCAGTGTGTAGCCTACTGGATGATACTAGGCATCCTAGAACATTAGTACAGCATTAGAACCTTTAAAAGACTTCTCTCTGTGTGGGGAACTGAAATATAAACTAAATGATCTCAAGAATGGAAATAGTATCTATGACAAAACATCACTTTTTTATATACTGATGGAAAAGGTAAGCACAACAACAAAGAAGAGACAATTTAGGAGATCCTGGGTATAGGACATCTACAGAAAACTACTCTGTCATTATGACTTCGATTGGCAGGTCATGATACTATGTACTGTATAACATACATATACTATATATAACATATGCTTACTGAGTAACTATATGCACACATGTTGTGAGCAGTAATTCATGATGTGTGCAGATGGGGTAGAGGGTGAGGAGAAAGAATATGTAAGGAATACTCCAAACAGGCAAAACTACCACAGTTTTACCCTTTCATAGCTCAGATCTTGGGGTATTTTTTTTTTTTTGGTCTGTTTGGTGGGAATTCCTGTTAAGTGGGAATTCCTAGGACAAGAATAGTGCCTTTTGTTCTAAAAGGCCATTGTCTTTTAGAGTTGAGAGGTCTTCAAATAGCGCCTAGGGCATCCCCTTGTCTTACGGATGTTTGGTTGCAGACACAGGAGACTAGATTTGAGTTGCCATATCTCACTGTTCTTCCTTCCTCTTAGTGCCTTTCCATATGAACTTTCTCCTACTTTCTCACTGCCTTCACCCTCTATCCTGGCTGTTATTTTCTCACTGTGTTCCTCTGTCTACCCTGACATTCCACGTGTGCCTTGGGCTGCGACTAAGTCCCTGCTCCCTCTTTCCCCAATCTCTCTTTACAGCTCTTTTTCTTCTGTTTTCCTCTCTCATCCTCAAACTCTCCAAAATCATTTTCTGTACTTCCTCTTTGATTTCTTTCTTTTTCTCCCAACTTTAAATGCACATAGAAAAAAAAAAGTATGCTATGTGTTATTGAATTCTCTGTGTTTCTTCTTTTGAAGTGTAGAGACAGAAGAGTTAAATATTGCACTGACTCTGTTTGCCCACATAGTTTTCTGAGATCCACAACTGGCCAGTCTTTCCTGTTTAATGGCACTGTCTCTCCAAAGCCCTTTATCTATCTCTTCTTTAAAAATCTTCCTGGGCTGTTAGTCAACATGAATGTTACTAGCCCATAAATTCAGAGCATATCATCTACCTTCTAGGTCATCTTAAGTGACCCCGATCCTATGGATATGAGTGTGCTTTTTGACTCAATATCCACTAGGGGGGAAATAAGCAAAAGAGAGTATAAATGAGAACGGAGAGCAAGAGTGAGTGAACTTTCTGGAGAACTAGATCCCATGACCTAGTAGTGTGGAGGGACAGTGCTCTTACCTGAGGCAAATCCCAGAATAACCACAGCCATCAGCCAGCAGAACCGCATTAAGTCTCCAAAAATCATCTACAGGAAAGGGAAGGGGAGGGAGGTTGGAATGACCCTTCTCTACCTGCTTCTCTGCAGCTATCCTGCTAAACTGGAGGCCACCTAGCTCCATCTCCTCCCTTTGTCTGGAAAGGACTTATTGCTGAAGCCAGAGGAATCTTTGGGGAAGGCACTGACCTTCTGTATCATGATGGTGAAGGGACCAAGCATCTGGAATCCTCGAGCGAAGTACATAACACTGCACCAACCCAGCACCAGGGCAATGGACATGGGCACCATCTCCCCGTTCATGTTGGAGAGCCGCATCACCATGGTCACCAGCACCATGCAGGCATAGGTGATGCTTGGGGGAGGGGGCAGGGAACAAGGAGTGAGAGAGGAAATATTCCAAGTCTCCTCTAGCATGGTGATGAGTTGGGTGGTACCCACTCAGGCTTAGTCCTTACACCCAAAACACACATATAAGCCCACTGGGCAAAAAATCCCTAGAAGTGAGAGTCAGCTGAAGTCTAGGTCCCAGAGAGTGAATGGGGACCTGGAACAATTCTGGCAAGGGAAGACATGGGACTGAAAGGAAGAGACACTCACATGATGACATGGAACGGTCCCCCGAGGATAGTCTGTCCAAAATAGCGAGAAGCACCAACCCTGAAGATGTCCGGGATCTGGGAAAAGGCCAGTAAAACAAAAAGACAATGTGGACTGCAGTTCAGTCTGGGGCCCCAGGTGGATGGCCTCAGCTTGGACCCTGGTTGTACTTCACCTCCAGGAGCAGGATGATCACAGCCCCCGTGATGGTCACCAGTTCCCCCACCAGACGGATCTTATCCTGCTGAGTCACATAGGCCTCCTGTGGGAGTAAATTCGGAGTAAGAAGTATTTTTTGATGGATTGAGAATCAAGTCTTTTGGGGCAGGTGGTCTAAAGCAACTAAAGTCCATCCCAGATGAAGCAAAGTTCCCCTTACCACCACCATTACCCTCCTCCCCTGCCATTGTATTTGTCAATTGTGCTTAATTCTATGACCAGGCCATTAACCTATGTATTCAAGGCTTAATATACATTCTAAATAACTTGAGCAAATCACTATAATATATATTATGAGTGGTAATTTATGATGTGTGTACCAAGGGGCTGAGATCACATTTCACAGCATCAAGTTAAGAAGACTAAACCAACAGGAAGAGGCATTATTGGCTTGGGATGGTTTTGGCTATGCTGAAAGTCCAACTTTTCCAATCTTATGTGGTCTTTGGAAGGTAGACTACTCTATAAACACCTCACAGAATTCAGATTCCAGAATAGGCCCAGAATCTGCCAGTTTTAGCAGAACCTTGAATAAGGCACTAAACCTCTCTGAGTTTGAGGTTTCTCATCTGTAAAAATGGAGACTCTAATGCTTATTCCTAGTGTTATTGTAGATATTAAATTAGAGGATGTATCTGGATGTACTTTATGAGCCATAAATCACTATAGATATATTTATGATTATATTATGATGTGGTAATATAGAAAAGGTCAGAAAAGAGGGTTAGAGACATTGAATGGATTTTAGTTTTGAGGAAGGGTCCCCATCTTATCCTGAGCAGTAGGTGTAGAAGGTACAGCCCTAAGGTCAAGACAAAAGAAGACCATCCTTCTTCTGGGCCTGTTGTTTCACAGTAAAAGGCTTACAACATTACACACATGTAGTGAAAGAATGCTGCAATACTGATCCTCAACTTTTGGAGGGTTATGGAGAATATCATTAAGACTGTGGACCCTCTTACCAGAAAACTGTGTTCATATATATGTCATCCCCACATGAAATGTACAAATAATTTCAACACATTCAGGTACACTTCAAAATTTTAGGAAATCTCTTCTCTAAGGTCACCTCTCTGAGTAGTGCACCCAAGCAAGAATGGAGTTGAGAATCCCTGAGGCCAGTGGGAAAGTTGATGATCTAAGCTAGGAAGGATGTGATCCCTCATTAGGCATAAGGAATGCTAATCATCTCTGCTCTTCTGATAAACTGGAACCTCTGAGCATCCCTCAGCAGGCTACTTGGAGTGTGTATTCACTGGTCCAGTGAGAGGCATAGTTTTGAAATAGGAAGAGATGCTATGTAGTAGGAGGTGATCTATGATATAAAGAAGGTACCCACCAGGAGCCCCACAGATATTCAGAAACTGACAGCTCAGTAGAAGACAAGGATATAACCTTTATGGAAGAGTAGAACCAGACTTACCAACAGAGGGTGAAAATGTTTCAGGTAAATCATATGGGACCAGGAGAGATCAAAAAAATAGCTGATGTCTATGTGGTTGGTGAGCAATGTGATCTAACAAACTTGGCTAGACTTCAGTTACTTTATTGTTGATGTTGCTGCTGTTGTTGCTGTTATTGTTGTTTAGAGAATTGATGTTCTCTTGACAAACTGGTCAATTTTATTTTATCATCTAATGGGAAATTTCCCTTTTGCCTTGCTTCCAAGGAAGTTCAGAGCTTGGTTTTATTTTGTTTTGTTTTGTGTTTTGTTTAAATCCTCAGCTCTAACTGAATACCCCCTCTTCTGTCCTGAAATTCACTTCACGGGCCTCCTTCTTTTTCTTTATCTTAATGTTCCTATAGCATCTCTCTTTAATTGTAAAACATTCCAACTCCTCTTGGAGAATCAGGTAGTGAGTAGTGGAATAACTGGTAAGTATATTAAATAGAGAAATAAAATAATATTAAATGTAGAAATAAAATAACCGCATATGTGTTTGTACAAAAAGTTTGAATTCTTTTTAAAACTTTGTATCTTGGTTTAGTATGTCTGAAGAACTGCCACCGACCTTTTTTTCCTTGGCTCATCTATGTAAAGGAACTGTCCGTCAATAGATGAGTGGATAAAGAAGATATGGGGGATATATATATATATACAATAAAATATTATTCAACCACAAAAAAGAAGGAAATGCTGCCATTTGTAACAACATGGATGGGCCTTGAGGGCATTATGTTAAGTAAAATAAGCCCAACAGAGAAGAGAGACACTGCATGGTACCACTTATATGTGGAATATTAAAAAAAAAAAAGAAAGAAAGAAAGAAAAGAAAGAAAGAGAAAAAAAGTCAAAATCCCAGAAACAGAATGTAGAAAAGGGACGGTGGGGTGAAAGAAATAGGGAGAAGTTGGTAAAAAGGCACAAACTCTCAGCTATAACATGAATAGGCTCCAAGAATCTAATGTAAAACATGACTGTAGTTAATTACACTGCATTATATAATTGAAATTTGCTAAGAGAATGGAACTTAATTGTTCTCATCAAAAGCAAAGAAAGAAGATAAATATGTGAGGTGATGAGTGTGTTAATGAACTAGATGGTGGGGATCCTTTCATCGTGTGTACGTATTCCAAATAACCGCAATGTATACTTTAGGAAACTTGCAATTTTCTTTGTCAATTATACATCAATAAAGATGAAAAAATAAAGGAACTAGTGGGCTTTTAAAACACTTTGTTTTTCTTTTGATTTTAAAGGAATTCTAGTGTTTCACACCATGTGTTTAACGTAGGCTCTCGGTTCGGAATAGATACTCTTTTGTTTGTAAAATCTTTCAGAAAGATTTTAGTGGTTTAAAAATGGACAGGAGTGGGGCACCTGGGTGGCTCAGTTGGTTAAGCGTCCAACTCTTGATTTCAGATCAGGTCATGATCTCATGGTTTGTGAGGTCAGGCTCTGCGCTGACAGTGTAGCGCCTGCTTGGGTTTCTCTGTTTCTCTCTCTCTCTCTCTCTCTCTCTCTCTCTCTCTCTCTCTCTCTCTCAAAATAAATAAACATTTAAAAAACAGACAGGAACATTGAATTTTATAAATGACTTACTGGTGTCTATTGAACTGATAATAAGAATTTCCTCTTAATTAACTACCTTTGTGAATTGAACCCTAAACTTAAACTGGTAAATGAGTTTTCCCTTAAATTTTGAGAATTTTACTCTCTGGAGATTGTATTCGAGATTTTCTGTCTCTGTTGAAAGGCTGATCCACAGCTTTTGGGATGTGTGGTCTTTCTGAAAGAATTTTGGAATCAAGGTCATGTTTGACAAAATAAAGTAGAAGAGGCACTCATTCTCAAGGTCCTATACATTCAGTCTCTCAATTCTCTCTCAAAGTCTTCCCCCGTCCATTCTCAAGTCACAGCACTACTCCCTTAATGCAAACCTGCAGCATCTGTCATCTGG
Source organism: Herpailurus yagouaroundi (assembly GCF_014898765.1). NCBI lineage: Eukaryota > Metazoa > Chordata > Mammalia > Carnivora > Felidae > Herpailurus > Herpailurus yagouaroundi. Next base: position 5,701,785 of record NW_024412391.1, on the reverse strand, counting down.
TTTACCATGAAATCATTTCCCCTCATTCAACCCACCATCCACCATGCTTCTGGACTGGTCTTTCTAAAATGCAAATAGCATCACATGGCTGAGCTGCTCACTACCATTCCTAGTTCCCTGAAGTCTTCAGAATAGAAATGAAGGGGAGATAAGATTGGAGGGCACTCTCTAGATCTTTACCATAGCAGAAATTCCAAATATTCCAACAATAATCCCATTATATTCCAATAATGTATAGATTTAATTAATGAATAAAGATGGAAGCATATTATTCAGTAGCATGGAGACAGCAACAGGAATGAAAACTTGAAGAGGTAAAACCTGGGTTACCTCCAGGGAATAAGACATTGGGTCAGGAGAGGCCCCCACACTGCTGCTCTTCATTATACCTGCCATGTGATTTTCAAGTCATGTGCATGTGTTCTTCTAATTCTTTTGATTAGATGAGAATAAAGAACAATAAGACCCAGACTAGCAAACGTGATGTACAGAAGCCTTGCTGGTCTGGCTTCTCCTCTGTGTCCCCATATTCTGTGTGATGCTCCGGGCACATTGAACTATTGGGGTTCTCAGTTGTTAAGTCAGGTCTTTGCATGGACTGTGCCCTTTTCTTAGAATGTCTTCCTCCATGAGTTTACTGGCTCACATCTGCTTAAGCCTTAAGACTCAGGTCACAGCATTCCTCCTGGGCCTCCTTTCCTGCCCCTCCACACCCCGCTCAGGGGCTCTCCCATTGGCACATGGCACCACTCTGCTTACATACCTCACCCAGCACACTGCAATCTTTTCATAAAGACCACAAATGCCTCTCCGGTAATCTCAGAGTCCCCCGAGAGCAGGGACATACTACTGCTTTTTACCCACAATGCACCATGTAGTGGATGTTCCATTGATTGGAAAGAAAGAAGGAAGGAAAAGAGGGGATAAGAAGGCAGGTGCAAGCTGACCATGATCAGAAAGTTGCAAAGAGGAGATAAAGACAGAATCGGGAAGTGGGACTGGGAAACCTCTCTGGAGGCATATGGGGAAAAGGTCACAATGAATTAGGCCTTTTCAGGATTTCCATATTCGTAGCTCAAGGTCACCTAAGCAAGCCTGGCTAATAATGCACTGAGAAAATACTCCACCCCACTCTAAAAATAAATGTCTTTCAATAATGACTGGAATTCTTTACATCATCATATGGCTTGGAATTTTCAGAGTTGTCAACAGCCAAATCCCCTGAGGAGGCTGATCATTCATACTTCATTGTGAGCCTAATGGCCTTGCTCTGATTTACCAGCTGACTGAGCTCATTGCCTTGAAGGAAATGCCCAGAGCGGGTGGGCATAGCAGAGTCAAAGTCACCTGAACCACTCAGAGACAGGCATGGAGCATGGGCCACCCAGAGGAGGTGGGAAGACAGCAGAAACAGTGGTCAAATTCCAGTCCTAGACCTTCTCTACCTCCCCAAGACCCCAGCTTGCAAAGGAATGAAGTGCCCAGAAAGAGTCCTGCTGGCTAATAATGAGGAGTTTCAGGGATTTCTAACCAGGCTGCCCCTCACACTCCATGTCCCTTGTCTTGCAGGGACAGATCAATTGTAGCTGGACACAGGTGAGTGTGGGTAGCCCTCAAAGCCTGGGGACACGAGTTTCTCACGCAGTGGGTCCACTAAGAAAGAACACTGGTGTTCGGCACATCACTCTGGACAGAGAAATGACCTCAGTTGGTATTTAAAGGTGAAGTTCTGAGATAAAGCTGACCAAAATCCCAATTCCAGTGATGCTCTTACTAGCTGAGTGTCTTTGCCAAAGTACTTAAGCTCTCTGGCTTCAGATTCACTGTCTTTAAAGTGGTGATGATTTCTTTAATTATTAGGATATCTATATGGATTAAATGATCTAATGCTTTGTCATCCAAAATGTGGTTCATAGAATTACAACATCAGCATTCCCCCAAAGCTAGTTAGGAATCTCAGGTCTCACTGGAGCTTTATTGTCAGAATCTGCGGAAATAAAATTTATTTATAAAAAATAAATCTATTTTTTTTTACTTATTTTAATATTTATTTATTTATTTATTTATTTATTTATTTATTTATTTTTGAGAGAGAGAGAGAGAGAGAGAGAGAGACAGAGAGAGCAGGGAGGGGAAGAGAGAGGAGACAGAATCACAAGCAGGCTCCGTGCTGTCAGCCCAGATCCCAAGACAGAGCTCAAACTCACAATCTGTGAGATCACGACATGAGGTGAAATCAAGAGAGAAAGGGAGCACTCACACAAGCAGAAGAGAGGGGCAGAGGGTGAGAGAGAGAGTGCAAGTAGGGGAGAGGGGCAGAGGGAGACATGAGAGAGCATCTTAAGCAGGCTCCATGCTCGCATGGAGCCCGACACGGGGCTCCATCCCACGACCCTGAAATAATGATCTGAGCCAAATCAAGAGTTGGACACTCAACTGACTAAGCAGCCCAGGAACCTCCTAGAATCTGCATTTTAACCAGCTCCCCCAAGCACTGATAAATGCATGTAAAGTGCACAAAGCAAGCACTAAGTTTGATGCTCAGTTAGATGCTATTTTCACCTACCAGGCTCCCTACTTCTCCTCGCCTCTTTTCTTCTTTAATTTGCTGTGCTTGTCTCACAGTAAGTTGGTTAGGAACGCTGAACAAAGTTGTGTACAGCTGGAGGTCAGTTGGGTTTTTCAAATAGCTGTGGTGCTTTGGGTTTTTCAGAGCTTGTGAGGAGTAACGATGTGAAAAGATCACTCCCACTGACCATGACAAGTAGAGGACAATTTCTTTTTTTTTCACACAAAGCAAATATTTAATAAATTATTTCTGAATTATTCAATTTGTTTGCTGTCTTCTTAGTTATTCTTTCTTATAGCAGGGTTACTTTCTATTCTTCTTTTAAAACATTTTAATTCTAGTTTAGTTAATATATAGTGTTAAATCAGTTGCAGAAGTACAATATGGTGATTCAACAATTCTATACATCACCCAGGGCTCATCAAGATAGATGAACTCTTATTCCTCCATTTTACCCATCCCATCTGCTAACTATCTGTTTGTCTTCTGTAGTTAAGAGTGGTTTTTTTTCTTTTCTTTTTGGTTTATCTCTTTTTTTCTTTTGTTTTGTTTCTTAAATTCCACTTTTGGGTGACATCACAAGGTATTTGTCTTTCTCTGACTGGCTTATTTCTCTTGGCATGATACGCTCAAGCTCCATCCACGTCATTGCAAATGGCAAGATTTCATGCTTTTAAATGAACGGAAACCTATGAGTCGTTCCTGCCACAGTCTTCTCCTTTCTTCCCTGCACCAAATCCATTGTACAGTAGTGATGCCAACCCCCAGCACATCCCCAGGCCTACCCACCATTATCTCTCACTTGCCGAACTAGAACAGCCTCTTTACTAGTCTCCCCACATCCACCGGGCCCCTTCAAATCTGTTCTCCATCCTACGCAGACATTTTTCTAAACCATAAGTCCTGTCAAGTCCCTCCCCTAGTTAAAGTCCTTCTGAGGGCACCTAGGTGGCTCAGTTGGTTGGGTGACTGACTGCAGCTCGGTCATGATCTCACAGTTTGTGAGTTTGAGCCCTACATCAGGCTCTGTGCTGACAGCTCAGAGCCTGGAGCCTGCTTTGGGTTCTGTGTCTTCCTCTCTCTTCTCCTTTCCCTGCCTCTATCAAAAATAAATAAACACCAAAAAAAATTTTTAAATCCTTCTCAGCTTCCCATTACCTTTGAGATAGAGAGTAAAATCTTCAATATGGCCTACAAGGCACTTCACGATTTGAGAAGGATCCACGTGGACAATCTCATCCGGAGGCCCTCACCGCGGCTCCTGTGTTCTAGCTCTTCTTTCAGTCCTCAGATGTTGGCAAAGTTCTTCCTGCCTCAGGGCTTTTGTGTGTCCATTCTTTCTGCCTAGAACTAACTTTTCACCTCTAACTGGTATCCAGCTCTCTCAGCTTAGGTGTCTTCCTCAGGGAAACCTTCTCTGGCTTTTCAGCATGCCCAGGCGCCTGCTGTAAGCTCTCTTAGCATCCTGTCCTTTTCCTTACCAGAGGAAAAAATATTGTGAATTGTAACAATGATGGATTGTAATGAAATATCTATTCCTTTAATTAATGTACACCAGTCTGTAGACTGCAAAAGGGCAGAGAGATAGTGTGTATTCTGCTCAGACCATGTTGAATTTCTAACACCTATAACAATGTCTAGGTTCGGTAGGCAGAGGAGAGATGGAGGAAATCTTCAGGAGACAAAAAGGAAATTTGATGAGAGAGCAATGCCCTTTTGCTAAACAGCACATCAGGAATCTAAAGGACCAGAGTGATTGACTTAAGACTGGAAAGTTAGAGACGAATAGATACCCGAAATGGAAGCCAGTAGTTCTCAGCCCTGGCTGAATATTACGATCACTCAGAGAGTTCTTAAAAATACCATCAATGGACATTCTGATTTATTAGGTGTGGTGTAGCTTAGGAACCAGTGTTTTCACCAGCTTCCCTTCTTGGTGAAAAGTCACTAATCTAGTAAGAGGTAGGATCTGTGCAGGGTCAAATAACTATTTGGTTTCAAAGCCAGGACTAAAACCCAAGCCACCTGACTCCCACACTTTGAACTTTCTGCTCCCCTGGAAACCCAAGAGAACTAGGACTGCAATGCATGTCATTCTGCTAAACCAACTAGACATTGAATGGAGGTAGGAGATCAATCCAGTTAATTAATAGCATGCTTAGGAAACTCTGGAAGCACAGCTTTAATGACTGAACAATGAGGCATCTTAGAGTGAAGTAACCCCTTAAGATAGCCCCAAAACTGGACAGAGACACACTAACTCCATCCTCGTGGATGTCTGCTTTTGTGTAGTTTGTTTTGTTGCATATAAATAGATGAGTTTTTCCATTCATTTCAACTGTCCTGAGAAGGTGAGGCTGGGCAGCTCTCATGGAGCACAGTGACTTCTCTGGATCCCATGAGATCCACAGAGAAAATTCTTCTGTGACTGAGAGCCCTGTGCGTCCAATTTATTAGTATAATTGGATATTAAAGTATTCATTTGTCTAAGATAAATCCCCATGGGCCAACTAACAGTCAACAATTGCATGAATCAAGTTAAGGGGTGTCTGGGTGGCTCAGTCAGTTAAGCACAACCTTGGCTCACTCAGGTCATGATCTCATGGTTTGTGAGTTTGAGCCCCACATCAGGCTCTGCGCTGACAGTGTGGAGCCTGCTTGGGATTTTCTGTCTCCTCTCTCTCTGCCCCTCCCCCAGCTCACATACTCTCTCTCTCTCTCTCAAAATAAATAAACAAACATTTTTTTTTAATCTTGCTTGGGATTCTCTCTTTCCCTTTCTCTCCCTGCCCCTCCCCCACTCATGCTCCCATGCTCTTTCTCTCTCAAAACAAATAAATAAACTTTAAAAAATCAAACCAAGGCACACTTGGTGCATTTTCATTGCTCTAAGACTCTCAAGTAATATAAAGTAGGAAAAAAAGAGAATTTCCTATTATTTAATAAGCCCAGTACATCATGAAATCAGGATCTTTCAGATCATGGTGATCAGCTGAGAAGCCCCTGATATTATCCAGATTGATTTATTTACTGAATAAGAGGACCCAGATATTCCATAAATTCAGGACAAGGCTCAAGGGGTAACACCAAACAACAGGGACCTTCCATTGGTGGTCTTTGCTACCCGATCCTCTTATAAGACCATTTGTAACCCTTAGCCTCTCTCCCCTGACCAAGAAAAGAATATTTGAAAGTCAATAGTCTTCTATTTGGGTTAAAGTAGCTATTATCTAAGTGAAAGACAAAAGGGTAAAAGTGGTACCAGGGAAGAACGGAAGGAAAGAGGAAAGAAAAGAGAAGGATGAGGAGGTTGTCTTAGCTAAAACTATGCTTCACCTAGTCCTGAGGCAAGGGGAGGGGATCTTCCTAATATAGACTATCTGGGTCAAAAAACATGTTAGTCATGTCCTAAACAGAAAGGGGCACATAGGGAGGAGACTTAGAGTACTCAATTGCTCAGTTATCACCCAATTCTCAGGCCAGAACGTTATCTACAATCTAAATCCAGAAAATCCCTAGGTAAGCTTGAGACAAAGGGGGACTGGGAGAACAACACATCTGGGAAATAGGGCCTAGAATGTTGGAAAAGCCCAGTCACCCTCAGCTCATTCATGGGTGTGCATTTTCCCCATTTCTAGTTTCCCACCCATCTCACTTGGCCATCTTCTCAGTGTCCTTACTTCCCCCTGTGTGGGTTCCACACCAGGGCCAGCCTTTGTGCCCAATTTGAGATGCATGGAATACAACCTCCCCCCAGCACACTGGTGCCCGCTGTAACAGGGCAGCCACTCCACACTCAGGATCATTCTCTCTGGGCAGCAAACCCTCCTTTGTCAGAGACAAGCTCTGGATACACGAGCACGCTGAATATATACTGAGAGGCAGTTACAGGAGCAAGCGAGGTGGAGTGTTGTGACCAACTCTGCGGTTTAATGAGGCTCTGCCCTGTTGTTTCTCTGTGTATCCCACTCTCTCTGGCCTAACTTGACTCGGGGTTTTTGTTCCTAGACGAAGCAAGCAACTTATGTTCTCTTTCTGACCCGAACTACCCCTCTTCCTAGCTGAGGCTGCCATACCTGTGGCTGGCCCATCCTCCATGGAACATAAATCTCCAGTCACCTAGCTCTTACTCGCCTGGCAAAATCCTTCTTTTGCCTTCTGCCCACATACCTGCACCCACCTTTGGCTATTTCAGGTTCCCGGGACAAAAATTGTGGTTAGCCACGAACTGTAAACCAACCCAAAGTAGCCACACTCGTTGACTGTAGATGCTCAGGGGCTCCCATTAGAGCCTACTAATGTCGTCACCCGAGAGGAAGAGTTTGCTCCCATCAACAGCAGACTCTTACAGCTACTCTACACCTCTGCCCAGCCATCCTTACCACCCTGGGTCTCTGAACAACACTACAGAATGGCAAGCCCACAGGCATAAAAGGAGCCTCAGAAATTATTTACTTCAACCTGCTACTTAATCCAGGGACCTTGTGCAGGGGACCTGACAGGTGGTCTGACAGCTGACACAGGATTGCCAATGCCCTCATGTTGACGGTACACAGAAGAGAGGGCAGGCCAGGAGGGACGTCCATGTTGCCCTAACAGACCAGAAATGGACTCAGAAATGTACTTGGAGTATGATTTTCCTCCCTTTTGAACAATAGGGCTTGCGAATTATAAGGAAGTTCACAAATGTATGGTGTTCGTAACAGCAAGTATTCTTTCAGGGTTAGCGAGGAAAACCACAGGTCCCTGGGTAAGTGTGTTTTTTACTCATTAAGCTCCCTTTTTGGTCGGCTATCTCATGCCGAATTTCTGTCTGCGTGACCAGGAGCCTGTAGCCGCTGGAGCCCAGTGAGTAGTGCCTTTCAGGGTAGGGACTGGGTAGGTATCCTTCAGGCGCCCAGCACCAGCACCCCACGCTCCCACTCCCTTCCATCCCCTTCCAGGAAGAGTCACCTGCAGCAGTTTCTGCTGGAGGACTGTGTTGTCCCGGGGATCTGTGCGGTTGCCCAAGCGGAACTTGAGGGGGCGGTAGATGCAGCAGGCGGTGAAACAGATCATATAGAGCATGTACAAGGCACCCAGAATGTGAAAGTACCGCTGTCCGTATCTCTTCCACTTGAGGCTCACCAGCTCTTTCACTGGGGTCTGGTCCAGGATCTGGCGAGCCTACCATGGAAGCAGTGCATAGGTTGGGGGGCAGGGGGTGACTGGCACGGTGAGGAGTGCTGGATTTCCCGCCAGGTCCCAGAGGGCAGTGCAACAACAGCATCATCACCATTCATTCTGTTAAAGAAGTAAGCACGAGACGCCAGAACCCCAATGAGGCTTTGAGGGATAAGCAGTAGTTAGTAGAAAGAAGGGGGAGTTAGAGATAAGTCCACGAGCAGCAGCAGTCGCCAAGGCAGCCAGGCGAGAGAGGTGGTCATCTGCAAACAAGGTGCATCTGGGGACGTGAGAAGACCCATGGGGAGTGGCGGGCAGGAGTTGTAAGGGGTGACGTAAATAAGAGTCAGACCATCAGGTATTGGGAGCACAGTGGGGAGTTTGAATTATCTTTCCGAATGCAATAGGGAGCACAGGGGGTTCAAGCAAGGAAGTGGTCCTATTTTCTCTGCAAGTCTTAGGCACTGGAGGGGAGCAGTAGAGGCACGGAAAGTTGGATGAGGCAACCATCTAAGCCTCCGCGGCGGGCTGGAGTCTGATGGAAGTACACAGCAAGGGGTTAAGCACAAATGAGAGTGGGGGGTGGAGGGGATGAGGCATCTGAGAAAGTAAGAAAAGGCAAAAGTCAAACCATAGCTGTAGGAATGAACCATTAGCCAACAGAATACCTTTTCTGCTGATCCCAGAGGGAAGGAGATGGTGGGCAGTTTCTGATATATTTGGCAGCTCAAGGCAGGAAGTAGGAGGAACCCGATTTTTGCAGAGAGCCTCAATTTTTGCCATAATGTAGGAATCTGGGCTTCGAGGGAACTAAGGGGGGAAGGCTATGAGAGTTGTAAAAAGGGCTAGGAATTTTGAAGGAAAGGAAAAGTAGCTGACTAAGACAAGAATAAAACCTGGTGAACACCGAGAGCTCACTGAAACCGGACATCAAGGATTTATGTAGGCACAATTCACACAGCGGGATTGGCGTTCTATTTCCTAAGAAATCCTGATAGAAGTTTATCTGTTTCCAGGAATATTCTCTGAGTAAGATCACACAAAGTGACCTTTCAAGTTCTCTCTTACTAACGATTGCCTGCATTTTATGGCAGATAGGTTCTTAGGAAATTGTCAGGTTGCAGATAAACAACAGAAATTCTATCTTGCCACTATTTTGGAAGTTTCCGAGGACCCGAAGCATTTGCTCCTTGCTCCTAGAGTCTTCGACAAATTTTCCCTTCCTACCGTTCACTCAATTCAGTACTATCAGAATGTCGCACGTGTTTCCCGCTCTCTGGGGAGCTCTCTTTCCCCTCCTCTTCCTGGTGAATTTCAGCTCCCCTAGAAGACCCAGCTCAAGCCCTTCCTCTGTGACATCTTTCCTGGCCCATCCAGGACAAGTCACTTGACCTCAGTGTTGCTGCCACTGTGCATGGTGCAGACTCCTATGGTGGCATACATTGTACTCCATTGCACTTCCTGAAGACAGGGAGTGGGGTGTGAGGAAGCAGACAGGAACTATGATTGATTTATTTCTGTACTCTCAGTTCCTTATACAGCAGCTGGGACTCAGAAGGTCCTCAGTGTGCTGAATGAATGAATGAATGAATGCTACAAAGCAGCTTCCATTTGGAGAGTCCCTCAGCTAAAAGGTTAGTATGAGAAAGGTAAGCAGAAAGGGCTGGAGCTGGGCAGAGGGAGAACGCAGTCAGACTGGACTTATCTCCCAAAGGCTCCATGGTTCGGTTCTCATCTCCATTTATTATAAATCAGGGAAGTGTCTGGAGCCCAGGATGTAAGCAAATGGACAGGCTTTGCTCAGACACTTGACAGCCCCTGGTCATCTGTGGCACCCATACCTCTCGCTTCTTGGAGGAAATCACCAGCTCTAGAAAGGACATGTCCTCCCCCCAGGAGTCGATCTCGGTGAGGTCGTAGAGAGTGGAGGTCAGCGGCCCGTAGGTCCACTGGATGTGCTTCCGCTTCTGCATCAGGTGCTGAAACATCTGAGAAGACACGGTGGTAAGTCAGAGGGTCAGTGTGAGAAGCTGGGCCGGGGGGGTCTCCACCGCTGACAAAGGCTGCAGCCCGCTCTTTGCGACTGATGGACAGTTAGTTGCGTGAGCCTCCTTTTTTCTGGTTGTCTTTCTTTCCCACACACCCTATAAGGATCTGAAAGAGGAGGACGGGCAAAGGGAACAGAACGCCAGGCTCCCAGAGCAGATGTCCTAAAGCGACATTCTCAAAGCCTCCCGCCCAGGGGTCCCTGAGGCTGAGCATTTAGCGATGGAGTAGGGAGGAAGGGGCCCCACCCTCCGGGCAGTTGGGCACCAAGGGTCTTTGAAAGGCCACCATGGGGCCAGGGGAGTGTCCCTCACCACGGTGTTGCCCTCCACTCCGGCCAGCTTGAAGGGGGTGAGACCCTGGTGATTGGGCACGAGGTCCAGGGACTGCAGGTGGTCCCTGCGCCCATCATAGGACAGCAGCAGGTTGTACATCTGGCAGGCAAAGGTCTTGTTGGGCTGCAGGACGAGGATGTGCAACACGGTGTTTCCTGGGGGAGGATGCGGGCGTCACGTGGCCGTTGTGCTGAAGTCCCCGCTGATGCCCTGCCCGACCTGGGGTGGCCCCTGCCCTCCCGGCCCCCAGCTCTTACCCAGGGAGTCCTGGGCCCGGATGTCAGCTCCATGCTCAATGAGCAGCCTCACCATCTCCTCACTGCCCACGCAGGCAGCAAAGGACAAGGGGTGCTCCCCTGTGGACACAGAAGGCTCGCTGCCGTGAGGGTCCGATGGGCTGGGGGATGGGCAGTGTCCCCGAGTGACTGCCTCCTTGCCCTCGCGTGGCAGCTCTGGGCTCGGGGACACTCGTCAGCAGAAGCAGAGGCAGGGGTGGAGCACGCGGCGCGGGGAGGCTTGGCTCTGGCCTGAAACCCTGGAAGGCCCAGCTGCTTCCGGCCCTCCTCGGCCCACCCTCCCTTTGCTCTTGCCCACCTCCATGATGTCCCTTCCTCCCAGCCCCGGCCCCGCTCTCACCAAAGTAGATGAGGTTGCGGGGGCTGTGGCGGAACGCCGTGCCTGTGGCTCTCGCAGACACGCTGGCCCCGTGGGCAAGCAGGGCTCTCACCAAGTTCACGTTCTGGTTCACAATGGCTATGTGCAGGGCGGTCTGACCTGGCCCAGAGAGAGAGAGACGTCTCAGTGATGGGGCTGTCCCCAATTCTTCCAAGGACACAACATCTCACTGGCAGGCAGGAGGTCCCTGACAGGTCCTGGCATAGATTTCTGCCCTTGGCTTAGCACAGTGGCCTGAGACTCAGGGCAATTTGTCTCACAGGCTGTCCACCTCACTGTCCCCACCTCTTGACTGTTGTGGGTAGGGTGTACATGGAATCACTGTAATGTTGCTATAAGAGAAAGAAACAGAGTTTTGTCCTACAGGGAACATGAGAGGAGTTGAAAGGAAAGGAAACAGTGAATGGCTAAATAAAGTCACATATGCTTGCAATCCCAGTCTTCAAGCTGTATTACAAAGTTATAATCATTAAGACAGTATGGTACTGGTACATGAACAGACACATAGATCAATGGAACAGAATAGAGAACCCGGAAATGAACCCACAAATGTATGGCCAACTAATCTCTGACAAAGCAGGAAAGAATATCCAATGGTAAAAAGACAGTGTCTTCAGCAAATGGTGCTGGGAAAACTGGACAGCAACATGCAGAAGAATGAACCTTGACCACTTTCTTACACCATACACAAAAATAAACTCAAAACAGATGAAAGACCTAAAGATAAGACAGGAAGCCATCCAAATCCTCGTGGCGAAAACAGGCGACAACCTCTTTGACCTCAGCTGCAGCAACTTCTTACTCGACATGTCTTGGGAAGCAAGGGAAACAAAAGCAAACATGAACTATTGGGACCTCACCAAGATAAAAACCTTCTGCACAGTGAAGGAAACAATCAGCAAAACTAAAAGGTAACCAACAGAATGGGAGAAGATATTTGCAAATGCCATCTCAGATAAAGGGTTAGTATCCAAAATCTATAAAGAACTTATCAAAATCAATACCCAAAAAACAAATAATCCAGTGAAGAAAGGGGCAAAAGACATGAATAGACACTTTTTCAAAGAAGACATCCAGATGGCTAACAGACACATGAAAAAATGCTCAACCTCACTCATCATCAGGGAAATACAAATCAAAACCACAATGAGATACCACCTCACACCAGTCAGAATGGCTAACATTAACAATTTAGTTAGGCAACGACAGATGTTGGCAAGGATGGGGAGAAAGAGAAACCTTCTTTTAAAATGTTTATCCATTTCTGAGAGACAGAGCACTAGAGGTGGAGGGGCAGAGACAGAGGGAGACACAGAATGTGAAGCAGGCTCTTGGCTCTGAGCTGTAAGCACAGACCCCGATATGGGACTCAGACTCACCAGCCGCGAGATCATGACCTGAGCTGAAGTTGGACACTTAATCAACTGAACCACCCACGTGCCCCAAATAGGAATCGTTTTGCACTGCTGGTGGGATTGCAGACTGGTGCAGCCACTCTGGAAAACAGTGTGAAGGTTCTTCAAAAAATTAAAAATAGAACTACCTTATGACCCAGCAATTGCACTACTAGGTATTTATCCAAAGGATGCAGGAGCACTGATTCAAAGAGGCACATGTACCCCAATGTTTATAGCAGCACTATCAACAATAACCAAAGTATGGAAAGGACCCAAATGTCCATCGACTGATGAATGGATAAAGAAGATGTGGTACCGGGGCGCCTGGGTGGCTCAGTCGGTTAAGCGGCCGACTTCGGCTCAGGTCATGATCTCACGGTCCGTGAGTTCGAGCCCCGCGTCGGGCTCTGTGCTGACAGCTCGGAGCCTGGAGCCTGTTTCAGATTCTATGTCTCCCTCTCTCTGACCCTCCCCCGTTCATGCTCTGTCTCTCTCTGTCTCAAAAATAAAATAAACGTTAAAAAAAAATTTTTTTTTAAAGATGTGGTATATATATATATATATATATATAATGGAATATTATTCAGTGATCAAAAAGAAAGAAATCTTGCCATTTGTAACAACATGGTTGGAACTAGAGGGTATTATGCTAAGAGAAATAAGAGAAAAACAAATATCATGTGACTTCACTCATGTGGAATTTAAAATACAAAACATAAGGGATGGGAAGCAAAAATAACATAAAAACAGAGATGGAGACAAACCATAAGAAAGTCTTAAATACAGAGAACACACTGAGGGTTGCTGGTGGGGAGTTGGGTGGGGGGATGGGCTAAATGAATGATGGGCATGAAGGAGGGCATTTGTCGGAATGAGCATTGGGTGTTACGTGTAAGTGATGAATCACTAAATTCTATTCCTGAAGTCATTATTACACTATATGTTAACTAACTTGGATTTAAATTATAAATCAATCAATCAATCAATCAATCAATAAAGGGCAGCTGCGTTTGGAGCCCTCTATGAAGAGATGAATCTCAAAAAAAAAAAAAGAAAGAAAGTCACGGATGCTAAAGGCCAAGACTGGGACGTATGCATGCCTTCCAACTCAAGGGCAACCTTCCTGAACCCTCTAGCACCTCTTCCCAGGCCACCCTTCGGAGACCCGTTTTAAGAGGTGACATCAGACTCTCCCACACCTGTCTCCACCTTGAACTACTGTGTGGGCTCCTCACCTACAAATGGCTCACACAAGGTGGGCTCCTTGACCAGCTCCGGGGCAGCCTCTATCAGCACCACGGCGGCCTCGAGATTGTCATAGAGGGCCGCTATATGCAGCGCGGTCTCCCCCAAGGCTCCTGGAGGGGAGTAAGAGAGGAGTGTCAAACACCTCCAAGAGCACCTTGAGGAAGGGGCTCTGGCTCAAGGCTCTCTCCCTGCTTCCTCGCAGAAATCCTCAGCGTCCTGGGGCTAGGCAAGGCAGGTGGCCTGGCTCCATCACACCCAACCCACCTCTCTGTCGGAAATCACAGCTTCGGTCCAGCAGAAGTTTCTTGAGGGCACACAGGTCATTTTCCTTGGCTGCCTGAAGCAGTGGAGACTCTCGGATCCTGGGAGAAGATGAACATGAGTCCAGTAGAGATAGAATCACTGAGAGGCCAAAGGCAGAGAGAGGATCAGAGACCTTCTCTATGTGGAACAGATACGAGTCACACAAAGTGTGCAGTGACACATTGCAAGGAGTCGTTAACTGGACTCTAGCTGAGGGTCAGACTGGGGTGAGAGTTTCCCCCATGGTTGTGTCATTGCCAGCTCTGCCCAAGTCTGGTGGGGGGTGGTTGGCGGGGGTGGGGGGAGGCCTCAAGGTTCCAGTGGGCAGAAGACTTGTGGGGGCAGAAGGGGCCCATGCTGCAGAGCTGGTGGCCCTGATGACCCTGACAGGAGGCCATCGGGCCTAGCTGAATCCACCTAAGCTGAGTAAATGTTTTCACCCCTGCTCCCAGGCCTGCTGAGCTAGCTCTCCTTAGGCTAAGGGAGTTAGAGAGACCTTAGAGAGACCAGAGGGGCAGAGAGGCAGAGAGGGACCAGCTGTTGGAACTTAGGCGATTTACAAGCTGCCAAAATTCCAAATACCCCTCAGGGCTGCTCAGAGTCAGATCCACGCTGTGTGTGGTGGGGGTGGGGGGTGGGGGGGCGGGGTTGCGGAGGACGGATTCCTTCCGTGTTTTACCCCATTCATAACTGAGGAGGATCATAGCCTTGGGCTCCTCTGGGAACCTAGCAGCTAGGAGCAGAAGCCCTGTGGAGGTATCCGTCCTAAGGCACTTCTTGTCAGTTCATCTTTGTTTCTTCCCTGCCTGGATGAACCAAAAAGCTAAAGCTGCAGGCACAAATCAGATCCCAGGGTGAATACAAGGCAGGGGAGGGTCACGAGGGGAGAAATGAGAGGCAAACAGACTGACCAGTGCTTCCCCTGGTGTCCCCAGGTCCCCCATCCTCTCTTCCAATTGCCCTGTGAGCCAGGGGGAAGAACATTTTTATTTAAAGAAGAAGTTTTTATCTTGAGGTGGAGCTCAGGTCTGCCCATTAGAAAAGTACTCTCAGGAGGGACCAGCAGAGTAAGGGCCAGCGCCCTCCCCACCTCACCTAGACCCTCAGGGTGAATAGTCCCAGCTCAGGGTAACCAGGGCTAACCTGGCTTCACCCCCTGTGCTGGACGCACCGCACACAGCCTCAGCGCCCAGGCCTCTAGCGCACCGCCCTCTGCGGAGGGCAGGTCCAGAACCCAACTCTCTCTCCAAGACTGCCCTGGCCTCACCCTGAAGTTTCGAGGGAGGTGGGGAGGCCAAAGGTTCCCTCACAGGGCCTGGGGTGGGGGTTGGTGAGCAAGCAGAGAGCCTTTCCCAAATGAGAGCTCCGACTGCAGCCACAGCCAGCTGTACCGTTTGTGAGGCCCAGCGCGAAAGAAAAATGTAGGACTCCCTGTTCGAAAATTAAGAATTTCAACTTGACCACAGCAGCGCATTAAACCAAGTGCAGGGGTTTTCTGCAACACGGGATCCTGTGCCGCTGTAGAGGCCACCTGCCCACGAGGCCAGCCCTGGCTGGACCGCAGGCCTGCTACTGTCTGCTCACCCCATCCCCAGGCAGCTCTCAGATGGGTGACAGGTTCCCCAGATGCTCTGAGGCAGAGGCCCACCTGCAGGATATAGGTCCCCGCCCTGGCCGCTGCTTTTCCGTGAAACACATCAGCCCCACCTGACCTGCAGGCATCCCCCGGGCAGGCACAGGCCTCATTCAGTCTACCGATGATCCTCCCGACCCAGCATTCCGCTGCACAAAGTAGACACTCAATAAAAGGTAGATAAGCTGAGTTTCCCTCATCAGCTGGTCAGCTCCAGAAGTTCTACAGAACACAGCTCTCCTCCTCTTTTTCACACAAGCAATTTTCCTTCACGCTAATGGGAATGCTTCGCTCTTTCTCCAGGCAACAAGTCTTCCAAAACCTGCAGGATCTCGTGCCTTCCCCGGTAATTTGCTCCCCACCAGCCTTCACCTGCCTGTCCTCCCCCTCCCCCAATCTGCTTTCTTCTATCCTTCTTCTGTTCCCTTCCCTTTCTGTCCCCCAGCCCCCTCCTCCACCAGCCAGGCAGGTTGGAGCTGTAGTGTCACTTTGTCCCTGGCTTCGAATCTACACCGAGTCTCCTCCTGCCCACTGACAGAGACAGCTGGGGTTCGGAAGGAGTGGGCTGGGTGCACCCGACCACCTGACACTGAATGCTGGGCCGCTGCAAGCAGAGATACAGCAGCGGAGTGGATCAGAGGGTTGGGGGATCAGGGGGAGGTGGGACGTGGCACGACTGGGGCAGCCTACCTCTTCTGTTGCAGCATGTGGGCCTCGTCCAGATGCTGATCCCAGTCCTGCTCTCTGAACAGCCAGGAGGCCAGAAGTTTCTGGAGTTGGACCCTGGGCCCCTCTGCCTTAGGTGGAGGAGACCCCATATCGTCTTCTTTCAGGCACTGGCAGGTTAGGGAATGTGGTAAAAGGAGCCGGTCTAGGAGTCCACAGAGGAGGAGGCGGGGTCTGTTTGGGGTTGGGACTGAGAGTGAGTGTATCTCCAGTGTGACTTGTGGATACAGCGTGCAGTTTGTGGGTGGAGTGTGTGTGTATGCAGTGAGGTGACTGGGGGCCCTGCCAGGAGAATGTGGCTTTACCTGGAGGGGAGGAGCTCTCTCTAGAGAGCCCCCGGGCACAGAACCTGCTCTAGAGCTGGGAGGGGAGGTGGAGGAGGGAACTTCCTTCTCAGCAGTGGGCTGGGGCTGCAGGGGAGACAGGGGAAGGCTAGGAGACTGTGGGATGTAGAGGGGGAGCAAGGATGAAGCCCAGAATGTGGGCCCCACATGCAAGGTGAGCACTTACTGGGATACAGGAAAGTAGAAAAGTAAAAGCCCTCCAGCTTGACAATCAGGCAGGTCCTGGTTTGAACTCTGGCTCTTGGCCCCTTACAGATCAGTTAAGTGAGCTTCCCAGGCCTTAGTCTTCCAAACTGTAGAATGGGGCCAATAATTGTACTGTCTCATGTGTCTGTAAAGCCTGAGCATAAGAGTTCAGTGACTATTGGTTCTCCTTCCGCAGATGGGCTCCAAGCCCTGAGCGCTGCTTGTCTGTGTTGCGGTCTTTGTGGTTGTCTCTGTTCTCAACGTTGCAGCCAGCCTCCCGGAGGCTTCCAGGCCACGTCCTCAGTGAAACTTCTCTTCCTTCCCAGCTTTGTGGAGCCCCAGTCAGGGGAGACCCCAGAACTGGAACAGCAGGAGCTGAGCCGAGGTGGTGGACAGAGAAATCTGGGGACTCTCTTCGGGAATGATGAGGCAGGACTGAGGACACATCACCTTTTGTGTTATTTTCTAATAGGGTGGTTTCTATTTCTCTTCTGATTGGAAATGCTTGTTACTGAATTCGAGTCACCCGAGAGACAGATGCGGTACCTGGGAATAGGCTGAGGGCTCTCCTAATTTTCTAAAGAGAAGGGCAGAGCACAGAGAGGGAGGGTGATGGCCCACGGCTAGTAACAAAACTAGACTGGCTTTAAAGCTGGAAAATTAGCTCCAAATCATCCGCCATAACTTGCTTTTTCTTCTGAATCTTCGGTCTGTACAGATGTGAGAGACTTGGGGGGACACAGGACCTTGGGGGGTCTTCAGGAGCAGGGGACTCCCCTCTTCTTTTACTACAAGATTGAAGGATGGACAAAGTGACCTTTATAGAAGGGGAATTGAAAGGAAAACAAATAAGGAAAGGGAGAGGGGATGCCAGAGACCAGGAGGAACCATGCTCTCACCCAGGTGGTAGGGAGATGCCAGCTGGGAAAGGGGAGGGGGGTCACCTTGTAGGGCAACTTTCTGCTTTGCTGGGGGTTGGGGCTGTGTGGGATGGTAATGGCCTCTGAAGCCTTGGGACTTCCAGTCTAAGGAGATGGACTGAGTGATAAGGTTGAGGTGGGGGTTGTAGATGCTCTGATAAGCAGGGACTGGCAGAGGAAGGAGGCCCGCCTAAGAAATACTCAACCCATAAAGCTAATCCTGGAGGCGGTGGGGGCGGGGAGGGGCCGGCCCAGTCAGAGCCGCACAGAGCAGGTACAGGGGGGCTCGCCACCAAGGGCCCCGTCCTTGGGGCTGGGGTTGGGGAGAGAGGGGGGCTCAGCAACAGGTGCCCCCCTCTGGGTCTTCACCCTCTCACTGGCCCAGGCTGGCTGCACAGGTCCAATTCTAAATTTTTTTTTTTAATGTCTTTATTTATCTTTGAAGGAGAGAGAGACAGAGCATGAGTGGGGGAGGATTGGGAAGAGAGAGAGACACAGAATTTGAAGCAGGCTCTAGGCTCTAAGCCGTCAGCATAGAGCCCGATGCTCGAACTCACGAACCGTGAGATCGTGACCTGAGCTGAAGTCGGACACCCAACCAACTGAGCCACCCAGGTGCCCCATTCACAAGTGCACCTCTATGAGGATAGTTTTTGATAAATACGGTACAGTACTGTAAACACATTTTCTCTTCCATATGATTTTCTTAACAATGTATTTCCTCTAGCGTACTTTGTTATAAAAATACAATATATAATACATATAGCATACAAAATATGTGCCAGTCGATAGTTTGCTATGGGTAAGGCTTGTAGTCAACAGTAGACCATTAGTAGTTAGGTTTGGGGGAGTCAAAAATATATACTTGGACTTTTGACTGCTTGGGGGGTTAGTGCCCCTAACCTCGTGTTGTTCGAGGGTCAGCCGTACCCCTGATCTTTAAGGAGTTGCCTGCTCTCCGCTGGCTTTCTCCCCTGACTCCTTCTCCTTTGCCATAGCCCCCTCCGCCACCTTATTTCTCCCTCATCCCTTTTCATGCTCCCTCAGCCTTCAGTGGACAAGAACACCTAGGACCCCTCTCCCCCCAGGTAGCAGCTTCCCTCAGTTGTCAGGAGAGTCCCTGATGGCCGCTAGGGGACCAGGAGCCCCTCACTACACTTTCAGGTCCCAGAGCCTCTTGGTGTCAAAGCAGTCAGAACTCTTATTTGGATGTGATGTAGGGAGAGGGAAATGCATCATGCCTGGATTTTATCTTTTTAGGAAATACACTCCCACCCCACATACCCACAGCCATGTAAGGAAAGGATTTGAATACACTTTAAAACATTAATAGTGATTAGCACTGAATAGTGGAATTACTGACCCTTTTTGTTTTCCAGAGTTCTTAAATTGCTGTTGTACTAAAACAAATTAAATTCCTGCTCGAATTCTCTCTCCCAACACAGGGAACCAGCAGCAGGTGGTGAGGAAACGCAACGAACGGTGGTCAGTACAACCCAGTTCTTTTCACGCCTGCCTGTCCCACCCCCAGCGGCCCTCCCCATCCACACGCACTGAGCCTGGGTTGGCTTGTCTTTTTGCCAGGAACCAAGAAGCTCCTCCCCCAAAGTAACCAGATTAGTGACTTTTTTCCACCCAAGCATTGTTTCCTGGACATGAAGGTCAATGAGTGCACGGTAGGGGTGAACAGGGTCACCTGCTTACTTGAATCTTTCTTCCCCCACCGTCCAGTGACCTCGTGTACCACTCCCCAGTCACCTGGCCTGGGTGGGCGGGAAGTATACAAGAGGTTGCAGCTGTCCCAGGGGGGCCTCCTGGTGAGCACTCTGCTAGCAGAGGTCCAGCTGTACTCCACGTCTACAATTCCGTCTTCCAGAAAGGGTACACGTTCCTGCACATGCACTTGGTGGTTCACTCAGGCGTGGGATGCATGGGCTCCACGAGTGGTGTGAGAGGGTTGTGATAGCTCAAGTGTGCCCACAATCTCCTCCCACCTGCCCCAGCACCTGCCCTGTAGCTCCTGGCCTGCATTGCTTTCTGGTTCACCAGGGCAGGACTCTATCCTACCTCCCCAATCCCACCTGCCCCATCCCCAGCCATCTCTGCTCTGGGAAGCAGATAATTAGCCACCGCCCATTACTGCCAGCAGGTCTGTGCTCACCAGCTTCACAGGCCTGGCAGGCATTGGGGCTTTGAGGCAAGTTTCTGGAAATCTGTTATTTGGGATCCTGGCCTCACTGCCATGCTGCTGCTTCTTTAGACTCTAACTACAGGGCACCTAGGTGGCTCAGTCAGTTGAGTGTCCAACTCTTGATCCCATTCAGGTCATGATCTCACAGCTCGTGAGTTCAAGAGCCCGCGTTGGGCTCTGTGCTGACAGCGCAAGGCCTGCTTGGGATTCTCTCTCTCTCTCTCTCTCTCTCTCTCTGCCCATTCTCTTTCTGTGTCTCTCTCTGCCCCTCCCCAGCTCATATGCATGCTCTCTCTCTCTCAAAATAAATAAATAAAACTTAAAAAAAAAGACTCTGCTTCCATCAAGCAAGGAGTTTGAAGAATGAGCCTCTAACAACTTTTTCTTTGTGTCTGAGAGTATGAGGGGCTGTAAAATGAGAGAAGAGGGGTTTGTCTACCAGTTCAAGAGGCCAAAGGCTTAGGGAGAGGAAAGTCTAGGGGAGGGTGAAGAATGAGGGAATGATTTCTGCTTGGGCACAGGGTACCCCATTCTCTGTCTCTCTCTATGTACACATTCATGTGTGTGTGTGTGTGTGTGTGTTTGTGTGCACGTACACGCACACACACCGTGTACTCTTTTCTCCCCCAACACCTATGCCTCTCTACCTTCCTCTGTTTTGGTGGACCTGAGTTTCAGGTACAGCCCAGGACTTGAGGATCTGATATTTCCACATCTGCTCTGGGCCACATTCTATACAAGCCACTTACCTTAGAGAATGGCTGCATGGAAGAGAGGAAGCTGTGATGTTTGGAATCAAAAGAGGTGGTCAAGGGGCACCTGGGTGGTTCAGTCGGTTAAGTGCCTGACTCTTAATTTTGGCTCAGGTTATGATCTTGAGGTTTGAGCCCTGTGTTACACTCTGCACCGACAGCATGGAGTCTACTCGGGATTCTCTCTCCCTCCCTCTCTCTCAAAATAAATAAATATACACTAAAACAAAAAGAGGTGGTCGAGAGTCCTGCTCCGCCCTTTATTGTCTGTGTGATGTTAAGCAGAAGAGTCATTTCTTTTGTGAACCTCAGTTTCCTCATCTATATGATGGGTATGATGACACTACTACTTTGAGTCCCAGTTGCTATATCGATCTCATGATGTAATGGATGTGAAAGTACTTCACAAACTCTGAAGTCATTTTGTTGCCCTCCACAGGGTGATGCAGTAGGATCATCCTAGAAGCCTCTGCTGGCTACTCACCACTCTCTTGCCTGGCAAGGGAACTCTCTAGTGACCTGAATGAGGGGCAGGCCCATGGCTGTGATGTCACAAAGCTCATGACATCAGAGGTCCTATGGAAGGGAAGGGAAGAAAACGGTGCAGGGAAGTGGTAAGGGCTGGGACAGGGACAGGGGAGGGAGGTGGGGGGAGCCGACTGGGCATAGGGGAGTAGGGAAGACCAAAGGTGGTGGATGGGCAGGCCCATGACTTCCCTGGGCTCCCAGCTCTGCAGGGCAGCATTCCTGGCCGCCATCTTGCTGCTGCTGCGGGTCAAGGGAGCGAAGCTTCAGAAAGGCAGCCTGGATCCCAACGAGAGGAGTCAGAACGAGAAAACACCCTCCACAGGTAGGACAACAGTGTCTGGAGCTAGGGATCAGACCTCTTTGGAGTCAGCCCCCCAGTTCCTATCAGGCTGGAGTGAAACCTGAGATAGGTCGGGTTGTGGGGAGAGAAGCCCGGTCCCTTATTATTGTAGCGTGAGAGAGTCAGGTAAAGGGTTTAGAGCAGGGTTCTTAGCGGGGGACGTATTCAGAGACATACCACGGGCTGGCTAGAGCACCACACAGGTGGCTTTCGTGTGTATGGGCAGGGGTGCATTTATCTTGGAAGAGGTTGTAGTTTCCATCCCTTCCCTGGGGTGGTCCCTCCAACCCCAAGTGTTGTAATGCTTTGCAGGAGGCCGTTTGAGGTAGAAATGGGGTATGTGCGCACCTGAGTTGGGGCTGTGGTTGAATACAGACCAGAGGAGACCTCCAGATGGAGCACCGCCTCCCTGGCCAAGGATAAGGGGATGCACAATTGGGCCAAAAGCCCCAGGCCCTAACTTCTTCTCAGACTCTCTAACTTCATCACCTTTCTGGTATAGGCCAGGATCGGGGCGGGGGCAGGTTAGGATCGGCCCTTTCAGTGCCTCCCCCTCTCCACGGTTGCAGACCAGGATCAAGAGAACTTTGAAGAGCACTTTGTGGCCTCCTCCGTGGGGGAGATGTGGCAGGTTGTGGACATGGCTCAGCAAGAGGATGACGGGACATCAGACACAGCAGCCCTTCGTGACCACCTATTTAACCTAGCCTTCTGCTTCAATCTGGCCAGCATCATGGTTTTTTTATGAGGGACATTGAGGTTGAGGTGGTAGCCTGGCTCCTGGATGAGGACCTTGCTATCTACTTCTGCTTCATGATAGCTTACTGACCCCCTCTTCCCCACCGGGTTCCAGGTCACTACTCCCAAGGGGAGGCGTACACACAGTTTCCTGCCTCTCGCCAGTGGCTCATCACCTCAGGATGCAGCATCTGAGAGATCCTGGTGCTGGCCTTTCAACTGTCCATTGCCCCAGCCTGACCGCCTTGCCACGCTCTGAGCACCTTCTCCCAGGGCCGGAGACACCAGACCCACAGCCTTCTCTTTCCCACACCTCTCCCGGCTCTGCTCTGGACAGCACATTAGGGGAAAGAGGCAGCAACAATAAAAGTAATAGCAGTAAAGTCCTGAAAACATTTGGGGACAGCTTTCTGAGACTTAACCAAAGCCCTTTTGTCTCTAACTGGTCTGTTTAATCACCCAACCTTTGGCCCACTGACCTTTAGACCCATTGGTTTCTTCGCTTTTCTTGTGTCTACAGAATTCTCTTGGCATTTTCTCCTCTTATCTTCTCTGACTTCTAGGCATAGAACATATTAGGAAAGAGTCATTAATGGACAGTCAGAAGCCAAGTGCCAGCTTTTATTTTTGGAAGGGAAAGGGAAAGGAGATAGCGTCTGATTCCATGGATGGGGCAGGGAGGTGTTGTTACATCTAAGTTGGAGTCTCTGTGGTAGCCAGGTTACCAGAGCTGGCAGCGTTTGGAGGGGTTCATGAGGGCACCACGCGGACAGTGGAAGTGTCTGGCAAAGGCTTGCGTGTTGCTGAGGGGCCCATGTACTCGAAGCATGGGAGGGCTGTGAGGATCCTGGGGTTCCCAGGTGCTGGGCTCCCTACACATCACCTGTGGAGAAAGAGAGGTCCACGCAGGGTAAGGAGAAGAGCAGAATAGTAGGGTCCATCAGGGTCAGGAGGACGAGGCAGACCTGGTGCCAGTGTAGTGACTAGGGACAGCAGACAGAGATGAGAGCAGAGATAGGGCCACACATTTGTATGTAATTTATTGTTTTATAAGTTTATTTATTTATTTTGATAGAGAGAGAGAAAGAACGTGACAGGGGCAGAGAGAGAGATGGAGAGAGAGAATCCCAAGCAGGCTCCACACTGTCTAGTGCAGAACCCGATATGGGGCTCGAACTCACAAACTGCAAGATCATGACCTAAGCTGAAGTCTGATGCTTAACCAACTGAGGTACCTAGATGCCCCTGTAGGTCATTTATCTGGTAGGATGTGTGTGAGGGAGGGCATGGGCTGTGTAATCAGATCATTCGTAAGTGACTGAAAGGTGGGGAGGTGGAGTTTATTGTAAAAACTCCGTGAGGGAGTCTTTTTTATTTTTATTTTTTAGAGAGGATGAGGGGGAGAGAGAGAGAGAGAGAGAGAGAGAGAGAGAGAGAGAGAGAGAATCTTTTTTTTTTTAATTTTTTTTCAACGTTTTATTTATTTTTGGGACAGAGAGAGACAGAGCATGAACGGGGGAGGGGCAGAGAGAGAGGGAGACACAGAATCGGAAACAGGCTCCAGGCTCCGAGCCATCAGCCCAGAGCCCGACGCGGGGCTCGAACTCACGGACCGCGAGATCGTGACCTGGCTGAAGTCGGATGCTTAACCGACTGTGCCACCCAGGCGCCCCGAGAGAGAGAGAATCTTAAGCAGGCTCTGTGCTGGGTCTCAATCTCATGACCCTGGGATCATGACCAGAGCTGAAATCAAGAGTCACTCAACTGACTGAACCACCCAAGCGCCCTGAGGGGTCTTTAAGTATACTGAGGAACTGGGGACAGTGTCTGTTGAGGGAGCATGTGGTACTCATGTGAGGACCTGGAGGGGTGAGGTCTCCAACAAGGAATATGGTCTATAGACAGTCTGTCGAAGGTTCGTTTTTTAGGAGAAATGAAAGAAGAAAAAGTTGGGCTCATCTCAGAGAGGGATTTGGCAGTAGAATTTTTTTCTGTTTTTGAAGAGGGTGATGAGTTTGGTAGAAGAATTTATAGAAATATGAAAAGATGGTCCCAAGGAGCATGTATGAAAAGATGACAGCGGGGACATCTGTGGCAGAGGGTTGGGGCTGTTTGGGGGAAGGTGTTTCAGGGAGGCACCCCTCTTCAAACATTGCCAATAAGGTACTTATCTGACATGGAGCGAGCTGCGGAGGGAGGTGGCCGCTGCCTACCTGGGCATAGCTTCGGAAGAAGAGCTGTAGAGGGCTGAGGTCCAGGTTGGGCAGGATAGTCTCTCCGTAGTACCCTAACAGCCTCCTGCTGTACGCCTGGATATGGGGGTGGGATGGCAAGTAACCCTTAGACTCTAGACCCATGGCCACTTAGAAGTCTGATGCCCCACCCACAATGCCGAAAACCAGTTCATGGCCCTTTTGCCCAAGTTCCACAGACACACTGGTCTGAGCCAGGAAAAAAAAATGTACTTGTGAGATCTATAGATAACCTAGAAAAGAGGGATCTGTGGGGTCAGAGGGGGATTCCCAGACTGCCATCTGCTCAGTGAGGGTGTGAAGGGCAGGAGGCTTTACAGCTATGTTTGCACAAGGGATGGTAGAAGGAAAAACCTGTGAAGACAGAATGACTCTCAATAGATCCTGGCCCTTGGGATTGGAGTTACCTGCAGTGCAATGGCCAGCCCCCCGATGTCGGCGGCATTCTCCAGTAGTGTCCAAGAGCCATTGAAGGAGAGTCCGCTGGGTAACGGAATGGATTGGTAGTGGCGTTTCAGGCAAAGCAGCGCCCCCTGTCGGGCATGGGTGTCACAGGCTGGGCAGCCCCCAGGGAGTACTGTTGAAAATGGGGCAAGGGAAAGGAATGGTGAGATATGGAGTAAGGATGAGGACCAGGGGGTACCACAGACTGGGCTAGCCCCCCAAAGCATTGCTAAAGATTCTTAACTGTGCCACCTGGAGCCCTCCCTTTCTCTTCCTTTGGCCTCGTTTAGGGCCTTCACCTGGATTCCCAATGGTCCCACCTCCCAATGGCCCACTGTTACCCACACAGCTGGGAGAAGATGTGCAGCAGCTCATGGGCCATAATGCTGCCAGCAGCGCCAAAGTTCACGGCTCTGGGAAAACAAAGGTTTATCTTACTCCGAGAGTCCTTCAAAGTTTTTGACCCCAGTTCGCCAACCATGAATCCTATACATCATAATGTCTGTCCATCGCCCTTGGGAAATCCCCTGCCCACCCTCATAGAACGGCCCCTACCTGGGGTAGCCAGGGTGGAAGAATGGAGGTTGGAGGAGTCCGGCTGGGAAGACCACCACATGGTCAGATATTGAATAGTAAGCACTGACCCCCCAGGTGGACACCTGCCACCTATGGGAAGAGCACGTATGAACACCAGCTCTGTCACGTATGGCCCTGCCCACCAGACATATAGGAGGCCCCACCCTCCCAACTACTGTCACTGTTCCTTTTCCCTCAGGCCCCCAGCTTTGTTTCCTGCTAATCTTGAATAGGCATTTCTGGGATGCAGTGTCTATGTCTCCCTTGCTCCTATACCTGTGCTGGGGGAAAGACTGCAAGAAGTTCTGGACAATTCTAGCTCGGAGAGATCGGACACAGCTCAGGAAGGACTGCAGGTAGCTGGGTCCAAGCTGTATCTGGGAGGAGGCAGGAGGTGACTCGGATACACAGAGACAAATACGGATGCACACTGATATATGCCGATGGGTACATCTGAACACAGACAGTAAGCCCCAACATAGACATCCGCAGTACAGTAGAAAGCAGCACAATGACACCACATCGACGCAGACAGGCTTCACATGAATCAGCGCACAGATAAACACACTCGGGCAAGTCCCAAGAATGTATGCGTGCATGTGTGCACACACACTTATTGTGACCTGAAAAGGTTCCTTTCTTTTGCTGGCAAGACCCACAGTGTGGATATTCACCCATAAAACCCAGCCAACACCAGGGCAAGGAAGGGGTCAGTTAGGATAGCCCAGGGCAAACAGATTGCCTGCCATTTGGGCGAGTCAGAAGGTGAGGAGAAGCTGAGGACTAATGAGGAGCTGGCAAGGGCAGGGACCCACATCGTTGTATTCCTCCCTGGCCAGTGATGGCTTCAGGGCCCATTCTGGGCCCCCCATCTTCACCTGCAGTTGGGTGACCTGAGGAGAGACACAAAAGGTAGAAGAAACCTAGCTACCCCAAGTCTATCGAAGGGAATTTCTTGTGTTCACTGCCCCAGTCCCACCTTTTATATTGTCACCAGGATGTGTATATGGCATACTGGTGTTTACATTGCCATGTGTTCTTGTGCCTTTGCATTGTCTTTCTGTCACTGTGATCTCTGGGCCCAAAACTCAATTCCACCCTTACTTCTGTGTCTCACTCCTGGACTTACCCTATCCTGGGCCTCTTTCCGGGTCTTCTCATCCATCCAGGGAACCCTCCTGAGGCGAGTGATGAGGGTGTCCTTGATTGCAGTGAATAGTTCCATGGCCTGTGTAGGGGCCCGGATAGAGACACAGGATCAGGGTCAGCCTTGGTCTGGGTTCCTGCCCCCTGGGCCTCTAGGAAGGGCCTTGGCCCCAGGGAGCTACCAGAGAAGGGGGAAGAACTCCAAAGAGAAAGCAGAAAGTAATATTTACTAGGTGACTGGAAATCCAGGGCACAGAGATCTGTGGAGACAGAAAGGAGGTACCAAGAACATAAAGGGAAGGTGGGAGCTGGTCAGTCCTGAGGGTCGATAGGGGAGACAGTTCCTTTCTGTGGGGAGATCTCAGCCTGCCAGGGGAGGGAGATGCTGTCCTTACCCTTGGCCAACAATCCACTCAGAAAACAAAGGAAGAGGACCATCATTCCCTTCTCTGTTCTTGAGAACCCTTGTCCCCACACTCTTTTTATTAAGGCATGCATTTCCTCTCTCCATCTTTCTGGGCTCTTCAGCTTTCCAACAAGCTGAAGTTTTCCCAGCTTCACAACTGACTGTATAGTTACTGCTTTCCCAGCCATCTACCATCTTGTTTGTATCCTTTCTTGATAGAGGAAAATGGATGACAATATTTGAAGCCTGAATTCAAATCCTGACTCTACTTTTTGGTAGTTGTGTGACCTTGGACAAGTTATCTAACCTCTGTGTGCTTCAGTTCTCTCTTCTCTAACGTTAGGATAATACTAGCAATTAAAGTCGTTCATGCCAAGTGCTAACAAAAGTGTTAGCCACATAGTAGGCACGCAAAGACTACTCAGTACTCATTTACTTGCACTTCTTAAGATGATATCATTCCATTCTCATACCATTTCCTGTGTTGGTAAAAAATCATAGATAAACAGGGAGTAGCCATAGAGGCCACGGAGTTCAATTTTCTCATTTTGTGGTTGAAGAAGCATAAGAGCAGGGAAGTTGGGAAACTTACCCAAATTCGTGCATGTTGTATACACTTGTGTCTCATAGCAAAACTAGGCAAACCCTAGGGACACAGCATGGCCTAGCCTCCTTTGGCATCCCTCTCATAGTTCACTCTTTCTCTCTGTGACGGGCTGACACCCCCACCCTCCGCCACCCCCAACCATGCAGACCATCAAGAAGGGCACAGTGAATAGAACTAGGACAGAATGGTTGGGTGGGAAGGGGTAGAGAGACTTGGGCTGGGGAAGAGCCCTCACATACAGCACTTTGGGTTTTCGGACTGAAGACCTCATGAATAAACAAGGCTGCCAGGGTAGGCTCGAAGAAGGTTCCTGTCTCCTCTACGCACTTCATCCATCGAGGGCTGGTGGGCTGCAGAGATAAAACTCGAATGAATGGCTCCTGTCAAGGGTTCTTTCTCATCCATCTCTCCAGGTCAATCTTGTCTAGATCTTGACCCCCAGAGGATACTCTCTTTCCTGGTCTTTCTGGGTTTGTCCCACTTTACTTCATTTTCCCTTTTGGTGATACACGTGGGCTATTGCTGCTTGGTAAAAAGGGGTTTATGTCTTCCAGGATTAGTCTCGTGAGCCTGGATTGGGCAAATCATCCTTATTTATTGACTATTGAATTGAACGCAAGTCCTCTCTGAGGTGGTATTCTGGAGAACAGAAAGGCTCCTGGATAGGAGAGGACTACATACCAAACCTCTTACCATAGAAGGTCTGTTGGCCACTCCATCCCCACCCGCCACATGCACCACACTGGTAGCCCAGCCAAGGCAGCCACGCTTCCATGTTTCTTTATCTAAAATGGAAACTGGAGAAGGTAATTCTTCTCTTCTTTTCTGCCCCTCTCCCTGCCTCTCCAAATGGTTACCGTGGATCATATGATAGGACCTTGTCTTATAAAGAAGAAAACGGTCAGAGTGAAAATGGGTTTTAGACCCCATACTCTTTGGTAGGAGAAGGGGACAAAAGAAAAGACTAAACATGAATTCAGAGAGCTAAGAAACTTTGGATGAAATCAGGGAAAATAGTATGAGATGAGGGACATTATCAACTTCAAAGGCAGAAAGATGGTTAGACAAAAACTCAGTAGAGTCTTGGGCAACTGGGGTGTTTTTAGCACAGGGACAGAAAAAATAAGCAACATAAGAGAGAGATGCTTGGTGGAGGGAGGGGGGGGGATGTTTGTAGTGGGCTTGGATGGCTTTGAGGAGCTGACCATGAAGGGGGCCCAGAGATGACACAAGACAAACAGAGAAACATGCCCAAGGGGCTTAGGGTGAGAGCACCAGCCTGGGGGAGAGCTGAGCTGGGACTTTGAAAACACAGCTAACATGCCAGTTTGGGTTAAGTGGGATGAAGTCACAAGACTCCATTCCTGTAACTTATTTACTCTTCACAGATCTCCTCACAGGGAAGATGGTTAGGCTGCTACCATGCTTTCTGGTGCCAAAATTAGAGAGAGAGTTTGTGGGGCTTCCCACAAGAGAGGAAACAGAAATGGAAGACCAGTATTGTTGTCACAGTATTGTTGTCACTCCTGGGCCTCTGCCTGTTAGGACATTTACCATTTTGGAGGCTGCTCCAGACCTGGTTGCCCACATTTTTTGTTCTTGTCCCCTCATTGTGAGGTCTGTTAAGGACTTCTCCTCTTGTGAGGATAAGGAGTCAGATGCTTTCTATTGTGTATTAGTGGCAGTTCTAAAACACAACTGTGAAAAGCAAAGATGAAGTGAAAGGAAACATGGATCTGATGGCCATGACTGGGTCAAGGGCAGGATCTGCGGGCCACCTTCAGTGTCTGTCCATCTCCCACAGCCCTCCTGACAAAGGGCTTGGATTGGAGACTGCCTTTCACCAGGCTGTTGGTGTGGGAGGTAGGCTCTACCGCTGGAGCAGCAGCAAATGCATCAACCTTCAGCTTGGTAGTGTGATCTGCCTGCCCTTTTCACACCTCCTGGTTCTTGAGCTGTTTCCTGATCCCTTCTGCTAATGCCCACCCATTTCTCCAAAAGCTTTTGCCTCTTCCATGCCTGTGCTCATAGCTTGGGCCATAGCAGACTCTGACCTGGTTCCTGGAGAACACAGATGCCACCTCAGACTACCCATTGCTAACTCCTGTGAAACTCTGAGATTATTTTCATCACTGTTGTGCTGGGTCACATCTCCCATGAGCAGGAAAATGACTTCCAGAATCTCTAAATAAATGTCGGTCTCAGGGATGGAGGTTGACAGGTTAAATATTCATCTACTGGGGGTTATGAGTATCCACGCTGTCTCTCAAGACATGGAATGACACAGCATACCATATGTATTAAAAATATATGAGACAAAGAGAAATATAGGGAACAATCATTGCCATAATATAAAAAAATGAAAGAAATACTTCAGATCCAAGATATTGACACCCAGTAGATTAATTTTAGGGAACAAAAGAAAAGTTGCAGATATAAGCTTAGAACCATAAGTAAGAACACTTTAAGAAATAACAGAAATCAGAAAAAATTCCAGACGTCTGGAGGAAACAAAAATGTTCTTAAGTTGCCATAGAGGGAAAGAGATTTTGGAGATTACAGGCCAGCCAGGAATCCTTAATGCTAATTTCTAAAGGAAATTCTAGAATGAGTCATTGGACTGATCATTTTTGAATATTTGGAAAATAGTATGTAACTACTAAGGGATTTCTGGGGATCACTGAGGACAAATAATGCCAAAATAATAACAATTTTTTTGGTTCAAAGCTTCATCAAACCAGGATAAGCTAAGAGAGCCAGAGTCATGAACTCAGGTAGGGGCCATGTGGTGATGTAACTGAGAAGCAGCCAGCATCAGGCCCATGGGGCATGGAGGGGCCAGGGCAACGGGTACAGCACAGCCGGGCTGAAGAGAGCTGCACCACTCAGCCCCAGTCACTTGTGACCCCTGGAGAAGCCTAGTCTGGTGCTGCTCAAGCTTCCCATGTACCACACACACACACACACACACACACACACACACACACACACACAAATGCTGGAAATGTGACTATCAACACACCATCTCCTAATTTTTGACTTCTGGTGATTAACTAAAAGTTTGTAAAAAGCTTTAAGGCCAAGAAAACACATGTATTGGCCAGATTCATCCTCAAGGAGCTACCAAATACTACCTCTGAACAGAGAATTAAGCATTTACCAAATGTGGGTTATTAACTTAAACCCCTGCACTTCAGCTACTCGAACTGTCACCATGAGAGTACTACCTGTTCTACCTCCCTGGCAGCACCGCTCAGGAGATCAGGTGAAGCAACACATCAAAATCATTCTGTAAATCTTAATGTACTCCCTCACTGTGTTAGCACTGGTTTCATGGAGGCTTTTAGTAAAACC
This sequence comes from Herpailurus yagouaroundi, assembly GCF_014898765.1. NCBI lineage: Eukaryota > Metazoa > Chordata > Mammalia > Carnivora > Felidae > Herpailurus > Herpailurus yagouaroundi. Next base: position 5,670,906 of record NW_024412391.1, on the reverse strand, counting down.
GCAAATTGAGTCCTTGTGAATTAGATGGAGAACTCTGTGTTGGAAGATAGTGTAATTTGTGTGGCTTCATAACTGGCTGAACCATAAAGAAACATTAGTGATTAATGACTCCAAGTCCGCATGAGCTTGCCTGACCCACTCGTACGCACTCCCCACCTAGCACGCCATGTCTCTGGAGTGTTTCTCCATAACACTAATCATGCCCTAATATATTTTATTCACTTAGTTTATTGTCTTTCTTCCTTCATCAGTGCATAAGTGTCTGAGGGCAGGGACCTCTGTCTTTTGTTCATGTGGTGGTCTGAGCTGATAGCTCAGAACCCAACTCAGGGCTCAAACCCACGAACCACAAGATCAAGACCTGGGCCAAAGTCAGACACTCAACTGACTGAGCCACCCAGGCACCCCACCAGAAAACCCTTTAAACTCTCTAGGCAACTGCCTCTGTCCCACCTCCTGCATGGAGATCCACCACTGCCATTCAAAACCTCCCTCATGTGTCCCTCTTGGGAACTCTGAGCATTTGTTGTGTAAGCCAGAGTCTTTGGGGAACGCAGCTACACCCATTCATTCACTCCACGTGCAGCTGCTGTTGTGCTACAAGGACAGGGCTGGGTGGTTGCAACACAGACTGTAATGGGCCACAAAACCAAAAGTATTTACTATCTTGACCTTTGTAGAAAGAATTATCAAACTCATTTTCTGTTTTCCTACCCACTCATTCCTCAATCCTGCATAGTATGTGATTAACAACATGTCCTGATGAGCAGGACTGATCTGTTTTGAAACCTGTTCCTTCACTTATGAGCTGTGTGGTCTGAGGAAAGTCACTTGCCCTTTCTGAGGACCTCGGAGTGTTTCTGGAGAATTAAATAAAATCATCCACGTTAAGTGTTCCATGCAGTGCCTGATACACAGTAACCCTCATATCAGCTGTTATTCTATTTGTTGGTAGAACTTGACTCAATTTTCAAGCCCAAGGACAACTATAAATCCTAATGGGTATAATGAGGATGGACACAATAGATATAACAGATGTATAGAAGTATACAAAAGATGGTGGCTTCAGCAATTTATAAGACTTTCTTGTCCTTTAAATGTGATTTCAATATTGGCCCATTTACGTCCTTCAAGAAGTGCCATCAGACCATGGTTCTGGGATTGACAGGAAGCTATTTGTTGACAGGGATTTTGTAGCAATGTTAACTAAGAGGAGCTGGAGCCCTGTCAGCCTCATCCGTGTCAAGAGAAAGGCTGGGCAGAAGCTTCTTGGGCACTTACCAACCTGAGAAAAGTCCCAAAAAGGAGTGTTTTACTGTTGTTTTGTTTGTTTGTTTGTTTGTTTCTTAGCCAAAGGATTAAGCACACAGACCCTGGAGCCAGACTGCCAGAATTCAAATCCTAGATCTACCAACTTACTAGGTGTAATACCTTGAGCAAGTTCCTTAGCTTTTGTGCCTCAATTTCCCTGTCATAAAACAGGAATAAAATGATGTGCCTGCCTCACAGGATTCTTCTGAGGATTAATTCAGTTCATATCTATCTAAAGGGTTTAGAAAAATGTCTCACTCCTGGAGCGTCTGGATGGCTTAGTCGGTTAAGCATCTGACTCTGGATTTTGTCTCTGGTCATGATCTCATGGGTCGTGAGTTCGAGCCCCAGTGAGTTCAAGCCCCATGTCAGGCTCTTCACTGACAGCAAGGAGCCTGCTTGGAATTCTCACTCTCCCTCTCTCTTTGTCCCTCCCCCCCCCAAATAAATAAACATTAAAAAAAGAACTTTGGGGTGCCTGGGTCGGTTAAGTTTCCCATTCTTGGTTTTGGCTCAGGTCATGATCTCATGGTTCATGAGTTCAAGCCCTGTGTCAGGCTCTGTGCTGGCAGTGCAGAGCTTGCTTGGGTTTCTCTCTCCCTTCCTCCCTCCCTCACTCTCTGCCCCTCCCCTCCTCATGTTCTCTCTTTATCTCTCTCAAAATAAATAAATAAAATTTTAAATCATTAAAAAATTTGATTTAATTTAATTTGAAAAGGAACCTATTAAAAAAAAAGAAAAGTGTCTCACTCCCGATACTTAATAACTACATGCCAGTCCCTGTGCACCCATTTACCCTCTTTGAATTCCAAGGGTATTTCAAGTTGTCAAAGCAGTGAGTTTCTCCAAGACACAGAAATGGTCCACAAATTATGAAGGAAAAAAAAACCGTGCTTTTCAAGACTACACTGAGGTTAGTACTCAGGTTGGAGCATATCTAACGTTCTAGATACCTTCACTTGCATCTGGATGTGTCCGACCTAGGATTTCAAAGTTCTTGGTAAAGGAGTGTCTCCACATCTTATGCAACACAAGAGACTTTGGTTAGTGTGTTTGGCACAGAACTACCACCTCAGATATATCAGGCTCTGCACTGTGAAGCCCATGCTATGACCCCACAGATCCCACTGGATGTCAGAGATGAACTCTTTGGGAAGCACCCTTGAACATCAAACACTGGAAGCACCTAAACAGAGGAGAGGCCACTTGCTGGTCATGTCTTGCATCCCAACAAATCCCAAGCTTTAAGTCCACGTCCTTAAATCACAGAGTTCTGGATAACTAACTAGGCAAATAGTTTAAAGGTCATTGAAAGGAAAAGCAATTGCTGATAATTTTAAAGTTTTATATTTAAACTTTAATATTCAGCAAAAGGCTGTAAAAGTAGCCAGATGTATGCCAAAAGTTCTGGTACCTGGCATCTCAGTTCTCAACATAACCACTGTATGCACAGCCTGTCTGCTTCTATGGAAAATCCAGACATTGAATGGCATCTGCCCCCATGCCCTCTCCATGGGAGAGATACACCAACAATTATCCCTCAAAATGACAGATGCTCCAATAGCCCCCAATCTGGGAAAATTCCTCCCTTCTCTCCTCACCATGGGTGGTCGTTGGGTCAGCTCCCGCAGTTTCTGGATCAGTGATCTGCGTGCCTCCTGGAACTTACTGTCCAGGGCTGGAGAGAGGGTCCCCACCAGCCCCAAGATCATGTGGCTCTGCAGAAAGTCTCTGTGGAGGGAAAAGAGACCCACACATACACTCAGGGCTCTCGAGGTGCCTCAAGAACAGCCTGCCCTTGTGTAGTCACCTGGATATTCCTGAAGGAAGCCCCTTCTCTTCTGTATCTATAGAAAATAGTGGCTTGACCTTTGAACAAGTCAAGAAGAGCTTTTCTTGGTGTGAGTTGGAAAATGGTCATAGAAGGAACTAGATGCAGAAGTGACTTCTCAAATTGCAGGGAGTGAAGCGTCTGGGCTAGATGAAGACTAGACTTAAAAAATGTAACAAAACAGATTCAGCTACTTCCCCAACCAAGAAATCTCAGCTCACCTTAAGATGTATCTTCTAAGCACAGCAAAGCTGGGACCTGAGACCTTCCTCTGCCCTGCTGTCAACTCTCACCAGGTCTGATTTATAGCTTTATATAAACCTGCTCACACCCACAAGAATGGTCCTTCACTTCCTTAAAAAGAATCTCTAGATGCTGCCGCCACTGAGGTACTATGAAGAAGGGCCCTGAGCCCAAGTCCCTGGAAGGAAGCCCCTGTCTTCAGGAAGTGGCCATGTAGTTACTGGGGATGGCAGACAGCCCAACAGAGTCTCACATGCAAGGGTCTCTGGATCCTCTCACGGCTGAGAAATGGCCTCTCCCCCAGCCCTCCCCCAAGAGAACCCCCAGCCTTCACCTCCTCCATCCACTGGCCCCATGGGCCTGCACCTCCTACCCCTACCTCCTAGCTGCTGACAAGATATGCATGCCTGAGCTGTCCCTAGTGACTGGCCTTCCAGCATCTCCTATAGCTTAGAGGCTCTTCAAAGACTGGGTTCTACTCCCAGCAAACCCAGGTGCTGGGCACATGAATGCCTCATTTCATGTGTATTTTCCCTTCCCTGTGCCCCTCAAGCCTCCCATGCTTCCTGTTGCCTCCATTTTCTCTTGGGCCATTCACCCCAACACTTCTCTGCCCTCACATACCCGTGGATCCCTTCCATCTTCCTGGGAAGACCTTACCAGCATGCAGTTTCCACAATCTCCTTTGTCCCTGAGGCCTCCAGGTCCTCGGACTCTTCATCGCCCTCATACTCCCCCAGTCCCACCTGAGGCAAACCTGTATTTCAACAGCTGCTCTTCCACCAGCTGAGACATGTTTTTCAAATACTCCAGGTCATGGACTACGAGGAGCTGGGAGGGTCTCAGGGACATTGGCGTGAATGTCGCTTGCAAGCAGGACAACCAGTCGATGGCAGGGGCCATTTCCTTAGAGGAGGGACACAAGACTGAGGGGGACAGAAAAGGAGGAGAGGAGGCAGGAGAGGGGGGTCCTCTCCCTCAGGGTTTGAGAGGGGGTGGGGAAGGGGATGGTTGGGGAAAGGGATGGGCCTGGGAAAGTTAGGGATGGAAAGGAATTAAGGAATGAGGAGAAAGGATTTCAGGAGATCCAGAAAGTTTAGGAGAGAAACCCTCCTGCCCATCCTCCTCCAGTCCCTGGTTCAAGGCACCTGCAGTTGGTCAATAGTGACCAGCTGAAAGAGCTTCTCCTGTGCCTGCTGCTGCTCCAGGGGCTTCAGAAACTGAAACAGCTGTGAGGTAATGGAGATGGACAGGAAGGCATGTTGTTGCACCTTGTCTGGGTCTCCTCCTAGCAAGGCTCCCAGCCGACTCAGATAAGCCAGGTATTCCCGCACAATCTGGGGGAGGGGCAACATCAGTCACAGCCACCAGAGGCCCCAGCCTTTCTCCGAGCATCAGAGGTCAGGGTCTGACCTTTGTCCATGGAGGCATCTTACCTGAGCATAGATCTTCTGTTCCTGCTCTTGCTTGAGGGGAAGATCAAACTCTGGCTGGTCTATCTGGACACAAGAGATACTGGAGAGAAGTAGGGAGCGTGGAGGGAGGAGAGGACAGGTGTGGGAGGATGGGGAAGGTGCTACAGGAGACAGCTTCAGGACACAGAGAAGGTGTGAGAGAAGACAGCAAAAGAGGGAGGGATTGGGGTCGGGGGCAAGGGGGGAAAGGATACTCTTTATATTATACAGACATGGAAAATGTGAGGACCACTTTTGGGGTGCTTGTCAAGGGAGAAGCCCACTAATCCGTGTCCTGAAGGGGGCCAGCCCCTGTGCTGGGTCCAAGTCCAGGGTTAAGGGAGGGGGAAACCATCTCAGGTGCAAAATTTAAGAGGTACTGAAAACAGTAATGAAGATCAATGTCTTAACCGAAATTTTTCAAATAAAAATCAAAGCTAAAATCCATGCTGACTAAAATAGCAAAACTTTGTTCATCACAGATTTTTTTTCTGAAAATCTAGACTGTATCTTTTATCCATTTTGAAGAAAAATTATAGATTTTTTTTAAGTCTGCAATAAAATTTTGGTCCATTTTATGGGGAAAGGACCTCTTTTCCAAAAAATCCACAATTAGCAAAAATTTGATATTTTTTGATCATCACAGGTTTTTGCATTGGCTTTAAAAAATTTTTTTATTATGAAATTTATTGTCAAATTGGTTTCCATACAACACCCAGTGCTCATCCCAACAGGTGCCCTCCTCAATACCCATCACCCACCCACCCCTCCCTCCCACCCCCCATAAACCCTCAGTTTGTTCTCAGTTTTTAGGAGTCTCTTATGTTTTGGCTCCCTCCCTCTCTAACCTTTTTTTTTTTTAATTTTTAAAAATATTTATTTTGGTTACTGTTTTTGGTAGCCTCTTTGATTTTGTACATAGGTGAGTGGCTCACTTACCTCACCTGCCTGCCCCACCTTAGTCCTGGCATGTCCTTGATTCTGTTCTGATCTTTGCTCCCAAACTATGCCTTTTTCTACTCCAACTTCAATATCCCGCCCGCTCCTCGGACTGTATACTTTCCCCATCTTCAAAAATCTTTCGCTTGGCTCCTTTGTCACATTTTATGTCCACACTTTGAAGAACTAAAAGTCATCCATGACCCTTTCTTGCTCCAACTTTCTTGCCTTCCTCTTAAACGCTGTACAATCTGTCCATTTCCAAAATGTTTTCAATACTCTCTTCTAGAAGGTTCTCAATGGTATTACCATTTATTTTCTGAGATCAGAAATCTCTGGAATCCATGATGATCCTTCCCTGCTGAATCACTCCTCCCTTGTCCTCTGTGGCACAGCCATGCTGGTCTCATACCCCCTCCCTCCCCCCAGGCCCCTTGGTGGGGTACTCCCTCTGAAGTCCATCCTCAGAGTCCATCCAGTCTCCAGTTGATGGTAACTGCCCTCTTCCTACTCACACCACATCAAAACTGTGGAAAACTAATTTTCCAACTTTTCCATTTTCTGCATTTACATTCAACCAGTTGCCTAGTCCTTTAGAAGCACCACGGACCATTACCACTGAGATGAAGCTGCCTAAATCTTCATTCCTGGCCTTTCCTTTCAAGTTCTACCACAATCATCTTAAACTGCTCCAAATTGCTCACCTAGATTCCTCAATCACTCCAGGTTGACCTACAAAATCGCTCCTTCTGCTTACACTCAATGCATAGCCATATTTTTTCCCCCAAAGTCAGAAGCAATCACCTCCATCTGACTTCTTAGGCCAGGAATAATCAGGCCCAACCTCATGTCTTCAGCCTTACTCTTCTCTTATCTCCCACTGCACCTCACCCCTACCCCAAAGCCTCTGTTCAATAAACCAGCCTTCTCATTGACCCCACAGAAGAGTCATACCATCCCAGCCTTAGCTCAGGACTTTCCCGAAGTCCTTTTCATGCCCTTAACTTCACCTTCACCTGCGTGATTCACCATGTTTCAAGGCTCAGCTCACGTTCTCCCCTCTCTGAGCCATTCCTTAACTATTTCAGATCTTAGGTACTCCCTAAATACCACATCAGAAGCTCCTGAACATACCCTTTAGAGCTGAATTTTAGAGTGTCTCATACTGATTAACACCTTTTCTTGTATATTCATCCCCATATAATTTTGTGGAATTTTTGAGGGCAGGGGCCAAATAGATGGCATTGCATTATCTACAACAATACCGATGCCTTCAACATTTTTATTTATTTACTTGCTCAACAAACATCTTCCATGGGCCTCTAGATGCCTGGCCCTGTGCTAGGTCCTGAGGAACAGAGGTGAGTAAGGTATGGTCCTGTTCTTAAGGGGCTCACAGTCTTTAACACGGTCTTCAGTGATGAGAGCTTGGGAAGCTGGGAGGACAGAGGGGTCTACCTAACACATATCTAGGGTGTCAGTGAAGAATTCCTGGAAGAGATAATAATCAAACCCCAAATTTGAAAGACATGTAAGAGTTTTCCAGGCTGAGTGTGGGAATAGCGTTGGGGAGTAGTGTTGCAAGCAAAGAGAAACGTGGATGAAAAGCACTGAGGAAAATTCTTGAAGCTAGAAGTGACAGAGCATGGCTTGAGGTTTAAGGGGGACAAGGGATGTGGCAGGAGATAAAACTGGAGACTGGGGGGTTAAGAGCTAGATCCTGATGACCTGGACCTGGCGAAGCCACTGGAGGCATTTAGACAGAGACAATAGCATAATTAGCTCTTGGTTTAGAAAGGTCCCTCCAGCAAAACTCAAGAGTAGATAAGAGGAGGACAATACTGGAGATGAGGGGGCTAATTAAAAGGCTGTTGGGGGGGGTGATCCAGATAAGCAGTCAGGAAGATAGGAACTAGTTCAATCTTCACAGGACTGGCTCTCCTGCTCCCTTCTCTGATCTCACCTAGTATCCCTGACTGTCACATTGATAATTTTCCCTCAAGATAAATATCTTATCTATGTTGCCCATTTGTCCTATCTGTCCAGCCCGCAACGTTCCTCTAGGAGATGCTAGGCTAGAAGTCGAGGCAGGCCCGGTCCTGCTGTGTGCTGGTGCGCCCCTCACCTGAATGACTGGCGTGTGTGGAAGGGTAGGATGAGGTCGCAGGTAGGCTCTGAAGAATGGGAAATAACCATACTGACTCATCAGAAGGCTCAGGGTTCGGTTAAAGTCTAAGGAAGTCCAATTACCGGAGATTCGCCAGCCTCCAAGCTGGGAAGCAGAGAGACAGGGCTCAGCAGTGGGGGATGGCCTGGGAGACCTGTCCCGCCCACCCCTCCCCTTCCTGAGCCAGCTGCTACTTCCTGACTGCCACTCTGGGTGCTTGGAGCCCTCCAGGGCTGGCTCCATCTCTATCCTTCTTTCTCTGCCCTCTCCCAGGGTCCTCATGCTTCCAGAGGGTACTGCCATTTCTATCTCCCTCCTGGAACTTGGAGATGCCTAGGAAAGAGACACCCCCCTCCCTTTCTAAAAAAAAAGGGGGGGGAAGGGCAGCCCTGAGCATGCATGGGTCCCACGTGTTATGTATCTAGAAACCTTACTGCCCTGGGTCTCACCTCCTCAATGACTTGTCTGAGGGGGGCAGCCCCTTCGGCTTCGATGGCACCTGTGTCCACACAGGAGCTGTAGAACTGGAAAGCTTTGTCCTCCCCAGTGCCCAGGTGCCGGGAACCTGGCTTTTCTAGAAAGGAAGCATAGGAGAATTAGAGGAGAAAAGCCAAGCAGGGAAGGTGGGACAGAAGGGGAAGACTCCCAGGAAAATGGAAAGAAGGGGGGAAATACGGGGTTAAGGACAGGTCAGAAGGTGGGAGGGCTGGGTCAGCTCGATGGGAGAGTGAGGGCAGGGAGGAAGACAGAGGGGAACAAAGGAGACACGAAAGAGAAATGGGGAGGACAAGACACAGGAGAAAAGGAAGAGATGGGAACACCTAGCAACACCTATGGGTCCAAATGGAAGGCAGGACGGAGATGAGTAAAGAAATTAGAAACATTTGGCAAACCAGAGAACTTTGGGGGACCGGAGACAGGAAAACTCATCCAGACAGGTTTAGCAAGAAGAAACAAGGTCCAGACCCTGGCTGGTGACCCAGGAAACACACACACACACACACACACACACACACACACACGGCAGTAACCCTCATGCCTGTGCATTGCAATCACCTACCCTGTGGCACCTCCCACCCACTCAGTCACCATACCTTTCACTCTGTAGTGAGCAACAGTTTTTATCCTAAACATACATTTTCTTTTCATATCTTGGCCTTAACTGGAAGCATGGCCCCTCCAGAGAATGCTTGCCTGCAGTTCTTTTGTCCATCAAAAAGAGGGCAGAGGGACACATTCACTCCTCCCAAATTCCAGTGAATCCCATCACATGTCCTGGGCTCCCTTACACTGGAAATGTGTGCCTATCATACCTGTTCTTGTTCCCTTTCCTCACACCCTCACACCATCCTCCAACTTCCTGGGGCCCACTTCCAACCTCCCAGATGGCCTCGGTTGCTCCCTCAGAGATGAACTCAATTCTTCAGTCTTCTCCACAGTCACTGCCTACAGGCGACTTCTGCGCCCCCAGGGCTTTAGGTTGGCCCTCTCCTCTTCTGGCAAGCCCTCTGTGGCTGGATCCATTCCCTGGCACACAGCCAGATGCCTCCCCTTCTCGCTGCATGGCCACGTCCTCCCAGCCAGCCCCAGCACCCCACTTCTTCCCCTAGAGCTTGCACACCAGCGTCTGAGGGAGGCAGTGGGGAAGTGACTGCAGGGAAAGGCTAACAGTGACCCCAGCGATAGCAGGCACGCGGGGCTGGGGGCAACCGACACACCTGGACTTTAGTGCAGCAGGTGCTGAGTGCCATTGGCATGGGAGGTCCCAGGCTCAGGAGAGAAATGGAAGATTTAGGCGCAGCAACAGAGAAGGGGCAGATCGGTGAAATGTGGGGAGCTTGAAGAGAGGACAGTAGTCATGGGCAAGTGGCAAAGGAAAGATGAAGACAGGAACAGAGAGGAGAAGGGAGGAGGTACTGAGACGGAGCAGCAAACCAGCAGCTGTGCCACAAACCACACAGGTTTGGGACAGCAAGATAGTTCTAGGCTCAGAGCCACCCACTTGCAGAGACGCTTCCACCCAGTGAGCCTCACCCAGTATTTTCCGAAGTCTCCTCTTGTTCTCCTCTGCAAGAGCCTGAAAAGAGCTCTTGGTGCCTTGGGCGTCTCCACAGGCAAAGCTGAAGAAGTCGGTGCAGGGGGCCACACTGGTGTTCCCAGAGGCCAGGTAACGAGCCTGAAGATCATGACACTCGGGCGTCCTGCAGGGCCCTGCCAGGTGGTGGGGGCGGGGGGAGCTCAGAGCTGGGAGAGGGAGAGAGAAAGGGCCAGGGGTCCCCCGAGGTGCTGGGCAAAGGACAGCCTGGTGGGGAAAAGGGAAGGGCCCCCCAGGAGAAGGACAGGGCCTGACTGAGCCCAGCGGGGCCAGATTGGGAGGGAGAGGGCGAGAGGGTGAGGCAGGAGGGGAGGTGAACGAGTCAGTGGGCACAAAGCCACAGAGGCCCTGATGAGGAGGGCTGGCTCGGTTGGGGGATTCCAGGATCGTGCTCACTAGGGCCACAGCTCCGGAAGATGTAGACCAAAAGCACAGAAGAACCAAGGAGCAGACTGAAAAGCAGGCCAGCCGCTAGCACCCGCCGGACCATGAACCCCGCCGTTATGTGGCGTTCCTGTGGCCACTCTACTTGAGATACTGGAGATCGCTGTGCAGGGAACTAGGAAGTGGAAAGCCACAAGAGAGAGGGGGTTGGCAGAGAGGGGTGGGGGAGAGAGGGAGAGAGGGGAAAGAAAGAGAAAGTTAGTGCCAGGGCCCCCTCATAGAGAGATGATTCTCCTCATTCTCCCTAAACCCAACCCGTTTTGGACCCCTGGGAGATGCACAAACATGCTAAGGACCAGGCAGACTGTGAGGGGTGAGAGTCTGTGGGATGTTAGAGCTGGAAGGGAGGTCACACGTCTGCCCCGCAAAGGTCAGGGACCGCACTTACCTCCTGCCTTAAGAAAGGCCCCCTTCCCCATGCCCGGCTCATTCCCCCCGGCCGGGTTCTTCCCCACTCTGGTCTCCACCCTCTTGAACTGAGGAGGAGAGAAGGGAGAGAAGCTGGGTCAGGAAGGGGGTGCATTAAAGAGAGTTATATCAGGTCTATCAGGTGGTTTTGACGCTTCCCTTCACGCGCCCGCTATCATCCCAGGGCAGTGTTCCTAGACCGGCTTCAGAACGGCCCCTCCCCTGGATGCACCCCGACTTTTCTCCCCCTCCTGACACCTCCCTTTCCTTTCCCGTTTCTGCTCTCCAAGCCTCACATTTCCTCCTCTCCCATGGGGCAGGGCACTCACACACAGTGGCCATCCACCCCCACCCTAGGCACCTGACCCCAGAGGGGAACAGTTTTCTCTAGGGGACTTGCCGTCTGTCAGTCCTCTCTGGCTCCCAGAATCCTTCCTGGTTCTGCTCTAGGTGCTGAATCTGAGAAGTGGGGTTCAGGAAATGGCCTCCCTCCTACCGCCCCCCCCCAGTTCCTCTGTACTGGAGAAGGGGAACTTCTGCCACTTGACCCTCCTGTCCCCATATACCCATGCTATTGGCCTCTGGGTGGAGTCTGTTTATCAGTCCAGAGACACCCAGACCTCTCCTCCTCCTTTATCGCAGACTCTCAGGGGAGGCAAAGGGAGGGAGTCTTCACTTCTCAAGTAATTTTGCCCTTGGGTGGCTCTTCTTGTCCTGCTTTGTGCCTTTGCTCATGGAGTTTCTTTATTTATGGAATATTCTTTCTTCCCTTCTTTCTTCTCTGATTGAAATCTTCCGGATCCTTTGATTCTCAGGTAAATGCCGCCTTCCCCCAGGAACTCTCACAGCTCGGAGTCCATTCCCCCTGCTCCTGGGAATGCTCGATGGCTCTCAGGGTGTCATAACCCTGCTGTTTGCAGGCAGAGCAGAGCAGTGCAAAGAAAATCCAACAAACCAGGAGACCCAGATGAGCTAATTATTAGCCCTGTGATAATAAATAAGCCATTTAAACTCTCAGGCAGGTAAGAAAGTTTCATCATCTAGAAAATGAGTCTAATGTTTGCCTTGCCCCTGCCCTGGGGTCTGATACCTTCTACAAAAGAAGGAGGCATTACCATGCCTTTTATTCAGCACTCTCTTCCATAGGAGGTTCTTCTTCACCTCCCTAGTGATGGCAAATCTTTAGTGGCCGGGACAGTGTCCCTTTTTCTTTCATGTCCACTTGAGATGCTTTGTAAATATTTGTAGGAATGACTTGCGTTCCAAGCCAGAAATTCTCCTTCCCACACCACACTGAGGTCTCACCTGGGGTCCCAGTGAGCACGTTTCTGAGAGAAGGCATTTCACGTCTGTCCCTTGTCTTCCTGTCCCAGGTAAAATAGGACAGTCACACTCAAGACCTCTCAGCAGTGTTTCCTGACACTGTGCTATGGTGGCTTTGTTGGGATGGAGACAAGGACGGGTCCATGGTTGGTGAAGAAGAACAAAGGTCACATGCCTATGGAGGCCATACTATGGGGTATCATGAAAGTCATGAAGAAAAGTCAGGGCTCTTCAAAAGGAGGAACTGAAGTCTTCTGAGGAGGAGTTTCACATGATGAACCTAGTAGCTGTGAAAAGCTGGTGTGGTACTGGATCTGGATTGCTTAGATGAAAAACAAGAGACACAGTGGTACTTTGGTGGTGCAGGGGTGATGAGGGAAGGCTTGGTCCAATGTAAATACTTGGAAGGAAAAATCTTATGGGAGGAAATAAAGTCATGGAAACTGATAGAGTCAGGGAGGAGACAGCGAGTGTAAGTAACAGTCACAGATGAGCTGCGTAGTTTATTTCTGGATGACAAGGAGCACGGTGATGGCGGCGGCAGAAAGTGGGACCTTGGTTAAGGGTGGCTGTAGGAATCACCTTGACACCAAAATGATGATTCGGGATTTTAGAGGTTTTCGGTCTGTTTGCATACAAATCAACTGTGCCTTGTCTGTTACCTCCCCTTCCCCCAGATACTCAGCCTTGAACTTCTAGCTCCCTTCCCACTCCTTTTGTACCAGTGGAGCCCTCTGGGATGATGTTTCTCTAGGAAAATGGTAATGGGGGCAATTCAGGTTAGATAAGAGCTGGTTAAGGCACAGGTGTGCTGTGTTACATCAGTGACTGCGAACATCCACTGAGGCCTGGACTTAGTGTCTCTCTGTCCTGGAGAAGCTGAGTCAGTCATGGACCTGCGGCAACACGGGTGCTGTCCGCCCTGCCCGCCCTGCAGCCTCTGTTCTGGGAGCTGCCTCAGAAGCACAACCCCTTTATCTCCCTCGTCCCACTGTGCAGGGAGTCATTACCACCGCCACCACCGCCGGCCCGGAGCCCCACACACCAGTGCAGCCATCATCATTAGCCGTAAGCACCGAGAGAGCCCCAGCTAGCAACCACAGGCTCGCACGGCAGCCAGACACTGCCTCCTGGTCTCTTTCACTGTTCCATCCGGTCTACTTGAATTCCAGGATCTTTTGTTTGATACCAGAATAATATTAACTAGTAATAACAGTAGCAATAGTATCTTAATCTTTACTGAGCACTTCCTATGTGCCGGGACTCCAATAAAAATGCTTTGCTTATGTACATATTTTCCATTCAGTCTTCAATTCTATGAGGGCGATGAGAACTGTTCTCCCCATTCTACAGATGAGAAGACAGATGCATGAAGTGCAGTACACTTGCCCCAAGTTATAAAGTCAGCGATCATCAGAGCTGAGAACTGAAGGAAAGCCTTCTGAGACCCTCAGTCATTAAGTTTCTCAGACTACTGAGACCCTCAGTCATTAAGTTTCTATTTTTCGAAGTCTCTTCCTTGGCAGAATCTTTTGTCTAAACTCTTTCAACTACCCTTTACTATGATCTTGTTATGACTGCCTTGGGGGCTGTTACTCCCCAGACTCTCAAACATCCATTTCATGTTTTGAAGATCATGTCTTTATTGTTGTCCATAACCAGCCAACATGGACAGTGCTTAAAGCATCAAAATTAAGGACGGGACATTTATCTACACTCTCAAGGATGTAGGTCAGTGACAGTTTACCTCTCAGATCACTTGATTTCAGTGATAACAACGAAGAAGCTTCTTCCTAAGGAGCAATAAATCCCATCCTGGATGACCCAGAGTAAGCTTCTATGTCATAGACCATGCTGAGGAGACTGACCAGAGGAAGAAAAACCAGATCACTGGTCAATTGGGGGCATTCTAATTGCTTTTTCAAAGGAAGCCATATTGAAAGTTGCAGATTACCTCTGGGAAGAAAAACTTATGTTTTTGAAACACTTTAAGTGACAAGTCTAGATGGAATGCTTTTAATATTTCAATTTCCATATATACTTTTTCTTTTATAGATACAAGACTAGAATACATAAGGCCTGTTTAATTAAATTAGCAAATTAATGGGGGCACCTAGGTGGCTCAGTCGGTTAAGCCTCCAACTTTGGCTCAGGTCATGATCTCGCAGTTCGGGACTTGGAGTCCCACATCAGGCTCTGTGCTGACAGTGCAGAGCCTGCTTGGGATTCTCTCTCTCTCCCTTTCTCCTTCTCTCTGCTCCTCCCTCATCTATAAGTGTATGCCTGCATGTGTGCTCTCTCTCTCGAAAGAAAAATAAAAACTTTTTTTTAAATTAGCAAATTAATAAAAAATATGGATTGGTGGTGAACATGGCAAAAACTTGAAAGTAATGCCCCGAAGACTGAAGTTTGAAATGTGTACATGTCAACAATGTCTCAAAAGGAAGATCCTTGTCCTTAATTTTTTAGTATTCTTTCATGCCACCTTCTCTTCTCTCTATATGTGTAGTAAATCATCACCTTAAACTTACACAATGCTGTATGTCAATTATATCCCAAGAGCATCCTTACCAAGAATGGTCATCCTTACCATGGTGGGTAAACACCATCAAATGTGCCACATGCCCAAATAGAACAAAAAGGTAGAGGAAGGACAAATTTTCTGCTTTTGCTTGATCTGGGATATCTGGGATATCCTGCCCTTGGACACTGCTGTTCCTGCTTCACAGGTCTTTGGACCAAAAGCACAGTCTGTAAAAGGAAGAAATAACAAGTTGGACTTCATCAAAATTAATAGTTTTTGCTGTGCAGGGCATCTGGGTGGCTCAGTCAGTTGGGCATCCGACTTCGGCTCAGGTCATGATCTCAGGGTTTGTGAATTCGAGCCCCACTTTGGGCTCTGTGCTGACAGCTCAGAACCTGGAGCATGCTTCAGATTCTGGGTCTCCTTCGCTCTCTGCCCCTCCCCCATTTGCTCTCTGTCTCTGTCTCTTTCTCTCTCTCAAAAATAAACATTAAAAGAATTTTTGTAAATGTTTGCTGTTCGAAAAATCATGTTAAGAGGATGAAAAGACAGACTAAGACTGGGAAAAAATACTTGCAAACTACATATCCAACAAAAGACTAGTATCTGGAACATACATTTTTAAAAACCTCTCAAAACTCCACATTTAAAAGACAAACAATCCACTTAGAATGTGGGCAGCAGACATTAAGAGGTATTTCTCCAAAATGGATATAAAGACAGCAAATAAGCACCTTGAAAGATGTTCAACATCATTAGCCATTAGAGAAACGCAAATTAAAATTTTAATGAGATACCACTAGTATGTATCAGAATGGGTAAAATAAATATTGGCAACCAAGTGCTAGGGCATACACAGAGAAACCAGATCACTCATCCAGTGCTCATGGGGATGTAAAATGGTACAGCCATTCTGGAAAACAAGTTGAAAGTTTCTTAAAAACTAAATAAGCTGCTACTATTTTACACATTAACTATACTCCGAGCGTGAGTCCCAAAGAAAAGTCATGTTCACATAAAACCTGTACACAAATGTCTGTAGCAGATTTATTCATAGTAAACTTGAAACAACTCAGATGTCCTTCAGTGGGTAGACAGTTAAACAAACCATGGTAACCCATACCCTGGAATACTACTCAGCAATAAAAAGGAACAAAGTAACAATACCTGGATGAATCAAACCCTGAGTGAAAAAAGTCAATCCCTCAAAATTACATACTTACCGATTCTATTTATATAACAAAGTTTACATGCCAAAATTATAGTAATGGAGAACAAATTAGTGGTTGCCAGTGGTCAGGAAAAGGTAGAGATGGGATAGAAGTAGGCATGGGTATAAAAAGGGAACACGAAGTATCCTTGGTGGTGAAGGAAATATTCTTGATTCTATCAATGCCATATCAATATTCTATCAATGTCTGGTTGTGAAATTGTACTACAGTTTTGCAAGATTTTACCATTGGGGGAAACTGAGTAAAGGGTACATGGGTCTCTCATGTCATTCCTTACAACTGCCTGTGAATCTTCAAGTATCTCAAAAAAAATTTTTTTAAATGATAGTTAAGTTGCAAGATAGGTTCTATAATTGTCCCATAGAATTAATTGGACAATGTATCAGTCTGATTCTTTTTTTATTGTTAAACATTTTTTTTTAATTTTTTTAACGTTTATTTATTTTTGGGAAAGAGAGAGACAGAGCATGAACGGGGGAGGGGCAGAGAGAGAGGGAGACACAGAATCGGAAGCAGGCTCCAGGCTCTGAGCCATCAGCCCAGAGCCCAACGCGGGGCTCGAACTCACAGGCCGCGAGATTGTGACCTGAGCTGAAGTCGGACGCTCAACCGACTGAGCCACCCAGGCGCCCCTTATTGTTAAACATTTAAAAAAATTTTTTTACATTTATTTATTTTTGAGAAACAGAGTGAGACAAAGCATGAGCGGGTGAGGGGCAGAGAGAGAAGGAGACGCAGAATCTGAAGCAGGTTCCAGGCTCTGAGCAAGATGATGCGAGGCTCGAACCCACAAACTGTGAGATCATGACTGAGCTGAAGTCGGACGCTCAACCAACTGAGCCACCCAGGCGCCCCTCAATCTGATTCTTTATTGCAAGTAACAGAATCTATTCTGGATAATTTAGTCAGTAAGAGAATCTATTCAATGATATTCGGAATTTCACAAATTCCAGTCGGTTGGGCAGAGAGACAGAATCGAAGGCTATGCAGCAAAAAACAAAACAAAACAAAACAAAAACCCAAAACCCAGAATCACACCATGCTCTGTCCATATACCTCTCCTGCAGGCCGCTGCTGCCCAGGCCCTGTGGTTCCCATCAGTGAACAGACAGCAAAATCTCTGGCACCACATTTGCCCCAGGATGACCCACATCATGTACTCTTTCTCCTATTTTTCACTTTGCAAATGATGTCCAGTACAGGTGTCTCTGGTTGCTAAAACCTAGATCATTGCCTCTGCCTGACTACAAGAGAGTCTGAGAGAGCACGGCCTGGCTTCTATCCTGGAGAAGTGGGATTTATAAAATGGGAAGTTCCCCAGTTCTAGAAAGTTTTCCAAAAGACACTTGTCAGTCACAAACATGACAAATGTCCACCATAAGTATAATAACATGTTTTACAATCAAGAGATGATTTACTTTTTGAAAATTTAAAGAAATATTTCAAATTCGGATGAATACGGTAGATAAAGGAAGTATGCCTCTTTGATAACTTACCCATTTCCCCCTTCAGTTCTTGTGAGTTTCTATTTTTTAGTCCAATTATGATATATTGTATTTTATTAAAAAGTCATACATTTGGGGCACCTGGATGGCTCAGTTGGTTAAGCATCTGGCTCTTGGTTTTGGCTCAGGTCATGATCTCACGGTTCTTGAGTTTGAACCCCGCATCGGGCTCTGCGCTGATAGCGCGGAGCCTGCTCAAGACTCTGTCTCCCTCTCTCTCTGCCCCTCCCCTGCTTGCTCTCTATCTCTCTTTCTCAAAATAAATAAACATTAAAAATTTTTTTTGAAAAATTCATACATTTCACTTGTCTTTTTGATTTTACTGTGCCTAACATTTTAAAATTAGTTTTAACATTTTCTCCATTGTTATATATTCTTTCTGTTTCTAATCTTATTTTATTTTGTATTGCATTCTCTTTTTTTATTACAAAATACATGTTCTTTATAGCAAATTTGAAAATCAACCCCGCCCCCGGGCGCCGGCGAGGTGGGAACCAACACAAAAAAGAAAACAAAAATCATTTGAAATCCAGGATCTGGTAATAACTCCAATGGATCTCTCCAACAGTCATTCCATTCATATGCCACTGGAAATGCAGTTTAGGTGGGTTGACTCCACCACCATACTTGGGGATGGGTCCCATTTGACCTAAAGCAATCAGAGTCATTTCACACACACACACCCACTGCCTCACCAATGCAAATAGCTCAGTTATAATTAATCAGTGCCTGGCATCCTACCGGCCACAGTGATTGGTTCAAGCGTGGGCACATGACCTATGTCAGTCCGATTTAAAAACATCCAAGGCTCCTACCTGTTAGGAGAAGAGAATCTCCCACCCCCACCCCAATTCAGGTAAGACTAGCATAAAGGAGGAAGCTCTAGCCCCAGAGCTGCTGGGAACCTGTGCGGAAGTAGAGCTTCTATTCAAGAGTTGGAGTTAACAATAGAGAGGGAGAAACCATATCCTCATCCCATCATTTGGTTCCTAAAATCAGATTCTCCTAAGTCTAGTCCCCGGCTTTTTTCTCTTCTTAATTGAACAAGATGAGATTGCCAGATTTAGGAAAATGTGTATTTTGCCTCTATCCCAGCTCTAGATCTATTTGTGTGGTTGTCTTGGTAAGGGGCCTCCAGGACAATTCTCTTTCGGGGCCTGGAGTTTCCCAAGCAAACCCTATTTCGAATTGAAATTTTCTTACTGTGCCTTCCAGATTGTCTTGTACATTTTCTAAAGCCTGTGGTCCATAAATATAGAGCTGGAGGATGCCACTTGATTTTAGTATAGCAGTTCGAGTTTTGATGCCAATGCTGTGTATGAAACGTAAGGATGTTATGGGAATTGTACTATCTATGTTTAAAAGACTGGTGGGTCATTTGAGCCTGAAATGCCTAATCACTCTTGAGAAGGGTCAGAACCACACTTTGTGGTTCTCCAAAAAAAAGGTGTTGTAGACGCTGGCTGACTGTGAATGTCTGCAACTATAAGACACACACACCTGTCTGAGCTACTACTCCTGAGCTTACTGAAACCCACGTGCAAGTGCTGTTCCTCCACTGACTGAACCTGGGAGCAACACATTTCCTTGAGGGCTCACAGACTGTCAAGAGACCCTCCCGCCCCCAACTTTTCTCACAGCACTTCCATACTCACTGTACTTGGAGTAGTGAGAAGCAATAATATAACTCTTTAATCCTTTCTTTGATTTAAGATTCTTCTGAGAGGTGGATGAAAGCTAGTGTGCTTTGTTTATATCTTGAGACTCACTTAAAAAATAAAGAATCCATTCTGGTTCCACCCCAGAATCCCCATTCTCCTATTTATTGATGCCAGGTAGTACTTTCAGGCCTTGTCTACATTTCTAGCAGGCATGAATCAATACAGCTAGTCTCTACTGAGGTCATAGCTTCTCCATTTTGTGTGAAAACTCTAATTCCTAGCATGCATTGAAACTACTGTGTTCATTGTAGTTGCCTCTGACCATGACACATGGGAGCTTCCACAGCCTCAGAGAATGCACTACCTTCTCCAAGCCTCCCATCCATCTTCTTGCTTAGATATTTTTGGGAATTGCTGATTCTGAATAGATCTAAAAAAAAACAAAACAAAAACAAAAGGAAGTAATAGAGGTGGAGCAGAGCAAATCTATATGAAGTATTCTGGCATTCAGGGAGAGAGATAAGCAAACAAAACAATTATATACAAATAAATACTACAATTTTAGGTAGTGAGAAAAAATAAAGCAGAAACAGGGGTAGAGAGAGATGAAGGATAGTGGTAATGTAGCACCATTTTTGATAATGTGATCTGTCATTTGTGCCAAAGGAGTGATGGAGTCAACCAAGTGAGCTGAGGGAAGACTTTGAACTTTCCTTTATGTGTGATGGGAATTCATGGGGCAGTTTTTAAAGGATCAGCCAGCCTCCTGGGAAGGTGTTTTTGAAAAGCAGAAAGGCTGGTTAGGAGGCTGTTGGAATCATTGCAAAATCCAGGTAAGAGATGAACATATGAATTAAAGCAATAGCAATGGAGGTGGTAAGAAGCAGCTGAATTCTAGATTTATTCAAAGACAGTGCCAGTAAGACACTAGTTGATGGGTTTCATATGAGATAAGATGAGATGAGATGAGAGAGATATAGCAAGCAAGCATAATGCCTAGATTTTAGCCATTTCCTATGGGAAAGAAAATTGAGAGAGGATGAGTGGATGTGCATAGAGAGTTCTGTTTAGGTATTTAAATCAAAGGATACTTTTTAGACACCGAAGGAGAAATGCTGTGTAGGTAATTAAATATAAACATCTAGAGATCAACAGAAAGGTCAAGAATAGATATAATAAATTGGACATTTGAATTTAAGTAGATTATCTTCAAAGCCAAGGGACCAGAAGAGATCATGTATGGATGAGTCTAAGAGATTGGAACACAGGCCATTCTAACATTTGATGGTCAGAAAGAGAAGAAGCCAGAAAAAAAGATTAATTTGGGGAATGTTAGGATTGTGTGTGTGTGTGTGTGTGTGTGTGTGTGTGTGTGTGTGTGTGTTGATGTTATTTCACTAATAGATGTTGCAGATATCCAAGAGATATATAGATGCGTGGGTATCCATTCAGATCTCTTTATGCACTGGAAGTATTCTGTGTCTTTTAAATTATATTTAACAGAGATTTATCAGTTTTCTTCTCTTCAAATAACCAGCTCTTAATTTTATGTTTGATTTATACCAGTTATTTTCCATGTTATTGATTTATGCTTTTATATTATTTTCCTATTTTGCTTTAGATTAATACTTTGCTCTATTTTAGAAATTTACAGTATAATAGTTTTTTCATTAATATCCTTTTTAAATTTCTTCTTATTAAAGACTTTTAAATGAGTACATTTTCTTCTAAACACTGTTTTGGCTACATTTCAACACATTTTGCTATACAGACTTGTGTTTGTTATTACTTTAAAATAGATTTTTTATTGAATTATTAATTTTTCCTAAGCTAATTTTTACTTTAAAAAAGTGTTTTTTAAAATCACAAGAAATTAAGCAATTTGTTAATATTTTCATTATTTATTTCTTCTTTAAATGTGTTATGATTAGAGGCTGTGCTGGGCAGAATTCTTTCTATTAGGTTGGTGGTTGGTATTTTTAAAATACTTTTATGGCCTATTTATGATTTTTTTTTTTTGGTGACAGCTATACACAGGAATGTTCTTAAATTCTCTCATTAAAGTTCCCAATAATTTGTTAAAATTGTCGAATAAAGCCCAAGACAGCCCTAGACTGACCAACGAACACCACAAGGACCAAACACTGCCCACAAGAGGAAAAGAGAGCCACTTGCAGATGACTGGACTGAAGTAAAAAGTGGCTCAGCCACAATAGCAGGGTTAAAGCAGAGAGAGAGAAAACAGTTATACACAAGGGAAGCCCCATGAGGCTATCAGCTGATTTTTTCAGCAGAAACTTTGCAGGCCCAAAGGGAGCGGCATGATATATTCAAAGTGCTAAAAGGAAAAAATCTACAGCCAAGAGTACTCTATCCAGCAAGACTATCATTCAGGATAGAAGCAGAGGTAAAGTTTCCCAGACAAACAAAAGTTAAAGGAATTCATGACAACTAAACCAGCCCTACAAGAAATGGGTTTTTTAATGTTTTTTAATGTTTATTTATTTTTGAGAGAGACAGAGACAGACTGCAAGTGGTTAGGGGCAGAGAGAGAGGGAGACACAGAATCAGAAGCAGGCTCCAGGCTCCGAACTGTCAGCACAGAGCCCGACAAGGGGCTTGAACTCACAGACAGTGAGATCATGACCTGAACTGAAGTCAGACACTCAACTGACTGAGCCACCCAAGTGCCCCATGAAATGTTAAAGGGGACTCTTTGAATGGAAAGGAAAGACCAAAATCTAAAGTAAGAAAAGCAGGAAGCACAAGAGCTGTAAAAATAAATGTATTTGTAAAACTCAGTCAAGGGGCTTAGAAAATAAACGGATATAAAGTATGACATTATATACCTAAAACACTGGAGAGGAGAGAAGTAAAGAATGGGTTCAAACTTAAGCAACCATGAACTTAATACAGACAGCTTTATGTAGAAGATGCTATATACAAACCTAATGGTTACCTAAAGGTAACCACAAATCAAAAGCCAGTAATAAATACACAAAAAATAAGGAGAAATGTATTAAAGTATATCACCAAAGAAAGCCAACTAATCTTGAGAGAAGAGAGCAAAGATAGAAAGGAACAGAGATGAACTACAAGAACGATCATAAAACAAGTAACAAAATGGCAATAAGTACATACCTATTAATAATTACTTTGAATGTAAATGGACTATATGCTCCAATAAAAAAGCTATAGGGTGAGAGAATGGATAAATAATAAGAACTGCATGCCAGAGACTCACTTCAGACATAAAGACACATGCAAAAAAAAACAAAACAAAAAAACAAAAAAACAAAAAAAACCTGAAAGTGAAGGGGTGGAGAAGCATTTATCATACAAATGGAAGTGAAAAGAAAGTCAGGGTAGCAATACTTATATCAGACAAAATAGACATTGAAACAAAGACTGTGAAGAGAGACAAAGAAGGACACTATATAATCATAAACAGAACAACCCAATAAGAAGATATAAATTGTAAATATTTATGCTTCTAATATGGGAGCACCCAAATACATAAAGCAGCTATTAACAAACATACAGGATGTGATCAATAGTAATACAATAATAGTAAGGAACCTTAACACCCCACTTACATCAGTGGATTGATCATCCAAACAGAAAATTGACAAGAAAAGAATGGCTTTGAATGATATTGGACCAGATGGATCTAACAGATATATTCAGAACATTCCATCCTAAAACAGCAGAATACACATTCTTCTCAAGTGCATATGAAACATTCTCCCAAACAGATCACTTATTAGACCACAAAACAAGTCTCAACAAATTTAAAAATACCAAGTCACACCATGCATCTTTTCCAACCCAATGCTATGAAACTAGAAATCAAACACATAAGGAAAAAAAATCTGGAAAGACCACAAACACATGGAAGTTAATAAAATGCTACCAAACAATGAAAGGGTCAACCAAGAAAACAAAGAGGAAATCAAAAAATACACGGAGACAAACAAAAATGAAAACACAATAGTTCAAAAATCTTTGGGATGCAGTAAACGCTGTTCTAAGAGGGAAGTTACTAGCAATACAAGTCTACCTCAAAAGCAAGAAAAATCTCAAATAAACAACTTAACCTTACACCTAAAGGAGCTAGAAAAAGGACGTACAAAACCCAAAAACAGTAAAAGGAAGGAAATAATAAAGACTGGAGCAGAAATAAATGAAATAGAAACTTAAAAAACAAAAGCAAAACAAAACAAAATAACAAAGCAAAGCAAGAAAAAAAAAACACAATAGAACATATCAATGAAATCAAGAGCTGGTTCTTTAAAAAGACCAACAAAATTGATAAATTTTTATCCAGATTTACCAAAAGAGAGAGAGAGAGAGAGGGAAAGAGAGAGAGGGGGAGAGAGGATTCAAATAAACAAAATGAGAAATGAAAGAGGAGAAATGACAATCAACACCATAAAAATACAAGGGATTGTAAGAGAATATTATGAAAAATTATATGCCAACAAACTGGACAACTGAGAGGAAATGGATAAATACCTAGGGTCTTATAATTTCCCAAAACTGAATCAGGAAGAAATAGAAAATTTGAACAGACAAATTAACAGCAATGAAATTGAATGAGAAATCAAAAACTCCCAAGAAACAAAAGTCTAGGACCATATGGCTTCACAGGTGAATTCTATCACTTAAAGAAAAGTTAATACCTGTTCCTTTCAAACTATTCTGAAAAGTAGAAGAGGATGTAAAACTTCCAAATTCATTCTATGAGGCCAGCATTACCCTGATACTCAAACCAGATAAAGATGAGAGAGGGAGAGGGAGGGAGGGAGAGAGATAGGAGAGAGAGAGAGAGAAAAAGAGAGAGAGAGAGAGAGAGAGAGAGAGAGAGAGAGAGAGAGAGATACAGGCCAATATTTCTAGCGAACATAGATACAAAAATCCTCAAAAAAAAAAATCAGCAAACTTAATCCAACAATACATTAAAAAAATCATCCACCACAATCAAGTGCAATTTATTCCCAGGATGCAAGAGTGGTTCAATATTCACAAATCAGTCAATGTGATACATCACATCAATAACAGAAAGAATAAAAACTATATGATCATTTCAATAGATGCAGAAAAAGCATTTGACAAAATACAACATAACTATTCATGATAAAAACCCTCAACAAAGTAGGTATGGAGGGAAGACACCTCAACATAATAAAGGCCATATATGAAAAATCCACAGATAACATCATACTCTATGGTGAAAAACTAAGAACTTTTCCCCTGTGATCAGGAACAAGACAAGGATGTCAATTCTTAATTAGTTTTATTCAACATAGTTCTACAAGTTCTAACCACAGCAATCAGAGAAGAAAATGGAATAAAAGGCATCCAAATTGGCAAGGAAGAAGTCAAACTTTCACTATTTGCAGATAATATGATACTATATGTAGAAAACTCTGAAGATTCCACCAAAAAACTACTAGAACTGATAAATTAATTCAGTAAAGTTTCAGGATACAAAATCAATGTACAGAAAATTGTTGTGTCTCTGTACACTAAAAATGAAGCAGTAGAAGGAGAAATTAAGAAAACAATCCCATTTTCAATTGCACCAAAAAGAATAAAACACCTACCAGTAAATTTAACCAAGGAGGTGAAAGACCTATACTCTGAAAATTATAAAGCACTGATGAAAGAAATTGAAGACAACAAAAATAAATGGAAGGATATTCCATGCTCATGGATTGAGAGAACAAATATTGTTAAAATGTCCATACTACCCAAAGCAATCTACATATTAACGCAATCTCTATCAAAATACCAACAGCAGTTTTCACAGAACGAGAACAAACAATTCTAAAATTTGTATGGAACCACAAAGACCCCCAATAGCCAAAGAAATATTCATAAAGAAAAACAAAGCTAGAGGTATCACAGTTCCAGATATCAAGTTATATTACAAAGCTGTAGTAACCCAAACAATAATTAAAAAAAATAGATGCATAGATCAGTGGAAATTCTTAGAAAGCCCAGAAATAAACTCATGACTATATGGTTAATTAATCTTCAACAAAGGAAGCAAGAATATGCAATGGGAAAAAGACAGTCTCTTCAACAAATGGTGTTGGGAAAACTGGACAGCTACATGCAAAAGAGTGACACTGGGCCACTCTCTTATACCACACACAGGAAAAAAAAAAAAAACCTCAAAAGGTAAGACTTAAATGTGAGATGGGAAACCATAATAATCCTAGAAAACAGGCAATAATTTCTGTAATATGGGCCATAACAACATTTTCTTTTAATTCTTTTTTAAAAATTAATTTATTGCCACATTAGCTAACATACAGTGTATACAGTGTACTCTTGGCTTTGGGAGTAGATTCCCATGACTCATCACTTACAAACAACATCCAGTGCTCATCCCAACAAGTGCCCCCCTCAATGCCTATCTCCTATTTTCCTCGCCCCCCTCCCAAACCCCAACCCTATCAACCCTCAGTTTGTTTTCTGTATTTAGGAGTCTTTTATAGTTTGCCTCCCTCTTGTTGATAACTTATTTTTCCTTCCCTTCCCTTATGGTCTTCTGTTAAGTTTCTCAAATTCCACATATGAGTGAAAACATGATGTCTGTCTTTTTCAGACTATCTAATTTCACTTAGCATAATACCCTCCAGTTCCACCCATATTGTTCCAAAAGGCAAGAGTGCATTATTTTTCATTGCTGAGTAGTATTCCATTGTGTGTGTGAGTGTACATACCTATATCTATCTATAATCTATCTATCTATCTATATCTATATCTATATCTATATCTATACCTATATCTATCTATCTATCTATCTATCTATCTATCTATCTATCTACCACGTCTTCTTTATCCATTCATCAGTTGATGGACATTTGGTCTCTTTCCATAATTTGGCTATCACTAACAGCACTGCTATAAACATTGGGGTACATGTGACCCTATGAATCAGCACTCCTGTATCCTTTGGGTAAATTCCTAGTAGTGTTATTGCTCGGTCATAGGGTAGTTCTATTTTTAATTTTTTGAGAAAACTCCACACTGTTTTTGAGTGGCTGCACCAGCTTTCATTCCCACCAACAGTGTAAGAGGGGACCCCTTTCTCCACATCCTTGCTAACCTCTGTTGTTGCCTGAGCTGTTAATTTTAACCACTCTGACCAGCGTGAAGTTGTATTTCAATGTGGTTTTGATTTGTATTTCCCTGATAATGAGTAATGTTGAGCATTTTTTCGTGTGTCTGTTAGCCAACCGGATGTCTTTTTTGGAGAAGTGTATATTCATGTCTTCTGCCCATTTCTTCACTAGATTATTTGTTTTCCAGGTGTTGAGTTTGGTAAATTCTTTATAAATTTTGGATACTAACTCTTCATCAGACTTTTAGTCTTTTAGTTGACTTTTAGTTTTGTTGATTGTTTCCTCTGCTGTACAGAAGCTTTTTATCTTGATGAGGACCCAACAGTTCATTTTTCCTTTTATTCCCCTTGCCTCCAGAGACATGTCAAATAAGAAGTTGCTGCAGCCGAAGTCAAAGAGGTTGTTGCCTGTTTCCTCCTCTAGAATTTATGGTTTCCTGTCTCACATTTAGGTCTTTCTTCCATTTTGAATTTATTTTTGTGTATGGTGTAAGAAAGTGGTCCAGTTTCATTCTTCTGCATGTCGCTGTCCACTTCTCCCAGCACCATTTGCTAAAGAGACTGTCTTTTTTCCATTTGGATACTCTTTCCTGCTTTGTTGAAGATTAGTTGGCCATACATTTGTGGGTCCATTTATGAGTTCTCTGTTCTACTCCATTGGTCTATGTGTCTGTTTTTGTGCCAATACCATACTGTCTTGATGATTACAGCTTTGTAGTACAGGCTAAAGTCCAGGATTGTGATGCCTCCAGCTTTGCTTTTCTTTTTCAACATTACTTTGGCTATTCAGGGTCTCTTGTGATCCCATACAAATTTTAGGATTCTTTGTTCTAGCTCTGAAAAGAATGCTGGTGCTATTTTGATTGGGATTGCATTGAATGTGTATATTGCTGTGGGTAGTATCGACATTTTAATGATATTTGTTCTTCCTATCCAGGAGCATGGAATGTTTTTCCATTTCTTTGTGTCTTCTTCAATTACTTTCATACTTTTCTATAGTTTTCAGCATACATACCTTTTACCTCTTTGGTTAGGTTTATTCCTAGGTATTTTATGGTTCTTGGTGCAATTGTAAATGGGATTGATTCCTTGATATCTCTTTCTGTTGCTTCATTATTGGTGTATAGAAATGCAACTGATTCCTGTACATTGATTTTGTATCCAGTGACTTTGCTGAATTCATGTATCAGTTATAGCAGTTTTTTGGTGGAGTATTTAGGTTTTCCATGTAGAGTATCATGTCATCTGTGAAAAGTGAAAGTTTGACTTCTTCTTTGACAATTTGGATGTCTTTTATTACATTTTGTTGTCTGCTGAAGCTAGGACTTCCAACATTCTGTTAAACAATAGTGGTGAGAGTGGACATCCCTGTGGTGTTCCTGATCTCAGTGGGAAAACTCTCAGCTTTTCCCCATTGAGGATGATATTAGCTGTGGATCTTTCATATATGGCTTTTATGATGTTAAGGTATATTCCTTCTTCCCCAACTTTCTTGAGGGTTTTTATTAAGAAACAACGCTGTATTTTGTCAAATGCATTTTCTGCATCTATTGACAGGATCATATGATTCTTATCCTTTCTTCAATTAATATGATGTATCACACTGATTGATTTGTGGATATTGAACCAGCCCTGAGGCCCAGGAATGAATCCCACTTGACCATGGTGAATAATCCTTTTAATATGTTGTTTAATTCGGTTTGCCAGTATATTGTTGAGAATTTTTGCATTCATGTTCATCAGGGATATTGGCCTGTAATTCTCCTTTTTAGTGGGGTCTTTGGTTTGGGTATCATGGTAATGCTGGCTTCACGGAATGAGTCTGGAAGCTCTCCTTCCATTTCTATTTTTTGGAACAGCTTGAGAAAAATAGGTATTAACTCTGCTTTAAATGTCTAGAATTCCCCTGGGAATCCATCTGGCCAAAGACTCCTATTTGTTGGGAGATTTTGGATAACTGATTCAATTTCTTAGCTGGTTATGGGTCTGTTCAAATTTTCTATTTCTTCTCATTTGAGTTTTGATAGTGTGTGGGTGTCTAGGAATTTGTCCATTTCTTCTAGATTGTCCAGTTTGTTGGCATATAATTTTTCATAGTATTCTCTAATAATTGTTTCTATTTCTGTGTTGTTGGTTGTTATCTCTCCTCTTTCATTCATGATTTTATCTGTTTGGGTCCTCTCTCTCTTCTTTTTGAGAAATCTGGCTAGGGGGTTATCAATTTTGTTTATTCCTTCAAAAACCAGCTCTTAGATTCATTGATCTGAACTACGGTTTTTGGATTCTATATTGTTTATTTTCGCTCTCATCTTTATTATTTCTCTTCTTCTGTTGGCTTTGGGCTTTCGTTGCTGCTCTCTTTCTAGTTCCTCTAGGCATGAGGTTAGGTTCTGTATTTGGGATCTTTCTTGCTTCTTGAGATAAGCCTGGGTTGCAATCTATTTTCCTCTTAGGACTGCCTTTGCTGTATCCCAAAGGGTTTGGACTCTCATATTTTCATTTTCATTTGTTTCCATATATTTTTTAATTTCTTATTTAATTTCCTAGTTGGCCCATTCATTCTTTTTTTTTTAATGTTTTTATTTATTTTTGAGACAGAGACAGAGCATGAGCAGGGGAGGGGCAGAGAGAGAGGGAGACACAGAATCCAAAGCAGGCTCCAGGCTCTGTCAGCACAGAGCCTGACACGGGGCTCAAACTCACGGACTGTGAGATCATGACCTGAGCTGAAGTCGGATGCTTAACCGACTGAGCCACCCAGGCGCGCCTACCCATTCATTCTTTAGTAGGATGTTCTTTAACTTCCATGTATTTAGAGGCTTTCCAGTTTTTTCTTGTGGCTGATTTAAAGTTTGATAGCATTGTGATCTGGACATATGCATGGTATGATCTCAATCCTTTTATATTTGTTGAAGGCTGTTTTGTGACCCAGTATGTGATCTATTTTAGAGAATATTCCATGTGCACTCAAGAATGTGTGTTCTGCAGCTTTTGGATGAAAAGTTCTGAATATATCTGTTAAGTCCTTCTGGTCTAGTTTATCATTCAAGGCCATTGCTTCCTTATTGATTTTCTGTCTAGATGATCTGTGCAATGATATAAGTGGAGTATTAAGTCATCTATAATTACAGTATTATTATCAATAAGTTTGTGATTAATTGATTCATATATTTGGGTGCTCTCATGTTGGGGGCATAAACATTTACAATTGTTAGCTGTTCTTGATGGATAGAACCCTTAATTATTATATAATGCCCTTTTTCATGTCTTCTTACAGTCTTTGGCTTAAAATTTAATTTGTCTGATATAAGTATGGCTACTCCAGCTTTCTTTTGACATCCAGTGGCATGATAGATGGTTCTCCATTCCCTCACTTTCAATCTGAAGGTGTCCTCAGGTCTAAAATGAGTCTCTTGTAGGCAGCATATAGATGGATCTTGTTTTCTATCTATTCTGATACCCCATGTCTTTTGATTGGGGCATTTAGTCCATTTACATTCAGAGTGATTATTGAACGATATGGATTTAGTGTCATTGTGTTACCTGTAGGTTTCATGCTTGTGGTGATGTCTCTGGTCCTTTGTAGTCTTTGCTGCTTTTTACTCACGAATCCCCTTAGGATCTCCTGTAGGGCTGGTTTAGTGGTCATGAACTCCTTTAGCTTTTGTTTGTCTGGGAAAGCCTTTATCTCTCCTATTCTATCCAGCTTTGCTGGATAAAGGATTCTTGGATGCATATTTTTCCTATTCAGCACATTGAATATGTCCTGCCACTCCCTGCTGACCTGCCAAGTTTCAGTGGACAGGTCTGCTACTACCCTTGTGTGTCTACCCTTGTAGGTTAAGGCCCAATTGTCCCAGCTGCTTTCAGAATTCTCTCTTTTTGTATTTTGCCAGTTTCACTATGATATTTTGTGGTGTTGATCTGTTTTTGTTGATTTTGAAGGAAGTTCTCTGTGCCTCCTGGAGTTGGATGCCTTCTTCCTTCCCCAGATTAGGGAAGTTCTCAGCTATAATTTGTTCAAATAAACCTTCTGTCCCTTTCTCCCTCTCTTCTTCTTCTGGAACTTCTATGATATAGACATTATTATGTTTCATTGAATCACTTAGGTCTCTTATTCTCCCCTCATGATCTAGTAATTTCCTATCCCTCTTTTTCTCAGCTTCATCATTTTCCATACATTTATCTTCGATTTCACCTGTTCTCCCCTCTGCTTCTCCCATCCTTGCCGTCACTGCATCTAGTTTATTCTGCATCTCATTACAACATATCTTTTTTAAAAGATTTTTTAAATGTTTATTTATTTTTGAGAGAGAGAGAGAAAGAGAGCAGGAGAATGGGAGGGGCAGAGAGAGAGGGAAACACAGAACCCAAAGCTGGCTCCAGGCTCTGAGCTGTCAGCACAAAGACTGATGCAGGCCTTGAATTTACCAAACATCAGATCATGACCTGAGCTGAAGTCAGACACTTAACCAACTAAGCCACCCAGGCACCCCTCATTTACAACACTTATTTTTTTTTTAATTTTTTAAATGTTTATTTATTTTTGAGAGAGAGGGAGACAGAGCATGAGTGGGGGGGGGGTGGGAGAATCCAAAACAGGCTCCAGGCTCTGAGCTGTCAGTACAGAGCCTGATGTGGGGCTCAAACTCATGGACCATGAGATCATGACCTGAGCCAAAGTCGGATGCTTAAGTGACTGAGCCATCCAAGTTCACCTCATTTACAGCATTTCTTAATTCATTGTAAGTATTTCTTAGGTCCTTGATCTCTGCAGCAATATATTCTCTGCTGTCTTCTATGCTTTTTTCAAGCCCAGCTACTAGTCTTATGACTATTATTCTAAATTCATGTTCATATATATTGTTTATGTCTCTTTTGAGCAATTCTCTGGCTGTCATTTCTTCCTGAAATTTCTTTTGAGGAGAATTCTTCCATTTTGTCATTTTGGCTAGTTTTCTGTATTTTACATACTTTAATAGCTTGTTATGGGTCCTGTACCTGCAAGTATTACTATATTAACAAGGGATCATACATTGCCCAGGGCCTGGCACCTCAGGAAATGTTTTTGGAGTGTGTTGCGTGCACTCTGTTGTTGTGTCTCTGGTTGCTTTATCTCCCTACTCATAGGGGTGGTTTGGACCTTCGACCAGGTGTGCTGTGATGTGTTCATTGAAGTAACCCTGGAAAAAGTGAAAAATGGGGAGGTGGAAGAAGCCTTATCTCATACAAACAGAGAAATGACTAGGGCAGGAAAAAAAAGACTAGGCAGAGAATCAAAGAAACTGTAAGGCTTAATCTAGAGAGAGTGGGAGGAAAATAAAACAAAGGGAGATACAGAAAAGGTGTAAAAAGAATAGAGTAAAAATGCCTGATTAAACAAACAACCAGAACAGAGAAAGAAAGAAGGAGAGAAAGAAAGAAAGAAAGAAAGAAAGAAAGAAAGAAAGAAAGAAATATATATATATATATATATATATATATATATATATATATATATATAAGAATTAACCAAAACTCAAATCAGAAAATGCAAAACCACAGGGCAGTTGTCTGTTGGTGCCTGGGACCAGTGACTGTGCTGGTCTGGAGGAGAGGCCATCTGATTCGGTCAGTGTCAATCTCACTCTGGTAGATAAACAGTTACTAGGGTGGGGATAAGCAGATGGGCGGGGTTTGGTATAAGCAGGTCTTGCCTCCACTGTGGGCTGCTGTCCTGTTCCCTGAAGTCCCACTGTGTGCTTGATAGGGAGAAAAATGGTGACATCCCAATATCTCCTCCTTGGACCAGGTGTCTCAAGCCATGCTGTCCAGGCAGACCTCACAGAGCAGGGATGGCAGGCTGGCTTTTCCTGCTCATAGTCTCCCACACCTCCTAGGCGCTGGGCTGGGATTCAAAACCCAGTGTCTTAAAGGATCCTACTCCCCACAGACCTGGTTCTGGAATAGCGCCACTTGGCCCAAAGGGCCTCTGGCTGGCACCTGCAGGGTCTTTTGTCCTTGTATGGGCAATATACCCTCTTCCCACAGTACTGAAGGGAGGGAACTGCTTGCTCCCAGTGTGCCCCCAAGATCACTACCAAGCCCTGGAGCTGGCTCCCCTCTCCCAAGGCGCACACACACTGCCGGCTCCAGTCCAGAGAAAGTCATGCAACCCTGAAAACTCTCATCTTCACTCCTAAGGTTGTTTGCAAGGTAGAAACTGGTTCTGTCTGTATTTTTCATTCCCCAGACCATGGTCTGGAGAGATTTTTCTCTTGTCTAAATACAATCCCACACTTCCACAGCCTCTTTTTCTTCCATTTGTCTCCCCACTGAAGGGATCCTCTCCCCTCTGTGCCTACATCACCCATTTTATCTCTCCTAATTCACAAACACACACCTCAGTCCCACCAAGCTGTCTCCGTACACCCATGGAGATGTTTCTGTCACTCTGTAGCCTGGACACCTGGAAATCCAAGTGCTTTGATCTCAATACTGCTGTATTTGAGGGATGAGGAAAATTCTGGTTCCCCTACTTCTCTGCCATCTTGACTCTCTTACCACAACATTTTTCTAGATATGTCTCCTGAGGCAAGGGAAACAAAAATAAAAATAAACTATTAGGATTACATCAAAATAAATTCCTCTGCAACAGCAAAGGAAACTATCAAACAAACCTAAAAGACAAGCTACTGAATGGGAAATGATATTTGCAAATGATGTGTCTGATAAGGGGTTATTTTAAAAAAAATGTTTTTTAATGTTTATTTTTTGTGACAGAGAGAGACAGAGTGCGAGTAGGGTGGGGGCAGAAAGGGGGAGACAGAATCCAAAAACAGGCTCCAGGCTCTGAGCTGTCAGCACAGACCCCAACTCAGGGCTCAAATTCATGAACCGTGAGATCATGACCTGAGCTGAAGTCGGACACTTAACCGACTGAGCCACCCAGGCGTCCCAATAAGGAGTTATTTTTAAGGAACTTCTACAACCCAACACACACACACACACACACACACACACACACACACACATAAAAATAGGCAGAATATATGAAGAGACATTTCTCCAAAGAAGACCTACAGATGGCCAATGGACACATGAACAAGATGCTCAACATCACTCATCAACAGGGAAATGTAAATCAAAATTACAATGAGATACCACCTCACACCTATCAAAATGGATAGAATCAAAAACACAAGAAACAAGTGTTGGTGAGGATATGAAGAAACAGGAACTACCATATGAGTCAGTAATTGCACTACTATTTACCCAAAGAATACAAGAACATTAATTTGAAAAGATATACGCATCCTTATGTTCATTGCAGCATTATTTACAATAGCCAATTATGGAAACAGCTCAAGTGTCCATCGATAGATGAATGGATAAAAAAAGATGTAATATGGGGCACCTGGGTGGCTCAGTCGGTTAAGCGTCTAACTCTTGATCTCATCTCAGGTCATGATCTCATGGTTTGTGAGATCAAGCCCTGCATAAGGCTCCACACTAAGTAGAGCCTGTCGTGCCTCTCTCTCTCCCTCTTCCCCCCCCCCACCTTTCTCTCAAAACAAATAAACACGAAGAAGAAGAAGAAGAAGAAGAAGAAGAAGAAGAAGAAGAAGAAGAGAAAGAAAGACAAAGGAAAGGAAAGGAAAGGAAAGGAAAGGAAAGGAAAGGAAAGGAAAGGAAAGGAAAAGAAAATGCTAGAGAGATAATATGGGAAAGGAACCGAGAAGGCTGGGAGAGTCATCAGGTACAATGCAAGTCTGATCCTCAGTGGAAGAAAGGGGGAGAGAAGGTGGGCAGAAGCATTTTAGACTGATGCATGGTCTCAGGATGCTTGGAAAATCATCGAGGAGTCCCTATGCTGAAGTTTCAGTGAGAGGAATTCCTTATCTCCAGGAATGAGTGTGCTCATGGGAGCTGCCCATGGGTGCCAGAGCCTCCCACAGCCCAGTAGCTGGAGCTTCTCTCAATGTACTGGGCAGAGTTCTGATGGCTGCCATATTCTCCTTCATTACAAATAACTTTTCATTAATATATACAAGTGCCACATTGTTGGATTGAATGTAAAATTGTTAAATAGGTCTTTTTCCACACGAAAAGATGCACAATGTCACTCATCATCAGGGAAATACAAATCAAAACCACACTGAGATATCACCTCACACAGGTCAGAGTGGCTTAAATTAACACTCAGGAAACAACAGATGCTGGCGAGGATGTGAAGAAAAGGGAACCCTTATGCACTGCTGGTGGGATTGCAAACTGGTGCGGCTTCTCTGGAAAACAGTGTGGAGGTTCCTCAAAAAATTAAAAATAGAACCACCCTATGACCCAGCAATAGCACTGCTAGGAATTTATCCAAGGGATACAGGAGTGCTGATTCATAGGGGCACATGTACCCCAATGTTTATAGCAGTGCTTTCAACAACAGCCAAGTTATGGACAGAGCCTAAATGTCCCATCAACTGATGAATGGATAAAGAAGATGTGGTTTACATATGCAATGGAATACTACTTGGCAATGAGAAAGAATGAAATCATGCCATTTGCAGCAACATGGATGGAACTGGAAGGCATTATGCTAAGTGAAATATGTCAGCCAGAGAAAGACAGATATCATTATGTTTTCAGTCATATGTGGATCTTGAGAAACTTTACAGAAGACCATGGGAGAAGGGAAGGGAGAAAAAAAAATAGTTACAAACAGAGAGAGAGGGAGACAAACCATAAGAGACTCTTAAATACAAAGAACAAACTGAGGATTGATGGGGGGGTGGGAGAGAGGGGAAAATGGGTGATGGGCATTGAGGAGGGCACTTGTTGGGTTGAGCCTGGGTGTTGTATGTAAGCAATGAACCATGGGAATCTACCCCAAAAACCAAGAGCACATTTTACACACTGTATGTTAGCTAATTTGACAATAAATTACATTAAAAAATAATAAATAAAATGGTCTTTCTCATTGTGCCCTATCATTATCTTATGCAGTGTCTATTATAATTAATAACTTACACATTGTCTTCTATTATATTTACTATCATTTATACTTCCTCTATAATTTAGTAGTATCTTAGCTCTTATTTAAACTATAAGTTGGTTTTTGCTTTTAAGTATAGAATGAGACCTTTTTTTTTGGGGGGGGGAGGTGAATTTTGTCTTTTTGAGAATCTCTGAAATCGACTCTAGTGAATTTTCTCCCTCCTGTACTTGTTATTCTGTTTTTCTTTGACAACTATGCCTTTTTATATGCAGACTGCATTTACATGTACTATTTTTCTTTTTTTTTTAATTTTTTTTAACGTTTATTTATTTTTGAGACAGAGAGAGACAGAGCATGAACAGGGGAGGGGCAGAGAGAGAGGGAAACAGAATCTGAAACAGGCTCCAGGCTCTGAGCAGTCAGCACAGAGCCCGACGCGGGGCTCAAACTCACGGAGGGTGAGATCATGACCTGAGCCGAAGTCGGACGCTTAACCGACCAAGCCACCCAGGCGCCCCATACTATTTTTCTAAAATGGGTTGAAGATAGCTTTATTGAACTCAATTCTACAAGTTTAACTAACATTCTTGTCTCTATTTACATTGAACATCGAGAATAGAAACTTTGGACTCCTTTCTCTGACATTAAGTTTTGCACAAATTGTTCATGTCTGAGTATGTGTTTTGTTCATTCTCTTTCTTGATTTCATATATGGTTTTGAATCCAGCATTATATTGATCATGAGGATCATGAATTTTCAATTAAATCTTTTCAGCATCATCTTCCCACACAGTAAGCTGCCAAAAATGACTTTTAAATGATAGAGATGAGATGTGGGGTCAAAAAAAAAAATCTCTCTATGGACTTTGAACTTGTAAAATATCATTCTACTTTTTTTCCCCCAAAATGATTGGTCACTCAACCAGAAAAAAAATGGTTTTGGGAGAATAGATATTCTTTAAGAACTTATAAATACTTCCCTCTTCCAGGATTTTATTATTTAGCTTCTAATAGTTGTAGCCATCCTAATCTGTAATCTTTTCAATATTATTGGTTCCTTTTTAGGTTCATGTATCATCATTGCACTGCCACTGAAATGAAGGTGGAAGCAAATAAATGTGTTAGCTTGCTCATCCCTTTTTTCTGTTATTAGCCCATGTGTTTTGGATTGTAAAGGACAGAAGCCCAACCTGAACTTGGTCAGAAAAGGAGACTTGTTTCTCCATGTAGCCCCAAGAAGGGAAGCAGGGCAGGAGTACAACTGTGGTAATTTCCTCTCCATCTCTCATGACAGCTTCTAATATTGACTCCATGATCTCCAGCAAACTAGCTTCCTCCACATGGGTGGTGACAACTCTGGGGATGCATGTTCCTTAATTCTCACCACTGAAGAAGGAATGACTCTCCTTCTCCTCAAAGTCCAGTGTGAAAAATGCCAAGAAAGGGCTGTGATTGGTCTTGCCTGGGTCAGGGAGATACCTATATCATCAGTTACAACTGGGGTGAGGTGGTGGTCTTTAAATGATTAGGTCAGGTGGGTGGGGTAGGTAATCGCATTTAGGCCTATTATTTGTGGTCAAGAGCATAGAGTTGAAAGAGTTGAAAAAAAGGTCTCATTCTATATTTAAAAGGAAAACCAACTTATAGTTTAAAAGCAGAATAAGAGCTAAGATACTACTAAATTATAGAGGAAGTATAAATGATAGTAAATATAATAGAAGACAAGTTCTGAGCTTAATATTCTTTAAGCCAAATGTTTGCAAAAGGGAAAGAAGCATTTCCCAAGAGGAGAGGGTGCTGCTGCAGAGAAGGGAGGGAGGAATTTTAGGCAAACAAAACAATGCCTATTCATTACAGTAACTTTTGCTGATTTGAAACCACCTATATTCTCTATAGGAATTCCTATAAAGGAATTAAACCCAAGGCAGGTTATTGTACACCATTCTCAAGTTCAGTCATTTTTGTTACTTTATTTTAGTCCAATTACAGTTTGACTATACAGGGTTTCATTTCCTAGTGTATCCCATCAACTGGGCTTTTCAGGGTTAACAATAGTCTTCTTTTTAAACATTAAAAAATAATTCTTAACACATCAAATAAAATAGGTAGGGTCAAGTAAATTGTGAATTTCTGGCCTAAGCCCATTCCCCCAAATTCATGGTCAACTGATACAACAGTTCATGTTTGTCTTTCTAACCCTCTCTCCATCCATATCCTAACACATACACACATGCATGTGTGCCCCCACAACACACAGAAATTCCTTGAAGCAAAATATATAATGATGTTTTGCAATTTGCTTTTTTATTTATTTCAAAGTACTCAACTTTTTATATCAGTATATATAATATTCCCTCCTATTTAATGACTACATAATATTCCATCTTGTGGATATACGTACTTGGCTTAATCATTCCCTTTTTAGTGGGTATTTAAGTTGCTTTAAGTTGCTTCTGGCTTTGTTATTTCTAGTTGCTTCTAGCTTTCTTATTTGATATATACGTCTCCCACAAGGTTATACATGTTCTTGCATATATATCTCTGTATCCTGGTGTGGGTATATCTAGAGAACGATTCCTAGAAATGGATAGCTGGGTCAAAGAGTATGCCAGCAACATTCTTAATTACTCTATTGGTTAATCATTAAGTTACTGTCTCTTTCATTCCAACCCGTCCTAGATTAATAACTGCTATGATTCCTCTCATTTCTTTGCTAATAAATATTTTCCATCCTTTAAATTTGAATAATGATTTTTGAAGTCATTCTATTACAAAGAAATTAGAAATTTCTTCTGGGCTCTTATGAGATTCTGTTCTTGTGCTAGAATATTTTTCTTGCCTCATATTTTCCATTTCTACTGTCAGTGTTAGATACTGATGTTTTCATTTGTTGAGGCTTTGTGCAGGAATTTTACTGTGCTCATTAGACAAAGGAATCATTGACCAGTTATTCTGCCATTTTTGATGATGTCTCCAGTTAAGTGTTTTTAAAAATATACTCTAAAACACCACCTATCTGAAATATATAATTTTATTTTCCAGAAAGCCTACGACTCTTTATTATGAAAAGTTTTTCTATTTCATTTAAACATCAGGGATAAAAATTAGTCTCAACATATCCTACTGAGCATACCTGAATGTGATTTTGGTTCCTCAAGAGCACTGTTACGATGTCGTGGCCATAGGGAATAATCTTTAAGAAGGTTTGTGCCTGCACTAATGAACTCAGATCTTGCTGTCTTCAGGTCTTGGATGGTCTTCATGTGCTTCTTTTCTCCAACATGCTTCTCAGGTTGTGAACCAACACTGCTCAGTGCTTTCAGTCGGCCTTGTCCTGCCCCCTATACTTTCTATGAGTTAACCACTTTATCAAGCTTAATATAATTGCCTCCAATAAATAAATTAAATAATTAGATTAAAGGAAGTCTGATGGATTTCCGGTGAGAAAAATGCCTAGGCTTTATTTTGTACATGGACTTTGGGACATCTCTTTTGCCTGCTTGATGGCTTATTTTGCTATTTCCTGATCCTAGTCAGATTCTGGATAGATGAAAAGATTCTATAGTTGAATTTTGGATGAACAAGATCTTACTGTATATATTAATTAGCATACCTAGAGTTAGGATTATAAAGTATACCAAACACAGACTTTTTTTTTAAATGCCAGACTATCAAAGGAAGATATAACCATACTCAAATATTAAAGCATGAAAACATAATATACACACATGGTTCAAAATTTTTAAAATACTTTAAAACATTTTTCTTCCCATCTGTTCCCCAGCCACCTGACTACCCCTCCCCAAAGACAACCAATGTTATCAATGTTCTAGTGTAAGTTTATAGAGGTATTTTAACCATGTGTATGCAAATTCACACAAATACATTTTTCTTTTTTTGGGCAAATGGCAGTGTATTAAACACATGTCCTACACCTGGCAAAATATCTTGCAGATCATTATAAATCCATACATAAGGAATCACGCTTTTTGCTTTTCCTTTTTCAGTGGCTCCAGATTATTCTACCATATGGATGTCCCATTGTTTATTTTACTGTTTCCCCACTGATCAATATTTAAGTTGTTTTCAATCTGTTGCTTTTACAACCAATGATGCATTTTAATAACTAAACACATACATTATATCCCTGTGCCAGAATATCTAAATGATAATTCCTAGAAGAGGAATTGCTAAGACAAAGGATATAAGCACTTGTATCTTTGATAGATATTATGACACTGCCCTTTATGCAGGTTATTTCATTTTATGCCACCTGTTTTCTCACAGTGTGTTATAAAACTTCTTGATATTTGTCAATTTAATAAGTGGAAATGGTATCTTAATGTTGTTTTAATTTGCATTGATCTCCTTATGAGTGAAGATGATGATATTCTCATATGTTCTTATCTTTTACCCATCTTTTCTGTTGGGTTATTATACTTTTTTTATTGATTTGTAGAAGCTCTATATACACTAGGCAAATCAATCTTTCATGATATGTGTCCCAGATATGTTTCTCAGTTCGGCATTTGTCTATTTACTTTGTTTCAGGTGATATCAACCACACCGTTTTTTTTTTAATTCTTAATAAAATCAAACTTGTTAATCTTTTCTTTTTTGACTTTGTGTTTATGTCATATTTAAAAAGGTCTTATCTATTCCTATATACATTCTTTTATTTTCTTTTTAAATTTATGGTTTAATTTTTACAATTAAACTTTTGGCCCACTTAAAATTTATCCTGGTGTGAAACATGCAGGAATGGACTCAACTTAATTTTTTCCCTAGATGGTCACCTCGTTGTCTCCCTACGTGTTGAATAATCCACCTTTCCCAAATGATAATACTTGAGCATTTTAACTATAGCTATATAATTTGTTTTACAGAGATAGTTTCTCCTTGCTCTTCTCTTTCAGAATGTCTTTGGCTATCTTTTCTTGCTTATTTTCCATATACAAATTTTAATCAGCTTTCTAGCAAAAGAAAGGTTGATATCTTACAGTGGAATTGTATATAGTTTTTATGGATAAACTTAGGAGAGAATTGATATCCTTGTACCTTTGAGTCCACCTTTGCATTTGTTTACTTTTCTTTTGTGTTTCTCAGGAGTATTTTGAAGTTTTCTTTATGTAAATCATGAACTTCTTGGGTTTATTCCTAGTAATATGTTATATTTCTTTGTTGTAGCTTCTGTAAATGGGGTCCTTTTCCTCCATTACTTTTTTTAATCGGATCTTTTTGTATGTGTGAAGATTCTGATTTCTGAGTATATATTTTATACCCAGCCACATTACCAAGTTGCCTTACTGTATTTTAGTTGAATATTTTCTTGAGTCTTCCAGATATACAATCAATTTAGTTGAAATTAAGGTTAATTTTGTCTTCTCCTCTTTTCTAATATTTTACCCCTGTATTTTTTCTCTTGTCTAATTGCATTGGCTAACATGCCAGAAGTTTTAATTCATTTATTCAGACTTAGAGGGGAAGTATATACATTTAAACTGAAGATCTGTCATTTCATGAAACACATAACCCAATCCATCCCTTCACCAGGAACACAGAGAAGGCTAATCTCTAGGAAGAAGGTCTGAGAAAAAGGAAAATCTGGATGGAAGAACCCCTGTATAAATCTGGCCCAGCCCGAGGCAAAAATCCCTTCCTAACCAACCACCTTTCCTCTAGGGAGGGCAGACTGATACTAATGCCTTTGCTGACCTCTTCTGGCAAGTATGAAATCAGTCAGAAGATGGCAGTTTTGATTATTTTTCCTAAGGGTTTTCCTAGACTCTCTGTCTGAAAAGATTTTTCAATATCCCAAAAGCTAGTTTAAAATCCTATACTTTTCTTTAATTTCCCTGCCTCTTTCATTTCTTCATCTCTTTTATAAAACTTCCAAATTTTTAGCTCCTCTTTTCCTCCCTCAGATTTGTGGGTGTTTCCACATCCCTGTATCCACAAGTATTATCCCTCATTAACTATTTCTGAACTCCAAACTCACTCAGTCCTTCAAATAGGGTAATTGGGAAGTCCATGGTCATCTTGGTTGGAGCAGTTTCACTGGGCAATGGGGAGGAGAACCCACCTTGCTGTGGGTGAAGAAATGAATGGACAATATGGAAATAGTAACAGTGGGTGTATAATTCTATTTCAGGAAATTTGGCGAGAAAGGTAAGATTGAATGGTAACTCAATGGCTAAGAAAGAAGAAAAGGATATTCATTCATTTATTTATTTGCTCATTCATTCATTGTCTAGGGTGTGAAGCGACCATGCAAAGGTACCTCTAGTATCTCTAATGGCAGGACTGTAACTGACAGGCAGCTCCAGATGCTGTGCTTTGAAATGCTTCCCTGTCTGCCATGCCTCCCATGGCTACCCCCTGCTGATGATTGTGGGTGGCAGGGGCACCAAAGCAGGTCTGTTCCTGGAACGACAATCAGGACAGTTCAGATGGGTGACTTAGGCTCAAGAACAACTTGATAGCCTTGTTGAACTGTATTATGACTGTGCTACAGTGTCAGGCTCTGTCACCCAACCTTATAATCTGTCCTCTCTCCTTCACAACACTTATACCTGAATGACAATCTGATGGATCTCCCTGACTTCCCAACTCCAGGATTCCTCCCTTCTTCTTCATGGGCATTTTCCCTAAGAAATTTCTTGGACTTCTGATCCTGCTTGGTGTCTACTTCTTGAAGAACCGAGTCTAACACAGAGTGGAATAACCTTGAGTGGGTTTGAAGGATAAGAGCAGAAACAGAAGAATACTTGATTTCCTATCTTCTTTCCTGCAGATTCCTTTCCAGACTTTCTAGTATTTGTCTGCCTGCCAGCCACATGCCCTGCTATCTTATCAAGCTTTACTCTCAATGCCTTCATTCTCCCTGTGGGATCCCTCACCTTGTTCCAACTCTGAACTTCCCATCTAGCTTTCAACCTAAGTAAACCAACGTCATCTAAGTAAACTTGGTGGACTCCAAGATGGGCAGCATCACACCCTCCCATGGCTCTGCTTCTATTGAGGAAATGTTGGTCATTTTCTGATTGCCTATATACTGACATATTGAAATGTCCCTTTTCATCATCATAGAATTTCAAAGGCCAAAGTTCAGAAAATAGGTATCAAGTACCACAAATTCTAAAGGAGAAGTACCAGGCACAACTCTGCAAGCCTTACTAAAAATGGAGTGACCTTCATTCTATCACCCAGCCAGTCTATAAAAACAAAAGACAACAGTTACTAGTGG
Source organism: Herpailurus yagouaroundi (assembly GCF_014898765.1). NCBI lineage: Eukaryota > Metazoa > Chordata > Mammalia > Carnivora > Felidae > Herpailurus > Herpailurus yagouaroundi. The sequence goes on along the minus strand of NW_024412391.1, from coordinate 5,628,417 downwards.
GAAGAAGTTCAAAGGAGTAGAGTTCTGTAGTCCCTGCTCCAACTGCCCCCACACACTGTAGGCAGGTAAAGGCAGTCTCCAAAATGAAATTGCCAAAGAGTTTAGAAGTGCAGGAGTAGTCTGCTACTTATCCCACTGCTTGGTTGGATGCAAAACCCTACAGACCCACTCTGGTGCCACTAAAGAAGCAGCATGGTGACAAAGTTCTAGGAAGAAATAAGTACCCATCCTCAGAGTTTGAGAAGGCTGGGAGAGCTTTGCCTCATCACAGGTGAGGATTATAGCAAGACTGCCCTCCTATTACTGATAAGGCAAAAGGAGCCAAGTAGATAACAGAGAAGGTAAGAGCCATCTGAAGGTTCCTGATCCAAGAGGGCTACCTCCTTGTATGGGAGGAGACCCTGGCACTGAGAGGCTCTAAGTTGGAGGAGGAGTCACTAAGCAATTTGAAATGTGCATGTTCTTTCAGGATATCTAAAGAATGCACAAATGTGTCCAATGAGAACCCCTGTCCCACAAAGAGCATCAGCTGGAAAGGAAAGGATGAATGGCTCCAGGCAAGTATAAGGACTTCAGTCCCTTTACCCTAACCTCTTCTTCCTTGTCAGTACCCAAGAAGACTCAGGGCAGAGATGGAGAATTGGAATAGATCAACAAGGATGAGAGAAAGAGCAAACCATTCCTGCTTTCCATCTGCAGGTCTCCAAGATGCAGTTTGGACATGACCAGGGGAGAAGAAAACCTTTAAGTGAGATGAAACATTGAAGTTCTAATATAGACTAGCATGCGTGGTTTAGGACCTGATAACAGGTCTTCGTGAACAATATGAGGCTGTTTTTGTAAGAAAAGTGACTGGAAAATTGTGGGATATACCCTAAATGTCACACAGAGGGAGGGAAGGGATATCTGATGGAGCACGTAGAAAGCAAAGGTTCAAAGGAAAACAAAGCCACTTATTTCTATCCTATTAAGCTCATTTAATAAGTTAGTTACACACACTTGGAAATGTCCTTATACAAAAAATCATGGATTAAAAGGATCAGCTTAACCAAGTTAATTGAAGCGTAGTTGGGGCCTTTCAAGGGATCCCTATATCTTATCCCTAAGTCATAGAATTCTTCTTTAGGGACAAGGATCTTCTAGTACCTGGGCTTCCTCCAATTTTGTGGACAGTTTAATTGTGTGACCCTCACAGATCACTGTAGTTTCTAAGACCACCTACAGGGCTCGTACATAGGAACAAGCAGATTCCCTGTCCTTTTAATCTCAAGAAGCATTCCTTGTGATTTGTTTTTGATGCTCCCAAACCAGCCATATTCATTGTGATCTGGTCAAAGTTGTGTATATTCAGGAATATGAAATGCATACTGTTCTGTTTAATTATCAAGTATAGTTTTAAATATTAGCTAGGTACAGTAAATTAATGGTTGCTTGGCAACCAAAGAGCTGAGATTTTGAAAGGAAGTACTCCATTACTGTTCAAATCAGAATGGCAAGATTTGTTGAAACATTCTGAGTTCTGTTAAATTCCTTATGATGGAACCAAATCCAGGGACAGACAAAGGGGAAAACAAGGGAACACTCACATTTTATAGCTTAGTTAATTTTAGGAGAGTAGAGAGGAAGTAAATTGCATCTCATCTCCTAGCTTGGGTTAGAACTGCCCAATTTGAGAACAAGTACTAATTAGCTGAAAGTAAAGCTCAGCTGTGACTTGGCTAAAAATGGGATCTCTTGCAAAAATGTACTGTAAAACTGAGTGCAGTGAATCTGATTCACTTTGCATGTGAAAACTGAACTCATACTGACAAAACAACATGTGGGAAAAGAGTTTTAGAGCATTTTCAAAACTTCAAGGCATTTGGTTGGAGAAATGACCAGCTAGCTTGCCCATAATATATCCAGAAATAAAATCCAGACTGGCATTTTTGGCTCAGACTCTTTTGATGAGGGTGTCTCCAGCCAACATTAACTTGATTGACTAAGGATTGCTCTAATAACCAAGAAAAGGATCTGGGAATAAGAACAACACTTTTTTTAATAAAAGAAAAAGAAGAGGAAAAACCTCTGGATAATTTGGAAGCTTCTCAAGAGGGTTTTGGGAATCCATGCAAGCTCTGGAGAAAATTTAAGAAATCGTTTTAAAGCCTTCCATTAGTAGTCACTCAAAACTATTCAAATGATTGAATGATGAATTAACACATATTTTATTTTGAAAATCCTCTATACTTAACTCTTGACTGAACTGCAAATTCTATTGGAGCAAGCAAGGTAATTTTGATTATGATATTTAAATTAATTTACCTCTTGTGATTTTCTGCATTCGCCATACAAATAAAATTTCCTATTATGTTGGAGGCTCAATAAATTGCTGTTAACATGTGGTCTTCATGCATGTGGATAATATACTCTGGAAAGATATAGAAGATTCTGGCAAGAGAGGGATGCCTTCAGGAGGGGGACTGGATGGCTAGGGTGGGAAGAAGATTGCTTTTCACTTGCTCATTTTGTTTTCATTTGATTTTCACTTGCTCTTACAATTTTGTGCTTTTTGAACTTTATACCACACAAACTTATTAATAATTCAACAAATAAATACAATTTAAAGTAAACATTAAAATTAAAAATTTAATGCATGTACTTCTAAGAAAAGTAATATGATGTAGTGGAAAGAACAGGACCTGGAATTATAGTCCTGAATTTGAATCCCATCTTAACCTGTGAGTTCTTAGGACAGTATGGGAAAGTTATTCAGCATCTCTGTATCTCCATTTTCCTCATCCTTAACCTGGGGTAGAACACTTCTTTTACATGGTGATGGTGAAGATGAGGCAGCAAAATCCCCATGACAGACCTGTGACATGGTGTGGGCTTCACAGACGGTGGCTACATTATTAATAGCACTCAATAGCATCATAAAAACGTTCATGTGTACCACCCATAATCCCCAGAGACAGTAAACCCAGTTAAATATGTGTCTGAGAACTTGATCTTCTCAGACATAGCATTCTGGGTTTTATAGCTCAAACTGTGGGCCCAACATTTGTCCCCAGGTCCTCAGCTGTCTTGGAGGGAATCAACATAATATTGAATCCCCTTCACTATGCTACTTTCTTCAGGCCATTGTTCGATCCAGCTCTTAACAATCAGTTCAATTCTGTTTTCCTATCCTTGGAAATGAACTCTGTTAATTATTCTAGGTAGTGAGCGTCTCTCTATTCATGGATCTCCCTCAATCTCTGAAAATCTAATTTGTTTCAGAATGTTTTACTATTTGGGGGGTACTTGGGGGGGCTCAGTCAGTTAGGCATCTGACTCTTTATTTTGGCTCAGGTCATGATCTCACGGGCTCTGTGCTGGGCGTGGAACCTGTTTTGGATTCTCTTTCTGCTCCTCCTACACCCATTCTCTCTCTCTCTCTCTCTCTCTCTCTCTCTCTCTCTCTCTCAAAATAAATAAATGAACATCTAAAAAAAGAAATGTCTACTACTTTCAAGTTTTAAAAACAAAGTTCCCTAACTTTTTCTTTTCATTTTTCTCATTTCTATTTCTCCTCCCTCCCTCCCTCCCTCCCTTCTTTCCCTCCTCCCTTCTTTTCTCTATCTTTCTTTCTTCCTTTCTTCCTCCCTCATCCTTATTTCTTTTCTTTTTCCTTTCTTTCTTTCTTTCTTTCTTTCTTTCTTTCTTTCTTTCTTTCTCTTCTTCCTTCCTCACTCAGGAAAAATGAGCATATGCTCTGGTTCTCACTTTTCCTTATGACATCATCCCTGGAATACGCAGTTTGTTGCCTGACAGCTCCCAGGTATCACAGCTGAATTCTTCAGAGCCGCCACTAGGTGGAGGTGTAGACACATTTCTGAGAAGGTGCACACCTGTGAGACTTGGGAATTGTGATCTCCCAAGGTTCTGGCTCTCGATTTTGAAGGGTAGGGGGTAACAGTAGTTGTTTAAGAATGTTAATTAACTTGAAAAAAAAATGAGATAAATATAATGAAGATACGTATAATCAAGCAGAAACCATCTTAAGCAAAAGGCTTCTCCTATCACCTCTGGTCTCTAATTAACAGCATTCAAATTCTACTTAAGTGTCTTAGACTCAAAGCATTTACCTTTCCTTCTCATTCATTTCATGACGTGTCTCTCTATGCACTTCATATTCACACATCTGTATAAAGTACACAGTGCCTTTTTGCACACCGTGAAGAACTTCAGGGTACATACTTTGTGCGTGTTATTGGCCTGCAGGACACATACAACCTGGGCCAACGTGATGCAGGATGGGGCCAGCTTGAGACAGCATGGAGCCTTTCAGTTGCAGGACTCTCTTTTAAGTGGTAACAAATTATGAAACCCCTCCCCTTGACACTACGGTTATAAAATGGATAGTTTTAATATTCCTTAGTTGAGAAAATTCACACAAAACTGCAAAATCAGCAATGTTTTTTAACAGATGGACATTTCATTTATCAGAGCAGCAGCTACTACATTTACACTGGCCCTATTATTTATTCAGTGTATTGGCAATGCTTGGTGTGCACACGTATTTGCAAGTATCTTGCAATAACCCTGGTTGGGAAGGAAGCACCAGGGTGGTGCTTTGGCATCAGCTAGACTCGAGTTCAAATACAACTTCTGTCACTTTCTTTTTTTTTTAATTTGTAAATGTTTATTTATTTTTGAGAGGAGGGGAGAGGGGCAGATAGAGACGGAGAGAGGATCTGAAGCAGGCCCTGTGTTGACAGCAGTGAGCCCAATGTGAGGCTCGCACTCATGAACTGTGAGATCGTGACTTGAGCCAAAGTTGGACGCTTAACCAACTGAGCCACCCAGGCGCCCCACAATTTCTGTCACTTTCAAGCTGTGTTTCTTAACCTCTGTGGGTCTCCTACTCCTCATCTGTAAAGTGGAGATAATAACCTTTTCTTGGCAAGGTCATTGTGAGGATTCCAAATAATGTATACAGGGTCATCAACATGAGGTCTGTAGGTGTGTTCCCAGCAATGGTGGTAATTGTTGCTAAAAGTTAATTTCACTCTTAAGCAGTTTTGCTGTATCTCTGATATTTAGAGACAATATTTACCCTTTCCTATTGGACCCCAGGTTTTCTATCCAATTGTCAGCCAACTGATCTAGTTGTCCCAGGATTTTGCCTCCCCCACTGCACCGGCCCAACCTCTGCCTCCATGTATCTTCTCTTGGCTTCTACATGGAGTCATCCTTTCAAACAAGGAGTACTTTCCTCTGTATCCAGTCAAGTCCCCTGCTACCTGTGTCTTTCCTTTTACATGTTTATGACCTTATTTTGATATCTATTTACCATATAGTCTTCTTCATCTCTCCAATTTCCTATTCAAAATTACATCAAAGCATTATACTTTTAACGCAAGGGGAAAGAATCACCATTATAACCCACATGTAAGTAAGAGATTGGCCAATTTATCATATCACTAAATGTGATCAACCTTTTCCTAATTCTTTTTTGTTTTTTAATCTCCCGAAATTTCTAACACCTTGCTTGTGCACACCGACTCCTTTCAACGCACCTACTTGGATAATTCACCTCCTAGTTCAGCGAGGTCTACCAGACAGCTTACCCTCTCCTTCCTCTGTCACATACAATATTCTAGAGTCATCGTTTCATCAGCACCTCCCTCTCTTTTTTTTTTTTTTAATTTTTTTTTCAACGTTTTTATTTATTTTTGGGACAGAGAGAGACAGAGCATGAACAGGGGAGGGGCAGAGAGAGAGGGAGACACAGAATCGGAAACAGGCTCCAGGCTCTGAGCCATCAGCCCAGAGCCCGACGCGGGGCTCGAACTCCCGGACCGCGAGATCGTGACCTGGCTGAAGTCGGACGCTCAACCGACTGCGCCACCCAGGCGCGCCAGCACCTCCCTCTCTTAAGATGCCCCAGATCACCACATAACATTTTGGTCTAGTCCCCTTTTTCCTTAATGTGGCTTGGCCCTCAAGGTGTTCCTCTTATAAAGACACAGATCTCTCACTTAAAAAGAACAGAACGACCATCACTAGGCTTGTCAGGTAGACGTCATCACTGTGCTGTGGACTCCAGCCTCCCCAGCCTCCTGAGCCCATCACATCTGGTCTGCACTCTGAGAGAGGTCTTAGCCTACTTTGAGTGTGGAGTCCTGCCTATAGATTAATTTACAGACCCCTTAATCTACCAACATTCAGCCGTTTATTTTTTCTTTCATATTTTACCTACATTTCTGCTCCCTGGCAAATTCTTTTTAGGATTCGACCGTGAATCTTTCCTGATTTCCTCTGATTCCTAAGTGACCTAAGCAATTTGCAGTGTTTGTTACCATGAACCTGCCCATTCAGTACATACTCTCTCTTGGACTTTTGGCTCTTAAGTCCACCATCTTCCTTTTAATTTAGCAGATCCAAGTTTAATTTCTAGCATGGGCACTGATTATGTGAATTTAGACAATGATTTATGTAAAAAGAAAAGTGTAGATAATTTCAGACAGCTGTTCCACCTTTGGCATTGGTTGAGGACCTGCTCCTTTAAATATCATATTTTTAATTCTCTGCAACTTCCTTAGAGGTTGACCCTGTAATTCTCAGGGAGGTTGGATATCTGACCTGGGGTCACACAACTCAGAAACAGTAGAGCAGAGCCTTGAGCCTAAGCCTGGTTGTAAATTTCATGTTTCTCTATTAATCATCTTCCAAAGGCAAGAGAGAGTTCAGAGAAAGAATCTGGGCTCCTGGGGAAGCTTCTCCTCTGCATGTATAGCTTCTCTAACTGGAACAGTTTTCTACTTACATCTTGGAGTATTCCAGGTTGCTCCAGGTTGCTCTCTCTGTGAGAGAGAAATAATATAATCTGGCAAAAGCCAGTTTTTTTCTAGAATCCAAACTCCTGAGGGCGAAGTGCCTGCTTACAAGATGGCTTTCTGAATGTTCTTATGGTTGACTGAACACCAGCTGTGTCTTCTCTGAAACGTCTATTTAACATGACTAGGAATACATGCCAAGAGATTAACCTTGAAGGAAGTCAGGTCCAGTTGAAAATGAGCATAAGAACGCAGGGGATTTCCCATTTTCTGCCTGATAATGCTCACTTTTCTTTCAAACATGAAGTGAAACATGATTGATTTTGAGAATAATTTCCTTACTTTACTCCTTCCTAGCTGAGTTGGAGGCTCCCCCTCTATGCTGACACACGCCCCTATGCATGACTCTGAGAGGGATCCTATCACAATGTGCTGTTCTCTGACTTGCGACTCTCCCTGCTTGCACTGTGAGCTCTTTGATGGAAGAGTCTGGATCTCATCTTTGAATTCTCAGTACTTAGCATAGGGCCTGATGCAGAATGAATATTTGCAGTTTGTGTTTATAAAGGAGGGAGAGTGAGGGGGGGATGGAGGGACAGAGAGAGATTGGAATTTAGAGGGGTAGAAGAGGAGAAGAAAGGAGAAGAGAGAAAGAGGGAAAATGGAGAAGAAAACAGGAAGAAAAAGAGTTAAAAATAGATGAATCCAGTGAAACTACTATGAGATATTTGGATCCAAACTCCATTAACTACCTGGCTCCCACATGTTTCTCTAGTAAGGGAGCATTGCTGTTGCCTCATATCCCTGAATATAAGCTTCAATTCCTACTATATCCCACAGCTCTTAAAATATCTGAGTATTCCCCCTTTCTCTAGTGATGGTTATCCAAGTAAATGGTTGTGGGCTTTAGGGGCAAGGCTGGGGAAATCACATTGAATATACTTGTTCTGGTATTATAGGGTCCTACTTCTGGTGCTTCACACTCTTTTATTTGATGATACTTGAGCTGAGAGATGGTTCAAATCTAGAGATTGCGCAAAGGGATCATGACTCCATTGGAGTAGCTGATCTGAGCCTTCTCATTCATTCTTTCATTGTGTACACTAAGCAATACTCTTGTTGGTTGCCCATATATCTTGCCCCATGAACACCATGTTCTATTTTCTATATCCAAAGATGCAGTTCTCGCCCCTCCTGTTTGCCATTTTGACCTTGCTGTCTAATAGAGAAAGTATGTGCACTTTGCATCTGACAGTTAAGTGTTGCCATGTGGCCTCTGTTATTCTGGTCACCTGTATGCTCTTGCCATTAGGAAGCCCAGTTCTGTAACACTATCTCCTAACAACAGCCTCAGCTGATGTCCTCCCTAACCATACATTTTTATCACCTTCTTGGTCCTCCCTCCCAAGCAACATGGCAAACTGAAGGGTTTCTCAGTCTTATATAATAGCCCCATTATACATTTCTACTTTTCTAAGCCTTTTTATTCCTTCCTTCCAAGTCTTCCAAGGCAATTTTTGGCATTTTTACTTAATTTAATGAAGGCTCTCACCTTTTTCAAAATTCTATGAGTCAGAAAATTGCATACATTAGACCTTATCCCCAGGACCCTTGCCAAGGTTTTAATCCTGCATGATGGGGGAGTGGCTCCATATCAGCAGACTCTCTCTTATTCAGTTTTAAGTTCCAACCATCCTTTGATCCCACACCCTCTAAACTCACTCCTGGGCAGGCTCTTCCAGTGCCTGCTAGTGCATGCTAGTCAGTTCTTGCAGAAACTTTGATGTGTATCTCTCTTCTGCTGGCAGATTTAGCTCTTCCCTAGTTTATGTGGAGATTAAACTTAATTTATGAATCTTGTAGAAGGAGAAGAGATGGATGAAGATCCTGAGGAAGTTGGCATTGTCTTATAAGGCCTGTGCCTTATGTGACTTCTTTTAGTCCTAAAGGAAAGGAGGGGGCATGTCTTCCAAAAGGGGAATGCGTCATTACTGCAGATCAAGAGAGTTTAGAGGAATCTGGGGGTTCAAAGCTCTCATTTGTATCTACCCAGAAATCATCATACTGACACTGAGAGTCCCACTCATTTCCTATGAGGGCCCTGTCTTTGGAACAAGGAGAATTGGCAAGGTTGAATGAGCCTTCTTTGAAATTACATTACTTTTATAATTAAATTCTGTGTCTGTTTTTCACTCTGTCAGTCCTCTGACTATACAGAATGAGTGTCTTTAATGTTGCCAAAGAGGGCCCTGAAAGTCTCACACTTAGCTTTAAATAGAGCGGAGCCTGCCATTTTCTTTCCTCAATAATGGCACTTCACGATATCTACCAAATTCCATTTTCCTTACAGTTACTATTTTCCTTGAACCTCTCAGATACTAGTCTACCAGAGTAAAAAATCTTAACAATTGCATTTGATATATCCTTATAATCATTCTAGGGTCTATCCAAGCTGTCAGTTATTGACATCTGACCAACAAGTGATCCACCTCCAGAGTCTCCTCATCTGTGTCTGCTTTTAAGACCACTTCTAATACCAACTGTTTTAGATTGGGTTCCTTAGAAATGGCCTAAGACAAGGATTTCTGAGGAAGTGACTTATGGTGGGAGTGCTCTCTGGAAAGGAAGAGTGAGGGAAGCAGAATAGGACAAGGAAAGAAAGCTACTCAAAGACGTGGTCTCAACTGAGGACTGGTTTAGCCTGGTCCCATAGGACTTTTGACAAAAGAATTGTTCCATAGAGTTGTTCGCATGTTGAGACAAATGGAATGGTTTTCTGTCTCTCTCAGTCAGTCAGTCTTTCTCTGGAGAAGGGTAGGTTATAAACGTTCTGCATGAGGGGGCTCCTGTCCAGTCAAGGGCAGTTGTCTGAAGAAGGAGCCGTTGGCTGAAGCCAACCCTCACAGTAGCTGGGGGATTGGTGCAGTGAGTTGGTAGAGGACATGCTGAGTAGGGGATGCCAACAATCCCATTTCCACAACAACTTCCAAAAAATCACCTCAGAAAAGACATACTTTTTTTGATCTAGTGAGAGACAGATCTCATATAAGAATGGAATTGTCTCAAGTAACTAGAGAAAATTCCAACGACAAGTGAATTTCAAGGGAGTTATAGATAAATTATGTAATGTTTGTGTGTGTAATGTTAGAACCTGGATTGCTCTTTATAAAATTAGAACAGTTTTTGTTGGCTTCAGTACAGTTGTTAAGATCCTGTTCTCAAAAAATGAATAGAAGGTAAAACTAAAAGTTTTTAAAAAAGAGAATTCTAGAAAAGTCTTTATTTAGTGGTGAAGAAGAGAAAATAGATTTAAAACCTGGTCAATTTTCAAAGAATGGTGCTTAGTGCTAACCCTATGGAAGAAATGCTGGAAGTCTAGGGAAATAGATCATTTGTATACATGAGTGATTTGGTTAAAACTGTAGCTTAAGCCATGCACATTTGTGGCCTTGAGATTAATAGAAAATAAGTTTGGGAGAAAGGGCAGTGAAAAAAATGTTTCACCAAGAGTAGACTATCTGAGCATACTGAGAACAATGGCCACAAGATAGGGGATTATCCCTCATACAAACATATCTATGGGTAGAGCAAGGAAAGGTCGACAGTGTCAAAAACAGTTGTAATAGCACTATGAAGATTTAAAAACATTTCACAACTATAAAGTATCAAGGTGATTATTGTTTTCTGTTAAATCCAATAATGCATATACCCGGTCTAGATACTTTAAGACCAAGGCACAGCAGCCTACCACTAAAGGAATTTGAAGCATCTGGTTCACTAAAGGCAACAAAATACCCCCAATCCAGCTCGACTTCCTCATCATATTAACTGAACTCCTCAAACTTACAACTGAACCCAAGAAGAGGTCTGCCTATTTCGAGGCACAAATACTATTTACCTCAGACTCAACTGTTCTACAGATAGTGTACAGATTTTAATTTAATTTTTTTTAACTTTAAAAAAAATCTTTACTTATTTTTGAAAGAGAGAGAAAGAGAGACAGAGCACAAGCAGGGGAGGGGATGAGAGACAGGAAGACACAGAATCTGAAGCAGTCAGCACAGAGACTGATGCAGGGCTTGAGCTCACCAACCGCAAGATCATGACCTGAGCCAAAGTCGGACGCTTAACCGACTGAGCCACCTAGGCGCCCCAAGAATTTAATTTTAAAACATATGAGACATACACACACACACATACACACACATGAAAAACAACCCAGTTTTAGTAGAAAAAGTAATGTAACTAAACTCAGCAGATCCAGATATTGGAACTATCAGTGAGAGACTTTAAAACAACTATTTAAAAATAATTGAAGTCTCTGGAAATTGTACAAAAGGCATATAGCAAATGAAGAAACATTAATTCAAGAGAATATGCCAAGAACAGCAAGAGTCTGTGGCACTTTAACCATGACCCAACACCTTCCTCCCCCTTCCCAATTCAGTATGGGAAGGAAAGTCCACTTCAGGCAGATATAGCCAAGAACAGTGGGCTCCCTTAGCCCCAGCTCCAAGCCAAGGGCTACAGTATCTTCCCAAAAGGGGCAGGGGTCTGCACTTCTTCCTCTTCCTCCCTCACAACTACATGTTGCAAAAGCTAATTGCCAGGAGAATGCAGACAACAGGTTTGGGACTTCCTGCTCCTGCTCAGTCTTCATTCATAGAGCAGAGGTTCTACCTCAGGAACAGCACATTGAGAATATGAGGGCCTCAATCACCCTCCCTTGCAGAAAGGCAAGCCAAGAAGTTCAAAAATAATTGCAACTGCCCCATCACCCTGAAACTGAAGCAGGGGTATCACTTGGAAAAAACTGCACCACTGTCCTCAATCCCAGCTACAGAGTCATGTCCCAGATATTTTTCCCAGGGGACAGCCAGCTCTGAAGGAACTGACTATGTGAAACAGTGTGGGGATGTTCAAGCTTTAGAGTACTTTCAAAAACAATAAAGGTTTTGGTGGTGAGCAAAGGAGGAGTGTGGTAACTTCATAAAGGGATACAAAGAAAAGTATAGAGCAGCTAGTTTAACAGAAACGGAGAAAGAGACAGCTAAGAAATGCCTCCCTGGGGTCAGAATAAATGTCAAACTCTGACCTCAAAAATTACCTCTGTAAAGGAATCTTAAGTTAGTTGAATCCAACTATGGAGCAATTTATGCCTCAGGACATTGTCAAAAACAGTAGAAGAATTAGCCAGCAATCAGTACAGCCTAACAACTAGGTGTGATAAGGGAAAGAGACAGTCAAAGAGAGTCCTGTTAAAACCACTGTTACATTAGGGAGATTGTGCATATGGTGAAGACTGTGACCTCTAAGGAGTGACCCCAGAGTGTACACACTGCCAGAGAAATGGACTAAAGTAGTCCAGCCAGGATACTAAACAAACCAACAAGTAAAGTGTATCAACAAGCCCCTGAGGTGGGATACCAGCATCCAGAGTGTTTTCATATAATATCTAAAATGTCTAGATTTCAATGAAAAATTACAAGACATGCAAAGAAACAAAGTACGACATACACACAATACAAAAGGCACACAACAGAAGCTGCTTGTTGAGGGCCCAGATATCACATTTTATAGTCAAAAGACTTCAAAGTAGCCATTATAAATACAAAAGTAGCCATAAAAATATGTTCAAACAACCAAAGGGAAAAAATGCTTAAGGAAAATATGTTGCTAAAGCTTCTCCACATACAGAATATCTACAAAGAGATCAAAATTAAAAAAGAAAATCAAGTGGAAATTCAAGACTTGAAAAGCATAAGTGAAATTAAAAATTCAGTGGAAGAGAAGATGGGGCGCTTAAGTGACTCAGCTGGTTAAGCGTCAGGTCACAATTTCATGGTTTGTGAGAACAAGCCCCACGTCAGGCTCTGTGCTGACAGTGTGGAGCCTGCTTAGGATTCTCCCTCTCCCTCTCTGTCTCTCTCTGCCCTCCCCTGTGCTCTCACTCTCTTTCTCTCTCTCTCTCAAAATTCAGTAGAAGAGCTCAATAGTAGATTTTTAACTTATAGAAAAATAAATTAATAAATTGAAGACAAATAAATAGGAATTATGCAACAAAAAGAACAGAAAGAAAAAAATAATGAAGAAAAAAGGAACAGAGCCTCAGAGAAATATGGGACTCCATTAAGGTCACCAACATATATGCAATGGGAGCACTAGAAGCATAGAAGAGACACAAAGGATAGTAAAAAATATTTAAGGAAATGATAGTTATTTTCTAAATTTTAATACCATTAATATACACATCCACAAAGGTTCAATGAAATCCAAGTAAAATAAATTCAATGAAATCCACAAACTAAAACACAATAGTGCATTTTCTAAAAGGCATAGAAAAAAATTCAAACCAGTAAAAGAAAGACATCTCAGGGAAAAGAGGACCCCAATAAGGTTAAATGCTTGACTTCTCATTGAAACATTTAAGACCAGAAGGCAATGGGATGATATAGTCAGAGTGCTGAAAGAAGAAAGTATGGCCAATAACTATGTTGTACACCTGAAATTAATATAACATTGTGTGCAAGCCATACTTAAATAAAAATAAATAAATAAATGAATAGTCAACCAAGAATCTTATATCCAGAAAAACTATCTTTCAAAAATTAAAGTCAAAAAGAGACATTGCCAGATAAACTAAAACAGACCCCTCTTATAAGAAATACTGAAGGAATCCCTTCCAACTAAAAGCAAATGACCCCAGGAAGTAATTAGAATCCATATACATGCAAAGAAACAGCATTGGTAAGGGTAATTCTGTAATGATGTAAGACAGTATAAATGTATATTTCTTCCCCTGCCTTCTATTAACTGATTTATTTTAATATAATTTATTGTCAAGTTGGCTAACATACAGTATATAGAGTGTGCTGTTGGTTTTGGGGGTAGGTTCCCATGATTCCTCACTTACATACAACACCCAGTGCTCATCTCAACAAGTGCCTTCCTCAATGCCCACCATCCATCTTCCCCTACCGCTCCCCCCCCATCAACCCTCAGTTTGTTCTCTGTCTTTAAGAGTCTCTTATGGTTTGCCTCCCTCTGTCTCTGTTTGTAACTATTTTCCCCCTTCCCTTCTCCCATGGTCTTCTATTAAGTTTCTCAAGTTCCACATATGAGTGAAAAATATGATATCTGTCTTTCTCTGACTATTAACTAATTTAAAAAGCAATTGTATTAAAAAATAAGTAAATAGTTGTATTGTTGAATGGATAACATAAACAAATGTAATATATTTGCCAATAATAGCACAAAGGAGGCGGATAGAGGCAGAGCTGTTCTGGAGAAAGAAAATGACACCAAATAGCACCTTGAATCTGAAGAAAAAGGTAAGAGTACCAGAAAAGGTAAATTAGGATAATACAACAACTGCTATAAATATATACTTGCTCTTCTTTCTTCTTCCATGTTCTTTAAAAAATATATAAAGTAAAAAAGGTTTTAAATAAAAAAATATAAAGTAATAATTGTAACAATGTATTGCTAAGCTTGCAACTATATAGACACTGTAAGAACAGTAAGAAAAGAAGGGGAGAGAGCTACATAGGAGTAATGTTTCCCTAGCTAACTGGCATTGTTAGTATACATCTGAAATGAATTCTAAATTAAGATGTACATGGCAAGTCATAGAGCATCATAAAAAAAAATTGAACTTTTAAAAGTTTTAAACTTTAAAATGAAAATAATCAAAGATATCAAAATAAAAAGACTTTAAAGACAAATATCATATGACTTCACTCATATGAGGACTTTAAGATACAAAACAGATGGACATAAGGGAAGGGAAGCAAAAATAATATAAAAACAGGGAGGGATACAAAACATAAAAGACTCTTAAATATAGAGAACAAACAGAGAGTTGCTGGAGGGGTTGAGGGAGGGGGGATGGGCTAAATGGGTAAGAGGCATTAAGGAATCTACTCTTGAAATCATTGTTACACTATATGCTAACTAACTTGGATGTAAATTAAAAAATAAATAATTTTTTAAATAAAAAATTTAATTAAAAAATATAAATAAATAAATAAATAAATAAATAAGAAAGCTTTTGCACAGTGAAGAAAACCACCAAGAAAATGTAAAGGCAACCCACTGAATGAGAGAAGATAGTTGCAAATGATATATTGATAAGAGTTATGATCTAAAATTAAAATTATTATTAAATTATTATTTAAAAACAATACAACTGAATACCAAAAAAAACCACCCACAAATAATCCAGTTTAAAAATAGGGAAAGGTCCTGAATAGACATTTTTCCAAAGAAGACTTACAGATAGCAAATAGACACATGAAATGATGCTCCATATCATTCATCATCAGGGAAATGCAAATCAAAACTACAATGAGATATCACCTCATGCCTGTCAAAATGGCTAAAGTTAAAAAATATGAGAAATAACAAGTGTTGGCAAAGATGTGAAGAAAAAGAAATCCTTGTGCACAATCGGTGGGAATGTAAATTGGTGCACCCCCTGTAGAAAACAGTATGGAGTTTTCTCAAAAAAAAATAAAAATAGAAATACCATATGATACAGTAATTCTACTACTGGATATTTACCCAAAGAAAATGAAAACACTATTTAGAAAAGATACATGCACTCTTATGTTTATTACATCATTATTTACAATAGCCAAGATATGAATGCAACCTAAGTGTCTACTAATAATTGAATGGATAAATGTATATATGGGTGTGTGTGTGTGTGTGTGTGTGTGTGTGTGTGTGTGTGTGTGTAAAATGGAATGGTACTCATTCATTAAAAAATAAGCTCTTGCCCTTTGAGACAGTATTGACGGACCTAGAAAGTAATATATACTAAGTGAAGTAAGTCAGACATCGAAGGACAAATACCATATGATTTTACTTATATGTGGAGTCTTAAAAAGCATAACAAATGAACAAAACAAAACAAACAAGCCAAAAAAACTCAGTACAGAACAAATTGGTATTTGCCAGAGGGAGGCGGGTTGGGAGATGGGTGTAATAGATAAACAGGATTAAAAAGTACAAACTTTCAGTTATGAAGTAAGCACCAAGATGAAAAGCACAGCATAGGGAATAGTCAATCATATTGTAGCAATGTTGTATGCTGACTACACTTATTGTGGTAAACACTGAGTAATGTATAGAATAGTTGAAACAATACACCATACATCTGTAACTAGTGTAACGTTGTATGTTAATTGCACTTCAATTTAAAAATAAAGAGTAATACAATCCAAATAAATAAATAAATAAAATATTATACTAGCAAATACTGACTTCCGTAAAAGTAATGTAACTAGGATTAATATGTAAAATGATGTAGTGGAAAAGGTGACCAACATGCGTAAACAAGAAGGGTTTTCAGTAGAGAAATAAAAACTGTAAGAAAGAATCAAAGGAAGATATTATAAACTAAAAAATACTGCATGAGGGGAAAAGAACTCCTTTCATAAGCTCATCAGTAGACTCAATAAAGCTGAAAAAAGAATCAACAGATTTGAGAATAGGCAATATTATATATGTACAGCATATGTTTACTAAGTTTCCTACTGTCTAATTACTTGGACCAAAATATTTTATATTCCCACCAAAAATATATAAAATTTCCTATTCTTGTGCTATGAAAGCCCTTTGTACAAATTAGAAAAGGCATCCTTTCTGCATTACTGAAGGAGAAAAAACTGACAGACCTCAGAAAATGAATGTGGATGTGGGTGAATACCTTTGTGACAACCTTCAGCCCTTTCTCTAGCCAATGAAGTCCCATTACAACCCACTGGTTGGCTAGCAGAACATGGGTTGGATTAAGGCCCCACTCAACACCTCATCTAGTGCCCATATGAGGTGAAATCAACTAGGTCATATGTGGTGGTCTTCCTTGTCCTCATCAAATGGAAGGCATCCCCACACAGCACTCTTTGCAAACCTATGGAACACCATCATCCACTGCTGGGTGTCTCAATATATCCACCCAGTTCAGGTGCTGAGTGTTATCATTTAATCAACACCTTCCATCAAATCCCTTCCTCAAACATTATGAATATCCTACAACTGCATTGCTAAATAGCCATGCCCTGGAATTCCTGAAGGACTGTGAGTTAAGAGGGTAGCTTCTCATTCCTTTGATGCTCCCCACAGAGAAGATCTATGGAAGGGTACTAATACACATGGATTTGGGAGACAAAGAAATAAAGGCATCATGAAACCTGAAGTCTGCGTCTGGGAGCAGTCTCACTAGAAATAGTTGATTTAAGCAGCTGTAAAATGCTAATTCTCTGTAGAATTAGTCATTTAATTCTTTTTTGTCTCAATTCCCAAACATCCCAAAATATTTCATATATTTACTTCACAAAGATTTACTGAAAAAAAAAAGTATTCCAATCCCCATCTCACCAATCTAGGTTGCTTCTGTGGCAAAAAAATGTATATAACATTTTATTTACTTTGCAGTAGAATGGGACCAGAATAAACCGCACGATAAACCACAAGAGTAAGAGAGAAACACAATATTTAAAATACATGTGGCGATCTTGTCAAGAAATTGGACAAAATATAGAAAAAGTCTACAACATTTAACAATGGTGACAACAACAACAAAAGTGAGCTTCTCTTCCTTGGTACTCTAATTATTCCAGACCTGCACCCTTAGCCTTCTCCCATATCTTTCCTCCATCAGGATACATATTTTGAGAAAGGGATTATTAGCGAATTAACTGAGCTATAGATTGCTACAAAAATATATGTGTTTCTTTTCTCTACTTCCTCCCACTTCCTAAAGATATGCTTCCATAGTTCAATAGTGGAAGCAGCAGGAATTGATGAATGAGATTCTAGTGAGCACAGATGGGTTTCATTTTCATCTTCTTTGTCTTCTTCCATGGCCTGACTGGAAACTGTACATACCATTTGCTTCTGAAAGGATGATAATGATAAGAGAGGAATTAGGGTTTTCTAGGTTACTTAATAATCCCCAATGATTACTGTGTTTCCAAACAAAATTGACATAGAAGAATCAATCCTTGACCAGTCGACAGCAGCGTTTCATACCATCCCGAAGGGCCTCTTTGAC